>NC_136418.1:97764372-98134372 GCF_052625555.1 Lactuca saligna | reverse complement strand
TATATATATATATATATATAGGAATGAGTTCCATGGAAAACAAATAACTAGGGCAACATCTACCGGAATCAATAATCAAATGACACGTGTTCATTTCTTGCTTTACAAGTAATGTACTGTGGAAGTTATTGTGGAAGTGAAGTGTTGTCATGTTTTCATTGGTTCAAATATATGTTGCTCTAATCATTCATTTTCCATATAACTCTTCTCTCTCTCTCTCTCTCTCTCTCTATATATATATATATATATATATATATATATATATATATATATATATATATATATATATATATATATATATATTCAAGATTACTACTTTGGTACACATCATATAGGTGCTTCCTTTCTCCAATAAAGAAAATTGTGGCTGCAACTTTTAACATATATGTCTATATACTTTAATTTTTATTTTCTAATTTTTGGTCCGATTTATGGCTCTTTTTGTGGTCCTTTTGTTTTCAATTTTCTCTTTAACCAATTTATTTTGTTTATCATCGTACTTTTTTATTCTTATCTAATAAATTTGAGCTTTATTTTTATTTTACTTGTGCTTATCCCAAACAATTTTCTTTGCTTAGTTCCTCCAATAGTGGCGGCAAGTTTTAACATATATACAAATATACATTTTTTTTTTTTCAAATTTTGTTCGGTTCATGCCTCTTTTTGTGGTCGTTTTTGTTTTTATTTTTCTTTTTAACCAATTTATTTTATTTATCATCATTAGTTTTGTTTTATTCTTACCTAATTAATTTGGGCTTTATCAAATTTCTTCCCCCACAAGTAATTTGGATATTTATACTTACACCGCCTTTAGTCATGCAATGTCTTAGGGGGTATGGTCCAATTAAAGTAAGCGGTTTATCTTTTTGCCAAATTAAATCAATTGGTATTCACTGTTTCATATATTTATTTATTTGTTGGGTTTTTTTTTTTTTACTTTTAACATTACAAGAGTTTCCTTTCATATTCTTTTTAGATCTGTGTATTTATTCTGAGGGTTTATAAGGGTTTGAATTAGTTGTGTAGTAGGATTTTACGCATGCTGATTATGGGGGACCTAAGGTATGATAGACAATTCTAATTTCATGCCATTTGACTTTTTATTTATATTTTGTTTCTCCAATTGTTGACGATATTGCTATTACATGAGAAGTATTGTTATGTTTCTTCTTTTACCCTGATTTGAAATGGTTTTTGTTATTGTTTTTACAAATAATGGTATCTGATTTGCTAAACGTCTATACAAATATCTTATTCTAATGGGTTATGCTATTTTTTGGTTAGTAATACTTGTTTTGTTGCTTATATTCTCCTTTTTTTTTCTTGTATATTATCATCTTCAGGCTTATCTTATGATCAGGTGTTGCCTTCTTTTCATCTGAAACGTCTTCAAATATGTTATTACAGATGATGATGGTTTAGTTTCTTATTGCACATCTATATTCATCTGTTCTTTCTCATTGAAAAGGTTGATAAATCTATCATGAAGGATGTTTAGCCTTCTTTGGATTTTGAGGATAGGAAAGCATATAGGAAACGTGCTATTTTAAGATGGAAACCACAAAGAGTTGAATGGAAAAAACATTACATAGAAATCTATTTCAAAGCAAGAAAATCGTAAAAATAAGCATAATATTGCTGGTCATGCAACAAGTAGAGCTCTATTAAAGTTCGTTCCAGTTGTTGTTGATATCTTACCTTACGTTCCTGACTATCATCATAGTGGTGCTTTAAAGTTCTATTCAGAAACATCGGGTTTTTGCTGTTTAGATGGCAGTGTTGTCTTGTATAGTAATCATCTTCCAATAGTCATGATTGAACTTCTAACTTTAGACTGTCACGAAGCAAAGGTTTTTAGAGCATATATTAGAACATATAATAACCATTTTGCTTTTACATCCTTAGGTGTTATATCTAATTCTAATTTCAATAAGAGAGACAACGGGATTTATACTTTTAGAGTTTAAAGTCAGATGTATCATTTTTTAAATGGTTTATACTTTGAGAATGACCGGCATAAATATATGCAATTATATTGAAGAATATCTGAGACTTGGATACTTATAAGATTGTTATTAAAACTGTTGTTGTTCAAGGCCAAAGAATTTATAATAAACCCGATGTGTCACAGGTTGCTGCAATTTAGGTAAACGGTGGTTGGTATATGTTTTTATGCATATATTTTTTTACCTTGATTAAGATGGGTAGTTTTGGAATTTTATGTTTTTTCTGTTTGGTTTCCATTTTAATCCGTACAACGATCTTTCTTTTCGGTTTACATTTCAATCTTTATGAATGATAATCCTTACTCTCTTCGTCTTACTTTTTTTTACTTTATATTTTCTATATATCGATTCCTGCACTATTACATTATTTATTGTTTAGCATAAAATTCATATGGTTAGTAAATACAATTTAAATAAAAAAAATAAGTTTTAATCTAATTCTTATATGAACCGTCAAAAAGTTAGTTACATTTTTTTTATGTAAATGTTGATTTTCTTAAGAGTATAAGTAAGTTGGTTTATATTACATCCTCATATACACACAGATAAACTAATAAGAAAAGTAAACATGTATAACTTGAGAATGAAAGTTGACTGTAAGTCGATTTTTCATATAAAAACTTGAAGTATATATATACAATAGATCTTAGTGATCTATATGGCAACACAAACCAGTCAAAGATGTTCGTCAATGCAGGTACCTAATATTTACATACCAAATAGAACTCTATAATCTACTCGAAAAAATTATGTACATGATAGTTGCCATCTTTTAACAAAGCAAAGTTACTTTTTTTTGGTGGGCCTTGTATTGCTTACTTGAGGAACATCTTCTTTTATAGGAACTACTAAAGGTAGGGGACTGATTCTAACACTTTTCTTTCAATTGGAGAGGGGATAAAAGTCCAGAACTTGCAATTTATGGAACAAGATACTTCTTCATTGGAATTGGTTCGGGATTTTCCTTTGGGAACAAGTATAGAGCAAGAACTAGCTTTAAAATCTTAACTTGGAGAGTTATTTCCAACTTTTTTTAGTCGAAGACAAAAGAATTGTGGCTGCAAGAGAAGACACATTTTTGGTTGTTGATGTGTTTTCACCGATGTTTGATCTAAGGACTATGTTATCAAACTCATTTGTAGCAGGATCAATGAATTTTATAAGCTTTAACAATATTAAGTCTAATATAAGTTGTTCCTTGAAAATGCTACAATATAAATAGACTTGATAGCAATGACAATTTATGTAATTATAAGATTAACATATTTTATAAGGTCAGATAAATTTTATATTTACTTTTTCTTCACATATAGGTCTAACAATCTTCGTTCAAGTACTTGTGTTGCGGGTAAGAATTTTATATCTTATAGTCTGACAATTGTTTAAATTTTAATTCAACTTTTTATTGTAAAACTGTTCGAGTATGTTCTGAATGTGCTTACTTGACTCAGGGGTAGCATATGAAAAATTTTCCCCAAACCAATCTCAAAGGTAGTATGTAATACTATCATTCTTTTATTTTCTTAAATGCATATAAACATTTTTCAATTGTACATTAAACTATATAATAGAAAACAAATAATGACTTAATATAATAGTACATATTCAAAGTATAAATATATCATTTCCGAACTACAATTACTAACCGCATAAGTAACTAATATGATTTATCCTTTTTATTATGAGCAACAAAATTTACTTGAAATAAAAACTTAAATTTAAAAATATAAAATGTTATTAAAAACTAAAATCATGTAAAAATAACTTACGTAAAATAGCTTACTGATCAATTCTCTAGGGCCGTGATTATCACGGCCCTAATATGTTTCCTAGTATATATATATATATATATATATATATATATATATATATATATATATATATATATATATATATATATGGGTAAAGTGAATATACCTAACAACCTTATATAAACTTAGGTACCTAACCACATTATACTACATTGTTTTGCATTATATTTCCATTACAATCGTCTAAGGTTCTTAAACTTCAACGCTTAACTTGATTTACTTCTAAGATTTTTAGACATTCACCATTATATTCCTCCTACACCATTTGATTTGTAACGGTAGTATACGAAGCCCACCAGGGGGTCTCCGATAGAAAGATGTCATTTGAAGGAAAATAATGGTGAAAGTCCAAAGATTTTGGAAGCAATCAAGTTATAAGATTGAATTTTAAGAACTTTTGGTGATTACAATGCAAATATGATACAAAGTTACATAGTATAATGTGATTAGGTACCTAAGCTTATATAAGGTTGTTAGGTATATTCAATATATATATATATATATATATATATATATATATATATATATATATATATATATATATATATATATATATATATTTCGCAATTTATTCTTTGTTTTATAACTTTTTGTGGAGATGCTAGTGCCTAATAGGCCGTACCCGCCAAAACTAAAAAGCAATATTTCTTTGTTCCTCATACCGCCACGTGTACCATCAAACCAAAAAATTCACAATTTATTTTTCATCAAATTTACTAGTGGTCAACCAACTCACACATCGACCACACCTACACACATACATACACCATCCAACTTCACCTCTTTCTATTCAATTTTACTCGCAAATTCCGCCATGGAAGCTGCCTCTCATACCTGTTGCAGAATCGACTCCCTTCCTCGCTCGTTAGCTTCCAACGATTGCAGTACCAGATTCACCGCCGGTCGCCGTTCCTTTCCGAGCATTGTTAGGGTTAAGCGACGGAATGGAGTGACTCGTGCTGTCGCAACTGAACCGAAGCCCAAGGCAGCCGATCCTAGGACGTCAAGAACCGTCAATGGATCTTCAATCAACGGCACTTCCACGGTACATTAATGTTATCTCTTGCTTTCAGTTCTTACATGTAAGTTACATGTTCTGTCTGTGAAGAAGTATTCATGTTTCGAATTTGAATTTTGTTGTCTTCAGAGAATGGAGACAGTTTCACAGGAGATTAAAAGAGTTAGGGCTCAGATGGAAGAGAACGAACAATTGGCATCACTTATGAAAGGGCTTAGGGGTCAAAATTTAAATGATTCTAATTTTGCTGCCGACGATGTTGAACTTCGCCTTGTAGAGGTCTTATTCGCAATCCATCACTTTTTCTTCATTTCAATCATTTCTTAATTTTTATAAATAAGAAGTTAGAACTGTCAATCGATATGTACATACATGTTCTTAAATCCAAATTTCTTGATTTTCTTTATACTTTTTTCAGACTGATGAAAGTAGCGAATTATTGCCGATGGTATATGATCCTGCTATCATCTCTGCATATTGGGGTAAAAGGCCACGAGCTGTTGCCACACGTATCATTCAATTAACGTCTGTTGCAGGAGGATTTCTTTCGCGTCTTGCTTGGGACGTGATAAATAAGAAGGTTAAAGAAGTAAGTTGATCTTTCATGCAGTCTGCACATCTGTTTTACGAATTTCATCTTTGTGAAATCACAAAAACCATATAGATTGTGATTTTTTTCTGCTTCCCTTATTCTTACTTCTGTGTTGTTTTTTTTTTTGCTATGTTGATCAGAATGAAGTTTCTCGGGCAATTGAGTTGAGGGAAATTGTAACCTCTTTGGGTCCCGCATACATAAAACTTGGGCAAGCATTGAGCATTAGGCCAGACATATTGTCCCCTGCTGCAATGACTGAGCTTCAAAAGCTTTGTGATAAGGTTCCATCATATCCAGATGATATAGCCATGGCACTTCTAGAAGAAGAACTTGGAGAGCCATGGCAAAACATCTATTCAGAGCTCACAACTTCTCCTATAGCAGCAGCCTCACTTGGGCAGGTGTATAAGGGCAGATTAAAGGAAAATGGGGATTTGGTTGCTGTTAAGGTACAAAGGCCTTATGTACTTGAAACAGTAACAGTTGATTTATTCATCATAAGGAACTTAGGATTGGCTCTTCGACGCTTTCCTCAGGTAAACTATTTTTCAAAATGCAGTTTCATATAACATGTTCTGTTTTTCTTGATTATCTGAGGGTAGAAAACAATTGGTTAATGTTATTTGACTATTTGTTTGTTTCATTTATAGATATCTTTGGATGTTGTTGGGTTAGTTGATGAATGGGCTGCACGTTTCTTTGAGGAGCTTGATTATATTAATGAGGGTGAAAATGGAACATATTTTGCAGAGATGATGAAAAAAGACCTTCCACAAGTAAGTTTTCACCCTTTAGTCGAATGCATTTTGTGTCTTTTTGAAGGATACATAATTACATATTAACAAGTTAACCTATTCCAGGTTGTGATACCAAAGACATACACTAAATACACATCAAGAAAAGTTCTTACTACACAATGGGTAGATGGTGAAAAGCTTTCACAAAGTACAGAAAGTGATGTTGGGGAGCTAGTGAATGTTGGAGTTATATGCTACCTAAAGCAGGTATACTTTTTTATAGAATAAATGGAATAGTTTAGAGAACATGTTAAACATCATTTTAAAATAAATGTTATCTATCTTTTTTTTTTTTTTTTTTTTTTACTCAATGTCTTTTGCAATGTAGTTGCTTGATACAGGCTTCTTCCATGCTGATCCACACCCTGGAAATATGATTCGCACTCCTGATGGAAAGCTAGCTATTCTTGATTTTGGTAAGAATTAATTATTTAATTATTTAATTCTTTAATTCTTTAATGTTGGAATTGAAGGAATTCTCATATAAAGCTTTTTATATTATATGTAGTTACAAGTTATAGGTTTAACACTATTCTATATATTTATTTAATCATTGTTATAGAATTTATCATTTACAAAAATAAAAAAACTAAACATAATAACAGCTAATCAAAACCCAAATAAAGATTATAATAATTTTTTTTCTTATTTTTAGAAAATACTATTATAATTCGGGTTAATCTAAAAAAAGACCTTATATTTTGTGTTTCTTCCGGATTAAACCTCTTTTTTTTTTTTGCCTGAAAAGACCTTGTATATTTTCATTTTTTCCGAAAAAAACCCTCAACTTTCTAAATGCGTCCCCCTCAACTTTTTTAGTTTTTCTCGAAAAAACCCTCTCAATTTACAATTTTTTTAAGAAAAAATGACTATTTGACTATTGTTTTCCATACAGGTCTTGTAACAAAATTGACAGATGATCAAAAATATGGAATGATTGAAGCAATTGCTCACCTAATTCATCGAGACTATGATGCTATTGTTAAAGATTTTGTGAAACTTGGTTTTATTCCAGAAGGGGTAAATTTGGATCCAATTTTACCTGTTTTAGCCAAAGTATTTGATCAAGCCCTTGAAGGTGGAGGAGCAAAAAATATCAACTTTCAAGAATTAGCATCTGATTTAGCACAAATAACATTCGATTATCCCTTTCGCATTCCTCCTTATTTTGCTTTGATAATTAGAGCAATTGGAGTTCTTGAGGGTATTGCTTTAGTAGGGGATCCAGAATTCGCCATTGTTGATGAAGCATATCCTTATATTGCACAGGTATTATTTTTTTATTTATTTATTTATTTTTTTTTTCATGTCTCATTATTTGATATTTAGGCTGTGTTTAGTATGTCACAGCTAGCTGATTAACTGGCTTATAAGCTAGCTTTTTAGGAGGTTTTTGAAAATTTTCCAAATATACCCTTAGTTAATTATAAAAAACATATTATTCTAAATGCCCTTTTATGTCATTTTATATCTTTCGGCTAGTTTTCAGCAAACATCATTTTTCGTCAACTACCTTATATTTTAGGAGTTTTTTGAAAAATTTCCAAATATACCCTTAGTTAATTATAAAAAACATTTTATTCTAAATGCTCTTTTATGTCATTTTATATCTTTCAGCTAGTTTTTATCAAACATCATTTTTTGTCAGCTATCTTATAAGCTAGCAGCTAACTTTTCAGCTACCAGCTAGCTTTTCAATTAGTCTGCCAAATATAGCCTTAATCTAGTGTTCGTATGTGCATGCCTTTTTTTAATATTTATTGAGCATTTTACTAGAAAAATATTTATAATTTTGGCAATTTGCAGTTTAACCACTTATATTTCATTTTTTTCCAATCAAACAATAAGGTTTGACATTTCTAAAATTAACCAATCTGACATGTGGTCAAAATGGTTGATTTGGAAAGTTACTGGTGAAAACCTGACAAAATTACATGATATATAATTTGGAAAAATGTTATTAAATTTGAAATTACAAGTTTCATCTGACATAACAAAAATAAAATTATCAGTTTAAACTGATATAACAAAGTCAAAATGGGTAATCTGAAAATAAAAAAATGTTTGAATTGAAATTTCTATCTTTTGATTGGAAAAAATTAAGTATTTACCACTTAAACTACAAAACTGTCAAAAATATACTAGTTAATCGAAAATATAATGTTGTAATAGAAAGAAATGAAAGCATGATGCTATTAGACATAAATAAATATAATTTCTCAAATTTGGTCCCTGTATTTAGAGGTTTTGTTTCGTTTAGGTCCAAAACAGAATCTCTTTTCACTTGCTCTGTTAAGCATTTGTAAAAAGACTATTTTCCCCTCTAGTAGATATTTTTTTATCAACTTCTATAACAAATTATTATTATTGTTGTAAACAAATTTATTATTATTTTTTTTTTTTGTAATGTCAGAGGCTACTTACTGATGAATCACCACGTTTAAGGAGTGCTTTGCGATACACTGTATATGGAAAAGCTGGAGTTTTTGATGCCGAAAGATTCATTGATGTGATGCAAGCTTTTGAGAGCTTTATAACAGCCGCCAAAAGTGGTGGAGGGGAGGATCTAAACGGTGACATGGCAGAACTCGGACTCCTACAAAATCAGACAAATTTCACATTCCCAAGGCTTCAATCACCTGCATCTCAGGAACAACTACAGCCTATTCAAACACGAGCAGCTTTAGCTTTTCTGTTATCCGACAAAGGAAATTTCTTCCGAGAATTCCTCTTGGATGAGGTACTTACATATTATTAAAAGACAAAACTACCCTTGAAATAACAAAAATATTAAAAAAAAAAAAAGTTAATTTATTTATTTATTTATTAACAGATAGTGAAAGGAATCGATGCTGTTACAAGAGAGCAATTGGTCCAAGTGATGTCAGTATTAGGACTCCAAAACCCCACCCCAATTTTCAGCATGGTTCCTACCTTTGTAAACATCAGGCCAACTGGCTTAATCCCTTACATAACAGAAGAGGACAAAATCATACTCAACAATGTTCAAAAAATCATTGAATTCCTAACCTCTTCAGATTCAAGACCTCGATCATCCGATCAGGTATGTACGACTCCATTAGTATCATTTCATATTGTCATGTCATGTCATGTATAACAAACAATAATTACTGTTTTTTGTGTTTGATTTATGTACACAGGGTTTAGATGTGAATCGCATAATTCAAGAGCTTATTCCAATAATGCCTGGCTTATCAGCCAAAGTGCTACCAGAAGTGCTAACGAGGCTATCTTCTAGAGTTATGGCGCGTTTGATTCGGGATACGTTTTTGTAAATAAAGTCCACCAACATGGCCCACTGAAATCCGTGCATATATACATATAGGAATTGTTTGTGAAGCTTGTATAAGTTGATACCTGAGATTGATTTCTTTGCAAGTTGTATACAAAAGTCAACTCGGAAAATGGATAGATGTAAAGTAAGAAAAGAAAAGTAGAAAAGAGATCAAGTGCTTTTACTAGTCCTCTATCAAATAAGAAAATGTAATACAACACATTTTATTCACAAATCCTTTTCAACCTCATTGTATCTTTCTTTCTCACTAATCCTTACCCCATTCGTAGCACGTGATAACAACTCATTAAAGAGAGTTTGTTTTACCTCAATATTTTGGATCTATATGTATCATGTAATTTCACTATCTTTATATAATAATCCCATCATCACAACAATGGAGGCTTCATATAACATTTGCAATATTTTTTTAAACATCCTTAAAAAACATGGAACCTAACTATGTATGCCTCAACCACAAAAAGCGGGCATGTTTTACATAAACACATGATACATTTATTAAAAAAAAAAAAAAAAAAGACTTAATACATTATGAGAGAAAAGGTAGCCTACGTTCTCCTGATGCATAAGAGATTATATTCCTTTTTAATGGAGCAAAAACATTTGCGCCATTGAATGCAGCAGCTCTTAATATATTAAGTGGTCCAAAGTCAACAGAGTAAGCTTTCTGAAAACCATCCAAAACTGCCATCATTGCTATATTTGCGGTTTTTCTCTCAGTTTCATATTTCTTCAGCAAAGTTACCTGCACACGTGGCAAACATCATTAAAACAAATGTAATTTATTATAAAATTATTACTTTTTAGTTATTTTGAAGAGTATTATATTGGTTTGGTTTATGGGAATCAAATGAATTTCGTATACTTGGTTTATATTATATGTATATATGTATTTACAAAAATAAAAAAATTGAAGATGATAGAACCTTGAAAAAACCAGATAAGTTATTATATTATTAGGGACCATATTATTAATACCCTGTAAGCTAAATTTTAAAAAAAATATATACAATTTAATCAAAATAATCAAAAATTTCAAACATATTAGTGTCCTTAAAATTTACATAAATCAAAACCGGTTACATCTTACATCCTAATTTTCATTCCATTTGTTTAAGGAATGAAATTTATCAAGATGGAAGGAATCACAATTCCATTGGAATGAACAATTCCATTCCTCCTTTGATTCCATCATTCATATAAAAAAAGAGGTTATGAAATATGAATTATTGAATTACTCACCTCACCAATATCCGACCCTACCGCCACACCATCACCAATCACATTCGAAAGCGCCGCCACATCAGCATACCCCATATTAACCCCTTGACCAGCCAACGGGTGAACTGTATGCGCCGCATCACCAATCAAAACCACACGTTTCGCCACATAATCATTCGCATGCATCAAAGAAAGCGGAAACGCCATCCGCTCAGAAACCACCTTCACCACTTTCGGCGGAATCTCAAATCCCTCGTTCACCGCCGACGTCACATTCGGTTTGAAAAACGACGGAATCACATCACCGCCAAGAATCTGCGATTCCGGTCGCGGACCGTGGCCGGAATCGAGCGCGTGGTTTACGGCTTTGATGAAATCGTGTTCGTTCATTATTTTGTGATTTGATGCGTCTTTCGGAGACATGGTCCAAACGATGTTGCTAAAATTGTTGCCGATTGGGAGAAGGGCGATGGGGCCCGCGGGGAGGAATCGTTGCCATGCGGTGGAGTTTTCGGAGGGGTGTTCGACGGTGCAGATGACGGCGCTTTGGGAGTAATTCCATCCCGTGGTTTTGATTCCAGATAATTCACGGACACGTGATTTGTTTCCGTCTGATCCGACCTGTTGCAAAGGAATGGAATCGGTTAGAAGGAATTGGAATCGGAAGGAATTGGAATCTAACAATCTGTCATGTGTTTGGTTGGGAACCAGGAGGGAAATGGAATGGAATCATAATTGAGTTTTGGAATTTTGTTTATGTTTGAATGTGTTTTTGTTGTTGTAAATGTATATGATGAGGGTATTTTGGTCTTTTAATATAAAAAAAGGATGGAATGGAATCTTGGAATCTGTAATACGTTTGGTTGGAAGGAAATGGAATGGAAAACGATAAATGATTGTTGAAATTTTGTTTATGTTTGAATGTGTTTTATGTAATGTGAATGTATTTGATGATGATGAGGGTATTTTGGTCTTTTAATATATAAAAAAAGGATTGAATGGAATCTTGGAATCTGTAATGCGTTTGGTTGGAAGGAAATGGAAAGGAATTGAATGAAAAACGATAAATGGTTTTCAAAATTTTGTTTATGTTTGAATGTATTTTGTTTATTGTGTATTAACAATGATGAGGGTATTTTGGTCTTTTAATATAAAAAAAGGATGGAATGGAATCTGTCAAAAGAATTGGAATCAGTAATGCGTTTGGTTGGAAGGAAATGGAAAGGAATTGAACGAAAAACGATAAATGGTTTTTGAAATTTTGTTTATTGAAAATGTATATGATGATGAGGGTATTTTGGTCTTTTAAAAAAAAACTTTGATCCTACAAACTTACCACCAATTTAGCATAGACATTTGTGCCATCAGTCAACTCCAACTTTGCTAAATTTCCAAGACTCTTTGATGAACCATTTGAAACTGATGATCGGGTTGGAAGTGACATTGATGACAATCTTGCAGGATAGATTGTTTTCTTCAAATCTTTCTTCTGTTCAATTTTGAATTTATTTCCATCAATCAAAACATATTAAATGACATAACAGAACAGGTTGTACTATGTCAGTCAGTCTCTGACACTGTGTTATGTAAATGCCCAAAAGGTCATTTTAAAACAATTTACTTACCTGCAAACATGACAATAAAGATTTATGTAGCACCTTGTTCTCCACAACACATCTTTCAAAAAAAATAATAATAAGATTATTAGATAATGTGACAAAGTATAAAAAATTAAAAGAAAACAAGAAAATGTGCTTTACCCTAAAACATCTTTGTCTGCATCTCTTGCATTGTACCTTGTGAACCCAAACCCAGTGTAATCCCATACCTATGAATGAAAAGGGTAAATTAGGAAATAAAGAGCATCTTTGATAGTGGAAGCGTGGAAGGGCAATTTCGGCATTTTTTAGGTTTATTTTCTGTTACAGGGTTAGCCTATAAGATATTGGGATAGTGGAGAGGAAAGTTGGTTGCTATTTTGGTCAAAAACTAAGGACTACTCCAACAACTACACAGATTATGATTAAAAAATTCTATTGATAATTAATTAATTAATTATTACCTGCATTTTATCAAAGTAAGCATGTCGATGTTGTTCAACAAATTCCCAAGCACCAATACCTACAAAATAGGGAATCCCAAATTCCCAATTATTGTTTTATAGACTAAAAGGCTTGAAAAGAAGAAAGTATGTGAAGATGAAGTTCCCTTTTTGCATACAAAAAGAAATCAAATTAATACCTTTAAAAAGAGATATAGTTGCAGGTGTGACTGTACTGACCCTTGGATCTGGAGGGTCATCTTTCTTGATGGAGGGCATATTTGTCAAAGCAGGATTGCTGTCAATTATGGCAATAGACAAGTGTTTTGTCAATGGCATACTTGCTGCAACCAAATAGGACAAAAAGAAAACATGGGGTGAAAATATAGAAACTAAAAAGACATAAGAATCTATAATATGTGAAAAAGACGTGAATGCCCTCCTCATTCTCATATCCTAAATAGCCCTTGAAAGCTTGTCCAGTATATGTTCTACTCTATTTTCGTTACTTGGTCATATAACACTATTATTATTTATTTATTGTGGGTTGATGTTGATGTTTCATATAGTTCTTATGATGGAGGGCATTTATGTAATTTGGGATCTGTTGTTGTTGTAACCTATAAGAGAACTCATGAACCAGAAAAAGTTGAGAAAAGAAGATAAACAAATACCTAGTGAACAAGCAAGGGCCATTCCAACCATGCCACCTCCAACAATAGCAATGTCATGCTGAGGAACATCATCTGTAACACCTTCATCTTCCTAAAAAGAAAAAAAGAATGATATAAATTGAAATAATGGAGGACAAAATTGAAAGAAAACATTCTAGTTGATATGACAGAAATCAAATGTATATCAGGAAACAGAAATATTACTTTGTTAAATTGGGTTTCGTATGGAACATTGTTTAATTTTGCCGATGCGTCATTGCAGAATGTTCTTGAAGCCTGTTTGAATGTGAATATGTTTGAAGCAAGCCTTTTTGTTGTAATCAACCTATTCCAACAACAAATTATAGATTAAAAATCTGATCAAGAGTACAGAAATTAGGAATAGGTCAACAAAACTGCATCACTCTCAGCAACAAATGCAGGATTGATACACGTATTACCCGTTCTACACAGAAACAGAGCCCTAATCTCTTCAAATTTAAAGCTTACAGAAATTTCGCCCACTTTTATATCCAAATTAACAGCAATTAAATGGAATCAAAGCCTATAAGCTTCAAAATTTACACTTAATAATCGAATTATAGGATCATCGCTCATATAACAGAAAATCAAAACATCAGCAACAAACACCACGGGTATAATAATTCACAAGGGCGAAGTGGTTTACCTGCTCATGCCTCCGGAGGTTTTGTTAACGACTGAGAAAAGGAGTGAAAGAAGGGTTGGAGGTGATGGTAAGAGGGGGCGTCTTTTTCCTTTCTACGCACAGTTGCAGGTAGCACGTGACTCGTTGATGGACGCAAAATTTGGGTTTTCAATTCAGAGGTGCATAAATCATACAATAAATCATCTTAAAAACCATTATTTATAGGTCTAAGATTTGATTTAACTCCAAATATATATATATATATATATATATATATATATATATATATATATATATATATATACTAGTGAAGTTAAAAAGGCCGGCCTAAGCACGGCCCACGAAAGGTGTTTCGGTAAGATAATAAAATGAACTTCACTGCTATTTTAGATAAGATAAAAAAACGAAATTATGTTGGTATTGTTGGTAAAAAGAAAAGTACATTAGTAAATCTAATCTCATAAATAGAGTATTTTTTTATTGTGGGGTTATCTTTTATTGTAAACTAATCCACTTGCCATAGTTGTTGCTTTGTCATTTTGAATATAATTATTAAGTAAATTTTAATTGCTTCCTTGACTAACAATAGGGCTTGACCTTTATCGACCATTATTCCATTCTTAATCAGGACCTTAATTATTAGACCAGCATTAGGGGTCGACCACAGAGGCTGGGATGTTGATTTATGATTCTCGGTGGTGATAAGTTTCAAGGTTGTCCAATAGATCAAGCCCCACATTCCGCTTAAAGTAATGATGGTCTAAACCATGGTGATAAGTTTCAAGGGAAAAAAGAAGCTTTCTAGGGATATTATTGACGATGATGCTACATAAGGCAGGCATTCATGTATAAACCATGGTAATTTCTTTATTTGTATAATTAGTAGCCATACATTTGACTTTAACAACAATAACAGTCTATATGTAAAAGGCTTTAAGTGTTGTTTACTTACTTTTAATCGACTTGATAGGGACCTAAGGATTATTTGTTGATGTATTGGAAAACAAACCGCTTTGATTATCAGAAGGATAGATTGAACTTTTGTGTTTATTGAAGCATGAGCCCACATCAAATAGAAGTCGCCTATAAGTATAAGTTTCATGCACTAAATAATCAACTCAACTCATCAAAAACAAAATTTCTGTTCTACCATCTCCTTAAAGTTTTATAGCATCAATACTAAGTCGATTATCAACCACCATATCCCATGAACATTGCCAGTGTCTCCTTTTCAGGTAGATTCCTAAGCCGTCAACTTGTCATCATTGCAGAGATCACCAAATTTAAAGTAATGTATAATCATATTGTTTCAATGGTGCTACTGAAGAGCCACAAGATTCCCATATTCTCCTGTTTTTGAAAAAAGAAGTATGTTAAAGCAATTAATCTGAGTATATAGAGACACTATTGAACATGAAAAAAGAAAAAGATTATGGCTCACCCGAAGATCATCAAACTCCCACTCAAAATTACAACCAACTTGCACAAATTCAAGAAAATTAAATATAAGAAATTAGTGCTAATCATGTTGAAATAATATACGCGATTAATAAAGTAGTACGGTTGTATCATTAATTATGAAATTAAGGGCTAGAGGTAGTAAGGAGATGTGGTTGATTCGAGGCCGCACACTGAGTACGCTGGGCGTACCCTCGTACGCTATAGCGTACTCCCCTCGGTTTGTGTGCCCCAATCTTCTAAAATGCGTAGATTTCGCATACGAGCTCCATATTTGACCTTATTTATATCCACGTGTAGGTGAGAATATAATCTAAAACTTTCAATTAGACTTCGTTGGAAAATTTTGACTTTATTTTTAATTATATATTTTTAATAGGTCGGGACATGAAAAGACCGTTAAAAATTCATAACTTCTTCATCTGATGTCCTTTTTCGTCTGTCTTTTTACCGTTGTATTACTATTGTCGAGATCTTCAATTCTCGTTTAATTTGTGTAGGCTAAAAGTTGCTCGATCTCTATTTCGAGTTTTTAGTTGTCTACCGCTACTCCGAAACTTAGAAAAATCATAACTTCGTCATACGAAGTCAGATTTGGACGTTCTTTTATGTACGTTCATGGTTTAATGATATTTACGAATTTAATTTAGATATCTAAGGCTAAAAAGTATTTTATTGAAATTTCGCGTTTTACGCTTAACAGTGTTTTACCGAATTCACTGCGGATTTTCGATTGGTCATAACTTCTTCGTTACAACTTGGATTTTTGTGTTCTTTACATTTTTGAAAACCTTGTTACGATATCTATTACTTTATGCAACCCAATTGAGACTTTTGAACATTTTATTTTTTATGCTAGTTTTATTATATCAAAAGGAGATTACAAATCCTTGACTTTTAAGTCATTACACTGACTTGAAATATCGGGTTATCACATAATCCCCCTGTTAGAGAGAATTTCATCCCGAAACTTATTCTAAGATAAGTATTTATGGACTAGGGAAAAGATGCGGGTATTTTTATTGCATCTGATCTTCATGCTCCCAGGTGTATTCATGTCCTTGCTTTGCATTCCAGCGGACCTTCACAATGGGTATGCGACTTTGTTTTGTTCTTTTAATTTCCCTATCCATGATTTCTATTGGTTCTTCTACAAAGTGGAGACTCTCACTAATTTCAATTTTGTTTAGAGGGACGACAAGGGTCCTATCAAACAAGCACTTCTTTAAGTTTGACACATGAAAGGTAGGATGCACGTTATTGAGTTCCTACGGTAATTGAAGCTTGCATGCTATCGGGCCGATCCTGGAAAGGATCTTGAATGGTCCGATATACCTTGGATTTAGTTTCCCACGTTTTCCAAAACGTATTAATCCCTTCCATGCAGAGACCTTCAGTAGTACCCGATCCCCAACCTAAAATTCCAAGGGCTTCCGTCTTTTGTCTGCATAACTCTTTTGTCTGTCTCTTGAAGCTTTTAGTCGTTCTCGGATTTGGACAATCCTCTCGGTTGTTTCTCTTATGATTTCTGGGCCGATGAGAGTGCTGTCAGGTAGTTGTCCCTTAGCTAGTTGCGTGTTACCCACTTCAGCCCAACACATAGGTGATCTGCATTTGCAGACATAGAGGGCTTCGAATGGAGCAACCTTGATGCTAGTGTGATAGCTATTGTTGTACGAGAACTCGACTAGTGATAAATGGGTATTCCATGCCCTACCAAAATCGATCACACAAGCTCTTAGCATATCTTCCAAAGTTTGAATGGTCCTCTCACTCTAACCGTCGGTGTGTGGATGGTAAGCGATACTCATGTCTAGTCTCGTCCCTAGAGATTTTCGTAGTGACTGCTAGAACCGTGAGGTGAATCTACTATCTCTGTCGGAGATAATGGATATTGGTACACCATGCAGTCGCAGAATCTCTCTGATGTATGTTCGAGTTAGTTTCTCCATCTTGTCAGTTTCCTTTATTGGTAGGAAGTGCACAGATTTGGTTAATCTATCGACGATCACACAGATAGTGTCAAGTCCGCCCGCTGTTTTGGGTAACTTGGTTATGAAATCCATGGTTATCCGCTCCCACTTCCACTCGGGTATTTCAGGTTGTTGTAACAATCTCGAGGGCTTTTGGTACTCTACTTTGACTTTGGCGCAAGTCAAACACTTGCCTACATAGGCAGCAATTTCGACTTTCATGTTCGGCCATCAATATAATTTATTGAGGTCCAGATACATCTTGTCTGAACAGGGATGCAAAGAGTATCGAGTCTTATGACGCTCATTCATGATAATGTCTCTGAATCCACCAAACTTCGGTGTCGAGATTCGATTCATGAAGTAACGAACTCCGTCACCCTTGACTTCAAGATTTTTATCCATTCCTCTTAAGGCTTCGCCAGCCACGTTTTCTGTTTTCAAGGCTTCCATTTAAGCTTCCTTGATTTGTGTGGATGGGTATGAATGGATCGTCATGGTTAAGGACTTCACTCGACGGCCCGAGTACTCCTTTCGACTGAGAGCATCAGCTATTACATTACCTTTTCCCGGATGATAACGAATCTCGCATCCGTAATTGCTTAGTAGTTCAACCCATCGTCTCTGTCTCATGTTGAGTTCTTTTTGGTTGAGAATATGTTGAAGGATATTATGATTGGTGAAGATTGTGCATTTCGTGCCATAGAGATAGTACCTCTAGATCCATAGAGCGAAAACGACTGCTCCCAGTTCCAGGTCGTGGGTAGTGTAGTTGACTTCATGCATCTTGAGTTGTCTCGAGGCGATGCGATGACCTTTCCTCGTTGCATTAGAACACATCCCAGACCTTGGTTTGATGGGTCGCAGTAGACCACAAAGTCTTATGTTCCTTCTGGCAGGGATAATATAGGTGCGCTGCATATGGCTTGTTTCAGTGTTCGGAACGCAGTGTCTTGCTTTTCTCCCTAATTGTAGGTTACAACCTTCTGAGTCAGGGTGGTAAGTGGTTTGGCAATCTTTGAGAAGTTTTGTATGAATCTTCGGTAATAGCCAGCATGGCCCAAGAATTGTCGGATTTCCGTTGGATTTCTTGGAGCTGACTAGTTCTCGATTGCCTTGATTTTGGAAGGGTCAACGTGTATCCCTTCTTTGCTGACCACATAACCAAGGAAATCTACTTTTCGAATCCAAAATTTGTTGGATTAGTGTTTGAGTCCATAACTATTTTGGTATGTACTTGACCCGATGCTGCATGGTCCTTTTGGGTTGCCTTCACCAAAGCAACTTGATAGGATGAATTATGGAGAGAAAGGATTAAATATGATTTATTAATATATTATGAGAATAATATATTAAAGGAGAAATCATATTGTTTAATTAATATTAGTCAAGAATTAATAAGAATTAAGTTTGTGGCTAAAAGACATTAATTAAACTTAAGGGACTTGAACTGTTAATTGTATAATAGTTGAATATTGAGGTAATGGACTCCATATTAAAAGGGGTGGACGAATTCTATGGGGAAACCCATTAGAAATCGTCCAAAGGCCTTTAAGTAATGGGTTCATGGGTTGCTTAGGGCCTAAGCATCCAAATTAGGGTTTCCTTGTTAGATAACCCTAATAGCCTCACTATTTAAGGACCCCTTGGGCACCAAAAACGTGGGAAACTGAATCCTTAGGGTTTCTACACGTTTTTGAGTGTATCATTCTCTTCTCTTCTTCATCCTCTTGCTCTTGGTGTTTGTGAACCATTAGAGGAGTGACATTTGTGACTCTAAGCTTTCTAAAGTCAATACAAGAAGGATTTGAGATTATTATTGCTACATAACAATCAAGGTATGATCTAAACCCTAATTTATATGTTATATTGATTATCATATGCTAGATCTATGGTTTATAGTCTTGGATGAATTGAATGTACAATAGAGAAACCTTGATCCAAGCATTAGGGTTTGTATGAGCACATAGGATGTTCTTATGGCTAAAACCCATCAAAATTCGCACTTTGAGAGTTTTGCGTATAAATTCTCTGCCCTTAATTTTTCCAAGACCTGCCGGAGGTGTTGACGATGTTATTCTTTACTCTTTGAATATATGAGTATATCATCTATGAACACAATCACAAATTTGTCTAGGAAAGAACGACATACTCGGTTCATTAAGTCCATGAACACCGCCGGTGCATTTGTTAATCCAAAGAGCATCACTACAAACTCGTAGTGACCATACCGATTTTGGAAGGCCGTCTTGGGAACATCTCCTTCCAGGACTCGCAACTGATGATACACGGATCTTAAATCGACCTTTGAGAAGTAGCTTGCTCCTTGGAGTTGGTCGAACAGATCGTCTATGTGCAGTAAGGGATATCGGTTCTTGACTGTGAGCTTGTTTAGTTCTTGGTAGTCGATGCACATGCGAAAGGATCCATCCTTTTTCTTTACGAATAGGACTCGTGGTCCCCAAGTTGAGAAGCTCGGCTAGATGAATCCTTTATTGAGTAGCTCGTTTAGTTGGCTGGATAATTCCTGCATCTTTGCCAGTGCTAGATGGTATGGCGATTTTGCTACTTAGGTAGCTTCGGGAATCAAGTCGATTCTGAACTCGACTTGACGTTCTGGTGGAACTCTTGGAAGATCTTCAGGGAAGATGTTGGGGAAATCGCAAACTTATGGAATGTATTTGATATCTTTCATTTTTTTCCTTATCTACTATGTGGGCTAGGAAAACATGATATTCCTTGCGCATGTATTTTTGGGCTTTGAAGCAAGAGATGATTTGTAAATTGGTACCGGGTATATCCCCATAAATGATAAGAGTTTTGCCATTTGGCATATTAAGGAGAACGGCCCTTTCATGACAAAGTATATCGGCATGGTGAAGGCTTAACCAATCTATACCGATGATGACATCAAAGCTTCTTAAGTGATCGGCAATAGATCAATTTGGAACGAGTGTTCATTTAAATCTAGCGTGCAACCTATGTACATATCGTTTATGCTTTATGTTTTACCGTTTGCCATTTATACTGTAAATATCTTATTAAGTGATTAGGGATTTTGTTTAAGTAAGTGTTTGAACTCATGGCTCATGAAACTCCTCTACGCACCACAATCAAAGAGTATGCATGCTTAAGCGCCATTGAGGAGAAACGTACTCGTAACCACCGCGGGATCAACTATTGCTTCATTCTGTCCTGTTGCCAACACTCTTCCTACGCTGCCAGCATTCCTTGACTTAGGGAAATCTCTCTTGTAGTGCCCAGCTTCACCACACCAATAACACGCCTGGCCCACACTAACTCCAGGAACTTGGGTGATTGGTTATGCTGGTGCCTTACAAAAACGGGCAGTATGCCCTTTCCTGTTGCAGTTATTACAGTGCATCACCCTATAATTTCCGTTGTGATGGAAATTGCATTTGCTGCACTTTGGTAGGTTTCCAACATCTTGCTTTGCTGGTGTAGGGGTAACAGGAACAGTGGTGGGAGTAG
The DNA here is from genome assembly GCF_052625555.1 of Lactuca saligna. Classification (NCBI taxonomy): domain Eukaryota; kingdom Viridiplantae; phylum Streptophyta; class Magnoliopsida; order Asterales; family Asteraceae; genus Lactuca; species Lactuca saligna. The sequence continues at coordinate 98,113,324 of NC_136418.1, read as the reverse complement.
TAGCTGCATGGACTGCCACTATCTATTGTTTCTTGGAAGGTTCTTGCGAAGATTGACCATTCCTTTTGCTCCAAAACTTCTTCTTGTCATTGTTGTTGGTATTGTTGTTGTTGTTGTTGTTGTTGTTGTTGCTCTCTATGGGTTGCTTCGGAAAAGCAGTCATGAATCCTTGGCAGACGCCATGGTCAACGAGGGACTGTGCCAGCTGTTTGGCACTATCGAAAGTAACAGGCTTGGAAGCTAGTACACTTCCTTGAATCTGGGGTGACAGTCCCCAGATATATCTCTCGATCTTCTTGCTCTTTAGAGCAACCATTCCTGGGTAAAGTATTGCTAAGTCACTGAACCTATTGATATAGGTCGTGATGTCCGATCCTACCATAATAAGGCCCCAAAGCTCTTGCTCGAGCTTCTGTACTTCGCCTCTCGGGCAATACTCTTGCATGAGCATTTGTTTCAGATTTTCCCATCCCATGGAGTTAGCCACTACCAAAGTTAGTGACTTGACATGGACATTCCACCACGTTAGGGCTTGTTCGGAGAAAGTACAGGCATCAAATTTTACTTGGCTCCCTTCTTGGCATGAGCAGATCTCGAATACTGCTTCTGTTTTCTCTATCCATTGAGATAGAGCCATAAATCCTCCATTACCATTAAAGGATATGGTTTTGTTGTTGGTGAAGTCCTTGTAAGTGCATTCCCCGGAACGACCTTGGTGTTGGCCATTAGTAGAGCTATTTATTCCTCCTCCCGAACCGTTGTTACTCATTTGTGCCATCGCTGCTGTAACAATAATGGTTACGACAGCCTGAAATACATAATTATCCATTGATGGGGGTGGTGGTGGTGTTCCCATAGTATTGATGCATCGGGGATTCCTTCTTGACGGCATGATTCTGCCATAAGATAAAAGAAGAATTCCTGATAAGTCTTCTTAGTAATTATATGCTTTGCGTTTCGAACATTAACGAATTTGTAAGTTAATTGCGAAATAGAAACTTACAACAATAAGTACATGATTTACTTAGTATTTTAAGAACTTAATGAAATACTAAATATGTTTCAATCTCATTGATATTAATATTCGATACATCGATCAAGAAAATTTGACCTTAACACAGGTCTAGAGTACATCAATGAAAATAGGAAACATTTAACCACATTCAGACCCTTGAATTGTGTATTCACAATCCGTCAGGTTTACATACATAAAGGAAAGAGTAGCACTAATGCTTACTTGATAAGTCTATACATAGCACAAGAAGTATGTGCTCTACTCCGAGCGGGTGGTACGCTGTGGACCATGGTATGTTGTCATGGAAGTCCGAGCTCGAGCTACTTGACGTTCAGCCTCGATGACGCGCCTCTCCATTGCGGCTTGGTTTTTCCGGAACTCCCTTACCTCGGCTCTAGAGGCGGTAATGTCTTTCTAAAGGGAAAAGGTGTGGTCTATTGTTCGATCATGTTCTTCGTGAAGGCGACGAAGACGTACCGCTGTGATTTGGGCAGGGGCACCAACGTCCATGATTTGGTTGGCATTTACCCTTGTTTTCTCGCCTTGGTTGGCGATGCGACAAACCATGAATGCTTACTTGATAAGTCTATACATAGCACAAGAAGTACGTGCTCTACTCCGAGCGGGTGGTACACTGCAGACCATGGTATGTTGTCATGGAAGTCCGAGCTCGAGCTACTTGACGTTCAGCCTTGATGACGCGCCTCTCCATTGCGGCTTGGTTTTTCCGGAACTCCCTTACCTCGGATCTAGAGGCGGTAATGTCTTTCTAAAGGGAAAAGGTGTGGTCTATTGTTCGATCATGTTCTTCGTCAAGGCGATGAAGACGTGCCGCTGTGATTTGGGCAGTGACACCAACGTCCATGATTTGGTTGGCATTTACTCTTGTTTTCTCGCCTTGGTTGGCGATGCGATGAACCATGACAAGGAGTGCTCTGTCAGCCAAACCTCTGTAACAGAGGTTATAAAAGCCTTATCCCATGTCGTATGGTGGACGTTGTCCTTGTTCCCTGCCCCATCGTTTCAGATCTACATCCCAGAGGGGCGCCGAGCCCTGAATGTCCCGTCGGAGATTTGGTACTACCTGGGGAGGATTGTAGACCTCTGTCACACCCCAAAACCGATAACGACGGTACACATTTCGGGGTGGAGGACGTAGTCTACGGTATCATCACAATTGCATAATAGTAAAAGCAAGAAACATACAACCATTTCATTTACACAGTGAGTGTATTTACAAGTGTGTTTTGTAATGTTCAAAAAACACCAAAAGTAAACAAAAATAAGAGATGGGTCTTGCATGCTCCATCTGCTCCAAAAATGCTGCAGTCGTACCTGTCTATCTTTGACCTGAAGATACAAGTTATTTTGAAAAGAATATCAGCATAAAGCTGGTGAGTTCATAAGAGTTTAGTGTGAGTTCTTATATAAAAAGCATTAGAATCGATAGTATGAAAGCTGAAATTTACAGTCATAAGTAGTAGTAAAACCTAGAAAATCCTATATTTTCCAGAAATGTATAGTAAGTGAAAACCTTTAAGAAATATGTCATTTTCATCTTTGAAAACCATTTATCGTGGAAGTATAATAGTGACTCACCAATAAGTAAAGCAATATGGTAAGTTATACATGAAGTAAATAATAGTGGTGCAACTTCCTTTAGTGTTAGATACTTGTTTACTTCGGGATATTAACTTTACCTTTTGTTTAGTATTTTAGTGCGGTTATAGTGTATTTCTTGTATGTTACCAATAGTGTGAGTAATAGTGGACCCCATGACCTTCCCGGTCATGTACAATATAGTGGAGTAAAGCCCTGTGCGGCTCAGACTGAAATTAACAGTCGGGATGTAATAGCGTCTACCCCGTATAGATCTATACATATAGTGTCGTCTTCCTATCGGAAAACTTCGGGCGTAGTGCGTAGCGAATAGAGTATCTCGTAGTGGGTTAATGAGTTATCTCATGATTAGTACTTTCTCTTGTATTATAGTGTAGTAGTCTTTTGTATAACTCGTATTGTATTCTCTTATTAGTGTTAGTTTCATAATAGAGAGAATTATAGTGGTGTAGAGTAGTAGTTAAAACGAGTAATAGAGGCCTTAACTATACCTATTATAGTTAACTTAGTGTGTATGATTCTGGTCAGGTTAGTGATTTAGGTATCTAATGAAATAAGAAATACTCGTAATCCGTACTAATATACAAGATATATAACTAAGAAATCAACGACAGTCGGACGGATAACCACTACCCTAAGCCCACAATCAAACAAGAACAGGAAATAAGGCGAGCTATCGGTCCTAAGTCCTTCAAGTCTTACTTATATAAATATATCAGTGTGGTTACATTTTATAAGAAGATTTATTAAATAAAGGTATTGTACAAAAGAAACATTTAAAAAAAAACTTGTTTGTTTATCCAAAATAGTTTTGAAAACAAATAATTTATTTATAAGGCATAGTGATAAATCACATGTGATTTGAACTACGGGTAGTGAATCACATGTGATTAACTCTGTAACATGAATAATTGTCTTGTATAACTTTTCATAAACATGTATAATCAACTTGTATCCCCCCCTAAAACATTTAAAACATTTTAAAGGTTCATTAAAGGGGTATGAACTCACCTGAATTCGCTTAAATCGGGTGAATTGGGTAAATCGGGTAAAAGTGTCGGTTGAGCGTTTTGTTCCAAATAATGACTTGTGCACCTTTTAGGACCCTAATGTCATATGAAATATGTATTTTACTAGAAATTAATCATTTTATGCTTTCCATTTAAGTATTTAGGCATTCTAGCACAAATTCGGGGTTTTAGGGCCTAGAAGGGGTTTCCGGGAGTGGTACAAGGCCAAGAGAGGTTTACGGGGGAGCCCATGAGCTCACTCCCTTGGAGTTTACGGCCCCAAGGCCACTCCTTGGGAGTTTACGGCCGTAAGCCCCCTAGGCTTGGCCGTAAACTCATGTGGTCCTCTCAAATTGCAAAATAAGGCCTTTAATCATTTCCCTAAATTACTAGCAAGTGTTTTGAACTAATTTGGAGGGCTTAAACCCTCATTTAGGGACATTTTGGGGAGTTTACGGCCAAGGCTTGTGCTTAGGCCGTAAACTCCATTTTGTTCTTCAAAATGTATGTTTAAATGGTCCAAAACACTCTCCTACATCTTAGATAAATTTATGAAGGCCTTATGTGGAGTTTTGGTGCATTTTGGCATAAAAATTGGGGAGTTTACGGCCCAAGTATAGTCTTGGCCGTAAAATATTCTTTTGGCTTCAAAATGAGATGCTTAATGGTACAACACACTTCCCTTCACCTTAGATAAATACTAGATGACCTTAAGTGAAGTTTTAGGGGCATTTTGGCATGTTTATTGGGTGTTTACATCCTAAGCATAAGGTTGGCCGTAAACTCCTCTTTTTGCCTTTAAATGGTGTTGTTTAATGTACTAAAACATTTCCTAGGGTTATAGCAAATTTACCCCATGCCCTAGATGAGTTTTTGGGACTTAAATCCAAGGTTTTTGGGTGTTTACGGCCTAAGCATAAGCTTGGGCCGTAAAATCCTTTTTAGGCCTCAATTTCTTATGATTTCATGTCTAAACTCTCCTAGGTATATCCCTTAATTAGTACACAAGCTTAAAGGAAGGAAAAATGGGACTTTTGGCAAGATTTTAGGTGTTTACGACCTAAGGGGATTCCGAGGCCGTAAACTCCATTTAATCCCCTAAATCTTATGATTTTTGGCCTCAAAATGTTATAAACTATGATTTGGACAAGATAGGGAAGAAACCCTTACGTTTGGAAGCCGGAATTCACGGTTTTGGAGTCGGTTTTGGGTCTAGAGAGAGAAAGTAGTGAGAGAGAGTGAAGAAGTGGTAAAAAGGCTTAAAAGTAGTGTTCATTTTCTTATATATGTCTCGGGTATTGCACTCGGTACACGGCTACCCGATGCTAAAGTTTAACGGGGTTAAAACTTTTTACCCGGGTGAAGTGGTTGAAAAGTAATATAACTCTATTTAGTTAAACGGGGTTAACATTTACAAGTTATAATTACTTATGATAATATCAGGACATATAAATAACTACATATTTGTTTATTGACGACTCCAAACATTACAGAAAATAATATATAGTGACGCATTCCGTTAGTGAAGATGGGATTTGTAACGGCAATATATCTGGGGTTGTCACATCATCCCCCCGTTAGGGGAATTTCGTCCCAAAATTTAGAATTCATACAGATAAGAATTACAGTGCTACTAAGCAAAGAGATGGGGATATTTGAGTTTCATTTGGTCTTCGCGCTCCCAAGTGAATTCCGGTCTTCGTTTGGCGTTCCATCGAACTTTCACAATTGGGATACGGCTTTGTTTCGTTCTTTTTACTTCCCGATCCATAATTTCTGCAGGCTCTTCTACGAAGTTGAGGGTCTCATTGACTTCAATCTCGTCGAGGGGAATTACGAGAGTCTCGTCGGAAAGGCATTTCTTCAAGTTTGAGACGTGGAAGGTAGGGTGGATGTTGCTTAGCTCGTGAGGTAGGTTGAGTTTATAAGCTACGAGGCCGATTCTGGCGAGAATCTCAAAAGGCCCTATGTACCTTGGGTTCAGCTTTCCACGCTTTCCAAAGCGTATCGTGCCCTTCCAGGGAGAGACCTTCAACAGGACTCGATTTCCCACCTGGAATTCCAAGGGTTTTCTTCGTTTGTCGGCGTAGCTTTTCTGTCGATCCCTAGCGGCTTTTAGTCGTTCACGTATCTGTACAATTTTCTCGGCCGTCTCTCGAATGATCTCCGGACCAGTGAGGGCGCTGTCAGGAACTCTTCCTTTAGCTAGTTGAGTGTCACCCATCTCAGCCCAACACAAAGGGGATCTGCACTTCCGGCCGTAGAGGGCTTCGAATGGGGCTGCCTTGATGCTCGTATGATAACTATTATTGTAAGAAAACTCCACAAGAGGTAAGTGTGTGTCCCATGATTTGCCAAAGTCAATCACACAAGCTCGCAGCATATCTTCTAAGGTTTGGATCGTCCTCTCACTTTGTCTATCGGTCTGCGGATGGTAGGTTGTACTCATGTCCAGCCTCGTCCCTAGTGCCTTTTGCAATGATTGCCAAAACCTAGAGGTGAATCTACTATCTCTGTCTGAGATAATAGATATAGGGATGCCATGCAGTTGTACTATTTCTTTGAGGTATGTTCTAGTGAGTTTCTCCATCTTGTCTGTTTCTTTGATGGGTAGGAAGTGTGCGGACTTGGTCAACCTGTCAACGATGACCCAAATGGTATCTAATCCACCTGCTGTCTTGGGCAGTTTGGTTATAAAGTCCATTGTGATCCGCTCCCACTTCCATTTCGGTATCTCAGGTTGTTGGAGGAGTCCTGATGGCTTTTGATATTCGACCTTGACCTTCGCGCAAGTAAGGCACTTACTTACAAAGGTAGCGATCTCCGCTTTCATGTTCGGCCACCAATATAGCTTTTTGAGATCCTGATACATCTTATCTGAACCCGGGTGTACGGAGTAGCGAGTGTTGTGTGCTTCCTTCATAACCAAGTCTCTAAAACCTCCATGACGTGGAGTCCAAATTCGGTCCATGAAGTAGTAGGTTCCATCACCCTTAACCTCCAGATTTTTATCCATTCCACGCAGGGATTCTCCCGTCACATTCTCAGGCTTTAAGGCTTCCAGCTGAGCCTCTTTGATCTGCGTGGATAGATGCGAATGAATAGTCATCGTCAACGACTTGGTCCTTCGACCAGAATACTCCTTCCTACTTAGTGCGTCTGCTACTACGTTGGCTTTTCCCAGGTGATATCTAATTTCACAGTCGTAATCGTTAAGTAGCTCGACCCATCGACGCTGCCTCATGTTGAGTTCTTTTTGGTTCAGTATGTGTTGGAGGCTTTTATGATCAGTGTACACCACGCTCTTCGTCCCATACAAGTAGTGTCTCCAGATTTTTAGTGCGAAGACTACCGCTCCTAACTCGAGGTCGTGAGTAGTGTAGTTTACTTCATGGGTCTTTAGCTGTCTCGAGGCATAGGCGAAAACCTTACCTCGTTGCATTAAGACACAACCGAGCCCCTGATTGGATGCATCACAGTATACAACAAAATCTTCTGTCCCTTCAGGAAGGGATAATACTGGTGCGGTGCATAGGGCTCGCTTCAGGGTCTGAAATGCCTTCTCCTGTTTCTCTTCCTAGTCGAAAGATACACCCTTCTGCGTTAACATAGTGAGATGCTTCGCAATCCGAGAAAAGTTTTGGATGAATCTACGGTAGTAGCCAGCGAGGCCTAGAAATTGACGAATTTCCGTAGGCGTCTTCGGTGCTGACCAGTTCTCTATAGCTTTAATTTTGGAGGGATCCACGTGAATTCCTTCTTCACTAACCACGTGACCTAAGAATTCAACTCTTCAGATCCAAAACTCGCACTTAGAGAACTTCGCATATAACTTTTCGGATCGCAACATTTCCAGGACTCATCGTAAATGATCCCTGTGTTCTTCCTCGCTCCGAGAGTAGACGAGGATATCATCAATGAAGATGATGACGAACTGATCCAGGTATGGACGGCACACCCTATTCATCAAGTCCATGAATATTGCGGGGGCGTTAGTCAGCCCAAAGAGCATCACTACGAACTCAAAATGCCCGTAGCGGGTTCAGAAAGCTGTCTTCGGAACATCTTCCTCAAGCACCCGTAACTGATGATACCTAGATCTCAGATCAATCTTGGAGAAGTAACATGCTCCTTGTAGTTGGTCGAATAGATCGTCGATACGAGGGAGAGGGTAGCGATTTTTGACCGTGAGTTTATTGAGTTCCCTATAATCGATGCACATCCGAAACGCTCCATCCTTCTTCTTCACGAACAAGACCGGAGCTCCCCAAGGTGAGAAGCTCGGTCTTATAAAACCCTTGCTGAGCAGTTCGTTGAGTTGACCGGATAGTTCTTGCATTTCGGCGGGCGCTAGACGGTAGGGCGACTTAGCTACGGGGGTAGCTCCTGGGACTAGGTCGATTCTGAACTCAACCTGACGTTTGGGAGGTAGGCCGGGAAGATCCTCCGGGAAGACATTAGGGAAATCGCATACTATGGGAATGTCTTTTGGATCTTTCGATTTCTGGTTAGTGTCGACAATGTGGGCAAGAAAGGCGCGATATTCCTTGCGTAAGTATTTCTGAGCCTGGATACTGGAGATGATACGAAGGCTCGTACCCGGTTTATGTCCATATATCAATAGGGTTTCGTGATTCGGAAGGTTCAGGAGAATGGCTTTGTCGGAGCATAGGATATCGGCGCGATGAAGACTCAACCAATCCATACCAACAATGACATCGAAATTTTTGATTGAGACCGGTATAAGATCGATTGAAAATGAGTGATCGTCTAACATGAGAGTGCAACCTATGTAGATTTCATTAGAGCCTTCTGTTTTCCCATTAGCCATTTCTACGACGAATGTTTCTTTTAGTGGTTGAGGGGTTTGTTGGAGTAAGTGTTTAAAGTTATGATTTACGAAGCTTCTTTCTGCACCACTATCAAATAAGACACAGGCATAAGAATTGTTGAGAAGAAACGTACCCATGACTACTGTGGGATCCGCTACCGCTTCATTGTGACCGATAGCGAGTAACCTTCCAGTTCCCCCAGCATTTGTAGCCTTTGGACAGTTCTTCTTGAAATGACCAGCTTCGCCGCAACCATAACACGTCGGGGTCACTCCCGAACCCGGAACTTGGGAAATAGGTTTGGTAGGAGCCTTGCAGAATCGGACAGTATGGCCCTTTCGGCCGCAGTTGGAACACTGCAATTCACGGCAGGGGCCGTTGTGGTGGAAAGGGCACTTGGGACACTTGGGCAGATTCCCACTATAAGCTTTTGGCGGGGTTGGTGCGGCTGGAGTGGCTGGGATGGTGACAGCATGGACCGCCACGATTTGCTGGTCCTTTGAGGAGGTTTGAGTTTTCTTGCCCTTCTTCTTATCCCATCGCTTCCTCTTCCTATCAGATGAAGCGGGTGGTGCAGTGGTTGTTGTTGCTAGAGTGGAGGAGATTTCGTGGTTGATCAGACTCTGGGCCAATTCCTTGGCGCTGTCAAAAGTGGTAGGGCGTGAGGCTAGAACATTTCCCCGATACGGGGGCACTAAACCCCAGATGTACCGTTCAATCTTCTTGCTTTCGGACGGGATCATGTTGGGACACATAGCCGCCAAGTCGCAAAACCTGGCCGTGTAAGCTGTTATGTCAGTCCCTTTCATCTTGAGGTTCTAGAGTTCTTCCTCAAGTTTCTGAACTTCGCCCCTAGGGCAGTACTCCCCTCTCATGAGGTCTTTTAGAGTGTCCCAGCCCATGGCATTGGCTGTGACCAAGGAGAGTGAACTGACATGGCCGTTCCACTATGTCAAGGCCCTGTTAGTGAGGGTAGCAGTAGCGAATTTGATTTTGCTCTCCTCGGGGCAAGAGCACATTTCAAATACAGCTTCGGTTCTTTCGAACCATTGGGATAATGCCAGAATTTCTCCAGTACCGTCGAAGAAGGTAGGTTTACAGTTCATGAAATCCTTATAAGTGCATCCCTGTACCCTTTGATGGACTTCACCGAACCTGGAGTTACCACCGATCGCGTCTCCAGAGTTCATTTGGGCCATGGCTGCTGTCACAGCCGCGGTCACCGCTATTTGGAACAACACCGGGTCGATCTGTGGAGGAGGAGGTGGTGGAGGAGGGGTTTGAGTTGCTGGTCTTCCTCTGCTTGGACGCTTTCGTGGAGGCATCCTTTATTGGAAGATCATAGAAATGATAGCAATAGTAAGAGCCTATTGCGAATATGAATAAAGTGTCTCATGGATTGAATCACATAATTCAAGATCAGAATGAGAGTCATAGCAATAGAGTAGTTAATTGCCAATATACTGGTATTAATGATGTAATACAGGTTCATGAAAATTGACCTAACAGTAGGTCTTACATCAAACCATAGAGAAAATGTTGGCAGGTTAGAGGTTTAACTAGAGTACTTTTAGGTTAGGAATGTTTACAGACGGGAGATCTACGGAACATAGAGAGAAAAAGGCTAGTCCTTTAAACAAAAGGGTGAGATAACTAGACGTCTTCTACTGGCGATGATTACTTGTTGGACGAATCCTCAGATCTGCTAGTTGATGCATAACTTCTTGAAGGTGTCGATCATGAATCCTTTGGCGTGCTCGGAGTTCCCTAACTTCGGCTCAGGATGCAGCCAGTTGATGTTGCAGAGCCTCGTTGGTCCTCCTTGTCCTGTCCATGGCTTCTTCGAGTTGACGGATGCGAACCGTGTTGAGATTCGAGTTGGCATCCACTTCTACAACTCGACCTATAGCAGCTTGACTTTGCTCGACATTCCTAGCAATCCTTCGGATCATGATGGGCACTTATGTTGTAGAAGCTTCGGTCTCCATTATATGGCATGGGCTGACCCTGCTCCTCGGTCCATCTGTGCAAGGATATGGCCCACATAGGAGTGGGACCCTGAAATGTCGGACGGGGGTTGGGGTTCGGAGCTCCGGAAGGTAGGTTATTAACTTCTGGCTTGGAGTCGGAGTTATCCGAAAAGCCTTCTGCTCGGTGGTCATCTAGAGGGATTGGATGATCGTTGTCCGAATCATTGCTGAGCCATCCTCCATTGCCCTGGTTTGGGTAGTACGGGTCGCCAGGAGGGTGGAAGCCAACCATGATATCTATGCGAGAAAAGGGAAAAGAAGATTAATAGGCGCACTAACCTAATTTACTTATAAGGTGATCGTCACGAGTTAGACCAATACTTGCATAATGCATACTAATTACATGTGACCGGGGCAGGATAGTCCGTCGAATAAGTGACCCTAACTCTAAATCCACAACCAAACAAGGAACAGGAAGTAAAGCAAAGATCACAGATTCTAAGTCTATAACGCCCTAGTCACATGTAACCGGAAAGTATCCATTTAGCAACTATTGCTTCATCAGTAATGACCCCTTTTTAGTTCTCACACACGTATATTTTAGAGGTATAGAATACTCCTATAGTATTCTTATTCTAACGTTATTGCGGTAGTGTTGGTAAGTTTTAGACTTGTTGTAACACCACAACCAAGCTTAGGCACATGCTAGTCACTCCCAGGAAAAGGTAGTTGATCAGGCTACATCCCCCTAAATGTGACTATATGTCTCTAAGCCCAATTGTGCTATCCAACAATCTTAATACTTTTGTTTTGTTCTAGGGTGATACTAACTTCTGTATTTTATAGTGATGTGTGTGTGTGTGTGTATATATATATATATATACTTAGTTAAATCTTTTAGATACTTCACAATATATATTCTTGATCAGAGTGTTTTAGTCCCGAAGTGTTTATAGTTCGTATATCTTTTATAGGTTGATATACTTGATTCACTATAAACAATGCTCTGATACCAATATGTCACACCCCAAAACCGATAACGACGGAATACATTTCGGGGTGGAGGACGTAGTGTACGGTATCATCACAATTGCATAACAGTAAAAGCAAGAAACATACAACCATTTCATTTACATAGTGAGTGTATTTACAAGTGTGTTTTGTAATGTTCAACAAACACCAAAAGTAAACAAAAATAAGAGATGGGTCTTGCATGCTCCATCTGCTCCAAAAATGCTGCAGTCGTACCTATCTATATTTGACCTGAAGATACAAGTTATTTTGAAAAGAATATCAGCATAAAGCTGGTGAGTTCATAAGAGTTTAGTGTGAGTTCTTATATAAAAAGCATTAGAACCGATAGTACGAAAGCTGAAATTTACAGTCATAAGTAGTAGTAAAACCTAGAAAATCCTATATTTTCCAGAAATGTATAGTAAGTGAAAACCTTTAAGAAATATGTCATTTTCATCTTTGAAAACCATTTATCGTGGAAGTATAATAGTGACTCACCAATAAGTAAAGCAATATGGTAAGTTATACTTGAAGTAAATAATAGTGGTGCAACTTCCTTTAGTGTTAGATACTTGTTTACTTTGGGATATTAACTTTACCTTTTGTTTAGTATTTTAGTGCGGTTATAGTGTATTTCTTGTATGTTACGAATAGTGTGAGTAATAGCAGACCCCATGACCTTCCCGGTCATGTACAGTATAGTGGAGTAAAGGCATCCCTGGACCTGTGCGGCTCGGACTAAAATTAATAGTCGGGATGTATTAGCGTCTGCCCCGTATAGATTTATACATATAGTGTCGTCTTCCTATCGGAAAACTTCGGGCGTAGTGCGTAGCGAATAGAGTATCTCGTAGTGGGTTAATGAGTTATCTCATGATTAGTACTTTCTCTTGTATTATAGTGTAGTAGTCTTTTGTATAACTCGTATTGTATTCTATTATTAGTGTTAGTTTCATAATAGAGAGAATTATAGTGGTGTAGAGTAGTAGTTAAAACGAGTAATAGAGGCCTTAACTATACCTATTATAGTTAACTTAGTGTGTATGATTCTGGTCAGGTTAGTGATTTAGGCATCTAATGAAATAAGAAATACTCGTAATCCATACTAATATACAAGATATATAACTAAGAAATCAACGACAGTCGGACGGATAACCACTACCCTAAGCCCACAATCAAACAAGAACGGGAAATAAGGCGAGCTATCGGTCCTAAGTCCTTCAAGTCTTACTTATATAAATATATCAGTGTGGTTACATTTTATAAGAAGATTTATTAAATAAAGGTATTGTACAAAAGAAACATTTAAAAAAAACTTGTTTGTTTATCCAAAATAGTTTTGAAAACAAATAATTTATTTATAAGGCATAGTGATAAATCACATGTGATTTGAACTACGGGTAGTGAATCACATGTGATTAACTCTGTAACATGAATAATTGTCTTGTATAACTTTTCATAAACATGTATAATCAACTTGTATCCCCCCTAAAACATTTAAAACATTTGAAAGGTTCATTAAAGGGGTATGAACTCACCTGAATTCGCGTAAATCGGGTGAATCGGGTAAATCGGGTAAAAGTGTCGGTTGAGCGTTTTGTTCCAAATAATGACTTGTGCACCTTTTAGGACCCTAATGTCATATGAAATATGTATTTTACAAGAAATTAATCATTTTATGCTTTCCATTTAAGTATTTAGGCATTCTAGCATCAATTCGGGGTTTTAGGGCCTAGAAGGGGTTTCCGGGAGTGGTACAAGGCCAAGAGAGGTTTACGGGGGAGCCCATGAGCTCACTCCCTTGGATTTTACGGCCCAAAGGCCACTCCTTGGGAGTTTACGGCCGTAAGCCCCCTAGGCTTGGCCGTAAACTCATGTGGTCCTCTCAAATTGCAAAATAAGGCCTTTAATCATTTCCCTAAATTATTAGCAAGTGTTTTGAACTAATTTGGAGGGTTTAAACCCTCATTTAGGGACATTTTGGGGAGTTTACGGCCAAGGCTTGTGCTTAGGCCGTAAACTCCATTTTTTTCTTCAAAATGTATGTTTAAATGGTCCAAAACACTCTCCTACATCTTAGATAAATTTATGAAGGCCTTATGTGGAGTTTTGGTGCATTTTGGCATAAAAATTGGGGAGTTTACGGCCCAAGTATAGTCTTGGCCATAAACTCTTCTTTTGGCTTCAAAATGAGATGCTTAATGGTACAACACACTTCCCTTCACCTTAGATAAATACTAGATGACCTTAGGTGAAGTTTTAGGGGCATTTTGGCATGTTTATTGGGTGTTTACGGCCTAAGCATAAGGTTGGCCGTAAACTCCTCTTTTTGCCTCTAAATGGTGTTGTTTAATGTACTAAAACATTTCCTAGGGTTATAGCAAATTTACCCCATGCCCTAGATGAGTTCTTGGGACTTAAATCCAAGTTTTTTGGGTGTTTACGGCCTAAGCATAAGCTTAGGCCGTAAACTCCTTTTTAGGCCTCAATTTCTTATGATTTCATGTCTAAACTCTCCTAGGTATATCCCTTAATTAGTACACAAGCTTAAAGGAAGGAAAAATGGGAGTTTTGGCAAGATTTTAGGTGTTTACGGCCTAAGGGGCTTCCTAGGCCGTAAACTCCATTTAATCCCCTAAATCTTATGATTTTTGGCCTCAAAATGTTATAAACTATGATTTGGACAAGATAGGGAAGAAACCCTTACGTTTGGAAGCTGGAATTCGCAGTTTTGGAGTCGGTTTCGGATGTAGAGAGAGAAAGTAGTGAGAGAGAGTGAAGAAGTGGTAAAAAGGCTTAAAAGTAGTGTTCATTTGCTTATATATGTCTCGGGTATTGCACTCGGTACACGGCTACCCGATGCTAAAGTTTAACGAGGTTAAAACTTTTTACCCGGGTCAAGTGGTTGAAAAGTAATATAACTCTGTTTAGTTGGACGGGGTTAACATTTACAAGTTATAATTACTTATGATAATATCAGGACATATAAATAACTAGATATTTGTTTATTGACGACTCCAAACATTACATAAAATAACATATAGTGACGCATTCCGTTAGTGAAGATGGGATTTGTAACGGCAATATATTTGGGGTTGTCACAACCTCGGGTTCTGAATCAGTGCCCTCATCATCTGCTTCCTCTTCATCTTCATTTTCCTCCTCTTCGGGATCCTCTTCTAGATCTTCCTCGGGAATCTCTTTGGGATCCTATTATGGATCCTCCTTGACCCAGCCTCCATTGCCTTGGTTAGGGTAGTAGGGATCTCCGGGGATATGAAATCCTTCCATTTTATCTGATTGAGAGTAGAGATAAGAGAATTGTATATATAACTTGAGTGTAAAAAAGAAAATTTTATTATAAGACCTACAGCGAGTCCTCCTATAATTACCTAATGTATAAAAATTACATATAATTGAGATCGAATGGACCATTGGATAAATAGCTTCACTCTAAGCCCACATCCAAACAAGGAAAAGGACCTAAAGCGAAATCACAAATCCTAAGCCCATGGAACCTCAATTATGTGTAACCTTAAAGTACGCACTTTGCAGTTATAGACCTGTCAGTGAAGGTTTTTAGTTTTCATAAGAATAATTCTATTTAATTGATGATTCCTAGTTCTAACGAAATGTTGAGGTTTACTCGCTTATTATAGTTTTTATAGGGTCTTAAATACTCCTCTAATATTTAAATTTGTAAGTTTGATTCTGGTGTTACTTTGGTAAGTTTTTGACTTGTTTCTCACCACGACTATTCCCCGACATATGTTGGTCATACCTCGGATAAATATAGTTGATCAGGCTATATTCATCCTAGATCTGATTACATATTCTAGGGCCTAGTTATAGTGTCCAACTTGTCTTAATACATTTGTATAGTTCTAACTATGACATTAAACTGTTACATGCATGTATTTGTACCTTTATGACACTAACATTTTAATTTAAATGAAATATGGTTGGTGTGAAAACATTTTGTCAGAGAGTTTTAGTCCCTTTGCATTTATAGTTTGTATATCTTATGTGGTTCGATATACTTAGTTCACTATAAACAATGCTCTGATACTAATCTGTCACACCCCCAAACCAGAACGACGGAATCGTTCGAGGGCGGATGACTTCATGTAGTATCATAACAGTTGAGTAAATAGTAAAGAAAGCATTCATAACCATCATAAATATAATTTAAAAAGTTACATTGTTGCTTGTAGTACATGTTTCAAAAGAAATTACATTATGATGATATAATAAGTTTGAAATTGACGCCTTAGCATCCCTTCCCCAAAAGTTGTTGTTTACATGTATTACTGAATCCCTGAGAAATACAAGTAGTTTTGAAAAAGTGTCAACAATTAAGTTGGTGATTTCATAAGCATTTTTGTATAAGAATTGTATGCCTTTTTGTATAAAGTAACTGAGTTTGTTTCTAGAAAATCCAATATTTTCCATAAATGAATAATAGTTTTAAAAGTTCTAAAAAACGGAATGCATAAGTATTTTCCATACTTAAAATAGTGTAAGTAAATCAAGTGTTTTAACACCTCATGTGAGTTTTATAACTATACTATTAACCTAGACTTCCTGTCACAACATTCTTCAGGCGTTGGAATGATATGATGTTTGTCACTCCAAACCTGCCGGTCCAACTGTAGCTAACATTTTAGGTGCGGCATTGTCAATCCCGTATAGATATATACACAAGTATCACACTCTCCGTATAGGAGATTATGGTTTATAAGACATGATTTGAAATAAGTACTTGAAAGTACATGAAGTTAAATGTCTCACAAAAGTTAGTATCAAATAGATTTACGTATGAAAAGTCCATTTTTCTTGTAAATTTAAGTATTTCCTTTTTATAGAGTTCATAGAGTGTAAAATATCATGAATATCTCGTAAACTATACCTATTTTAATTTTTCAAAAGTGTGTTTCATTTGAATGATAAACCTTGGTGTATTACCAACTTTGCATATAAAGTATAACATTTGTAATAACGTTATTTTACTTATTTAACATTTATACACAAAATGTAGATAAAGCATTAGAAACTGTATGTAACGATTTGCATTTTAACATAAGTTTTTCTTGCGTTTCACTTTTATTTTTCCCCCTAAAATATAGTAAAAACGTGAAAATATAGGGGTATGAACTCACCTGGTAAGTGGGATGAATTGAAGAAAACGAGACTTTTCTCGGGCAACACTTCGACCGGGAAGTGGAAAATTTCTCGTGAGTTTCGGACCTTCGGACCTTCATTGGAGCTTGGATATGTAACCGGGGCATCGTGATAGTTTCGGGAGGCTCGAGAGTGAGAAAATATGGGAGAAGTGTTGTGAATTATCAAAAGAATTTGGAAGCCTCGCACCCTTTATATATGGGTGGAACTGCCCTCGTACGGTGGGCATACTCGCGTACGCTGGGCGTACGCCATGCATGACGCCTTCGTTGGATACCAGACATCGGATGGGACGGGCTAGAGGTAGTAGGGAGACGTGGTCGATCCGAGGCCACACACTGAGTATGCTGCGCGTAATCTCGTACGCCATAGCGTACTCCCCTCAATTTGTGTGCCCCAATCTTCTAAAATGCGTAACTTTTGCATACGAGCTCCGTTTTTGACGTTCTTTATATCCACGCATAGGTGAGAATATACTCTACAACTTTAATTTAGACTTTGTTGGCAATTTTGACTTTATTTTTAATTATATATTTTAATAGGTCGGGATACGAAAAGACTGTTAAAAACTCATAACTTCTTAATCTGATGTTCATTCTGTCTATCTTTTTACCATTGTATTACTATTGTCGAGATCTTCAATTCTCGTTTAAGTTGCGTCGGCTAAAAGTCACTAGATCTCTATTTCGAGTTTTTAGCTGTCTACCGCTCTTCCGAAACATAGAAAAATTATAACTTCATCATACGAAGTCAGATTTGGACGTTCTTTTTATGTACGTTAATGGTTTAATGATATCTACGACTTTCATTTAGATACCTAAGGCTAAAAAGTATTTTATTGAAATTTTGCGTTTTACACTTAACAGTGTTTTACTGGTTTCGCTACGGATTTTCGATTAGTCATAACTTCTTCGTTATAATTCGGATTTTTGTGTTCTTTACATTTTTAAAAACTTTGTTACGATATCTATTACTTTATGAAACCCAATTGAGACTTTTGAACATTTTATTTTTGACATTAGTTTTATTATATCAAAAGGAGATTACAAATCCTTGACTTTTAGGTTATTATATTGACTTGAAATATCGGGTTGTCACAAACTTGAAATGAATTAAAACCATGATGATTTGCATATTCTAAGTCAAGTTAACCTTTTAGTTTAAGTTCATTAGCCTTATTTGAGACTGGCTGTGAAATGTGTTATCAATACCCATTTTTTGTGCATGACATTGTTATCTTAATAGTTTTTAATTATTTCATCTCCATACCCATTACATTTAACATGAATTGGTTGTTTCTTTGAATTGTTATTACTTATTACAAGTTATGGGGTCATTTTCTCTTCTAATATTTAGCATGCGTGTCATTGTGACAATGTATCGATGTCATAATGATCTGATCATATTTAAAAAGGCTGAAAATCTTTATTAGTAAATTTAATACACTATTGATTATTAGGTAAAAATGTACCATAATATTAATAAGTGTCCATCATTTAAAATAATCATATGATCAAATAATAAAACTAAATGAAAGGAAATAATATATTTAAAAAAAAACATAACTATAATATTATATGATGAAACACAATATGAACCAAAATACACATTTTTTTTTATTTTTATGGACTTTTTGATATTTTTATAATTACTTATAATTACGGAACCTCCTAATATTAGTGATAACATCAAAAAGTTATGGCCTTTGTGATATCTTTTTTTGATATTTTTGTAGGATGCAAAAGCATCTCGTCCAAACTTAATTTATATCTTTGAACTTTCTTTGATATTTTTTCCTTTTTTAATGTATAATGTGTGTATGATTGGAAAAAACAGAAAAGAAAAGTATCTTGTAGTTGGTAAGGGTTGTTTTGTAAATTGAAGGTTTAAAAGGAGAAAAAAGGAATGAAGAAAGATATGGATGATTTGCTTTTTAAATGAAGAAAATAAGGCAAATGGAGTAAAAAAAACTTGGAGGGTCTTTTATAACTGGTTTTCTAATGTTATTTTTTTAAAATAGTTTTACATGTATTTTTTCTTATTAAAGCATTGTTTTTTCAAAGTACTATGTTATAAATGGGTTTTACTTTTAAAACATCCACCACACACACATTAGAAGTTTAAGTATAGTGGGTTAGATTGAGGCATATGCCAGATAAAATAAATGTAACATCCATACTTCAGGTTTTATTTTTTGAATCTATTTTGTGTTTTAAAGACTTTGATTTAGAGGAATTGCCTTCCTGCGGCGTGGTGAGTGGGTTACCATGATGTGGTGTAGCCACATCACCATGCCGTTGTGGTCATTTATGGTTAGGGCGCATCGCCGCCTTAGGAATAAAACCCTAAGTGTCAGGCCGTAAGCCTTATTTATGGAATGTGGTGGCTAGGGTTTCTCTTACCCTCAACCCCTATCTTTCCCAGAGCTATTGCTTCTAGCCTCCCCTTTCATTTTTTTTTTTATCTCCATTTGGTGGTTTTTGGCTTTTAAAAGAAGAAGGAAGGCCTTGTTGTAACATACACGTTCTGAAATTGTGTATTGTTATTATTAAAAGTGAATAAAATTGAGTGTTGAGTTCTAACAAGATGGTTTTTACTAAAAATGAAGTAAAACTATGTTTAGAATCACTCAGAAAATATTGGAAGTCTTATAAGATTCCAATTAAAAGCCAAATAGTGAGATTTAGCGAAAATATAAAATTTGAAATAAGTAAAATTTTATTATTTGATGTTGTAAATCATCTCGTTAAGAACTTGTAGGCGAAAACCTCGTCGAAATCCGAGTTATAACGAAGAAGTTATGACCAACCGAAGATCCGCGACAAAACCGGCACGACGCCGAATGATGTAAAAAGTGAGTTTTTGGTAAACTACTTTTTAGTCTTATAAATCTAAATGAAAGTCATAGTATTCGTTAAACCGATAAATTCGATAAAAAGAACGCCAAAATCTGACTTCGTATGAGGAAGTTATGATTTTTCGAAGTTTCAACTTAGTAGTAGATAGCTAAAAACTCGAATTTTAGATCGAGCGATATTTGACCGATACATCCTAAATGAGAATCGAAGGTCTCATCATTTGTAGTACAACGGTAAAAAGTCTGACAAAAACGGATGTCGGATGAAGAAGTTATGAATTTTTAACGGATTTTCCTTTCCCGGTCTGTTAAAAATAATAATTTTAATAATAAAGTCAAAATTAGCCAACGAAATCTAAACGAAAGTTGTAGAGCGTAATTTTAGCTACGCGTGCATATAAAGAACGTCAATAACGGAGCTTGTATATGAAAGTTATGGGTTTTAGAAGTTCAGGGCCCGAAAACCGAGAATTTTCGCATGAACAGTGTTCGGACACGTCACCTTGCACGAAGCAACAGCATCATCCGAGACGTAGCCTAATCCAGAGTCGGTGCATGTTGCTTAAAGATTTGACCGAACTGCGGTCCAAGGGAATTCCGACGCGCCTCGCCTTGGTGTCCGAAGCTCGCTCCTCCAGACCTCCTCGCGTCCGAGTCTTCGCACCTGCCTCGTCACTCCTCGCATCCGAGCCTCGCAGATGCGACGTGGCCCTCACTGCTGATGCCACCGAGCTGCTTCGCTGTCTGCTTCCTTCCCAGCCGACTTCGGCCTCGGCCCTATATAAAGGGAGGCTGCGAACCTTGCCGACTAACTTTGGAAATTTGCCACTTTTAGCCCCTCTTTCCATATTTTCTTCATTTTGACTTTCCCCGAAGCCCCGGTATCAATTTTAGCACCCGAAACACGTCCCGAGACCCTCGAGAAGCCTGGAAATTTTATCTTTTCGGTTTTGAAGCCCTACCTTCGCAGAGCCCGGTTTTCAATTAAGCTCCCGATTTTCAACATAGAAAGTCATATTTATAGCCGAAGTGCTGTCTAAATTACTATTTTAACCCCCGGTTAACTTAAGGTGAGTTCAATATATAGGAACAATTGTATGTTATGTGTTATATGTGCTATGTGCTTCTCAGTGTTATTATTCTGAGTTATTTTCCCGTGTTATTTTATTCGCTATGTTTATAGCAATTATAATACCTTTGACCATGTGATCAGTGAAAGGACTTAGATTCACATTGGTACTGGTACGTAGCCTCTGGCCATGTAGAGCATGTCTCCGTAAGAGAATGACTTCTATTCTATGGCATTGGCAGAAGTTTAGATAGGAATGGTATGTAGCCTCTGACCATGTAGAGCATGACTCCGTAAGAGAATGAACTTTATTATATGGTATTGGCAAATGGTTAGACAGGGCTATAAGCCTGAAATCTACCAAAATGTTAATCAGAAATTTATATGTCTTCTGTGCCATTTGGGCTAAAGCTTTATTGATGCATATCAAGTATTGAAATCGTTATGTCTCATTGATCGTAAATCTTTGAATCAAATCTTGAGTTGATATTGAAAGCCTGACATATGATACGTATATGTTATTGTTGTTCTTGTTCCCTTTTGCTTCTGTCATATTGGTATATATAAGGCATAATATTATATTGTATCTATTTATTGAATTCACTAAGCGTTATCGCTTATTCCTCTCAATATTTAACAATTGCAGGTGATGAATATCCAATATAGTTTTATACTGCTGAAAGATTTAGAATAGTTAATACTATTTCTCTGTATTTTTTTAAAGTTCATGTATGTATATGAATAGTAGATTCCTGGGTTGACATGAAATGTAATAAAACTTAGTCGGTTTGTATCCAATCCTTTGTAATCATTTTATCAATATAAAATATTGTTTTATAAATATGCATGTAGCATGTTTTAAGTAAGTAACTTAAGAATAATGTTGTGAAGTGTGAAAGTTTGGGTCTTTTAGAAATACGAAAGTTGGGATCTTTCACTTGTTAAGCAAGGGACCGTCTAACAAGTGCACCTCAATCATTTTGAGCATCCCATGGACTTCATACGTCTCCAAGCCTTCAACTTTGTGGTTCTTTTCCTTTAGATCTAGGTTTTTGAGCTAGTTTCTTCTTGTTAGGAAGTATTGAGAGGTTGTTGGTAATAAAGTTTGCAAATTTATTGCTCATTGAGGTCCCAAGAGTGTTATATATTTTAGATATGGAGTCTCAACTCCATTTAGTGCCATGCATGAGTTCTTGACCTCATTTTCCTTCCATTTTGATCTAGCTTTGTGTGGACTTTCATTGGACATGCATATCCATAAAGTTATGATTTTTATGGTCCATTAGGGTGTCATGAAGCTTTTTGGAAAGTAATAGGAATGGATTTAATGGATTAAGAGTTGTATAAAAGTTTGAATCTGTTAGACAGACGACGATGCAGTCATGGGATGACCACGTGCAATGGGCAGATTCATTGGGATCACCTTGACTGTGTCGGACCACTACACAACCGAGGTCTCGCCACTACGCAGTGACCATTGACTTTTTTTAACCAAGTTGACTTTTGGTCAACTTGAGGGTTTTAGGTTGTAGATTTAGGTTTAACCTTTTGATTAATGTTTAGGTGTGTGTAGGACTGGACTTTTTGACCATATTCTTATTAACGATCAAGGGTTTGAAGATACAAACTGTTGGATTAGTGTCTAAGTACATATCTGTAATTGGTATGTACTTGACCCGATTTGGCATGGTCCATTTGGGTTGCACTTCACCGGAACAATTTATATGGATAGTCTTTTGAGAATAGTATGTTTATAATTTATATTAATATATTATAAGTTCTAATATATTAATATGGACTGATATTATTTAATTAGTATTGATCAAGAATTAATTTAGAATTAATTTAGTGATGAAAAGGAACTAATTAAATATGGACTCTTATATATATATACAGCATGGGCCAAGTTCATTTAGGTTGGGCTAAGCTTGCATGGATAGTCCATGGAGTTTTAACCCATGGATCCTATGGAAATGAAAGGTCATGGGTATTAGGGTTTACATGAATCTAACCCTAATCCACCATACTATATAAAGAGGTCTTTGGCACATGAAATGGCACTAGTGTGTGTAAACAAGAGTGAGGCAATTTCTAGTGTGCTTACTATTCTCTCAAGTTTTCCAAGGTGGCTTTGGTGATTTGTGATTCCATTTAGGCTTCCACACTATTGGGGCTATGCTCTTAAATTTCAAGACTTCAATTATACATGAAATGTATGTTATCTAACCAGGATTTTGTAGTATAGTTGCTTCATATTATGCTAGTTAGGATAAAACCTTGGAATATTGAATATTTCATGTATAATAGAATAAATATAGATTCAAGGTTTATAGGGTTGCATGTACACCATAGGAGTGTTAGAATGCTCAAAACCCAACAGTGGTATCAAAGCCTAGGCTTGTTTTCAATTATACATGATGGTATTTGCAAGAAAAATCATTTTTTTTTGGAATCTGCTAGTTTACCACGAGGTGGTGATTGTTCTGTGAAAAAAAAATTCAGTTTTTTGGCATGTTTTGGATTAGAATCATTACCACAAAGTGTTTTTGTTCATAAAACTTGATTTTGATGTTATGGTAATGTTTATTCTCATCCAAATAAATGATAATTGTCAAAGTTTCAAGACTTGTTTTAGTTTACGTGATTAGCTAAGTTGTTGAAAATTGTTTGATTTGAATTATCTTGTTCTTATGAGTTGTTTTAGATTAATAGAAAAGTTATGTGATAATATGTTTTCAATCCAAATTGATCTAAAAGTTGTTCATAATATGTGTTTTTGTAACTTGTCCTCAAGTGATATGAAAAGTCACATTTATAATTATTAAAACTCATAAGATTTCCATAAGTTATAAAAAAATGAAGTCTCATTTTGTAAATGCTTTAAATTCTTCCATAGCTTGTCCACAAGTTATGGAACTTGAAATGTTTTTCATAAAAAACATATTAAACTCATAAGTTATGAAAATCCAAAAGTTTTTGAATAGTTCAAAACTTGCCCTCAAGTTTTGGAATTTGTATAGTCTCTCACATACTTTAATTCCAAATCCTAGAGTTTTAAAAGTTAAAATTCAACCCTTATACTTTATAGTATTATAAATTAATAATATATATGTATAAGATCAAGTTAGTCTTACCGTTAGTTGGCCTCATTCATAAAGCCGGTCTATAAGGGGGGGGGGGGGTATAAGGTTATTGCCTAAAAAATGATAGTTTAATGGGTGTCCACTCTCACCAACCGCTTCCTTGACTGGTGGAGGGTCGTTAACCGAACGGGTAGGACAAGGAGTATAATCTTCATTATAAGTATAATGATAAATATAAAGTAACTAAACCTTTTATAAATTCCCAATCTTAGTTACCTTAGGAAAATGTGAATTTGGTGTTATTCCTTGAAATTACACTTTGCACTTTGCTTAAATCGTTAATGCAGCGTGTGTGGTTAACTAGCACACTAACTTGGATTTAACAAGGTAGGGAAAGGGTAACTTAATGTTTATCATAGGGTCGGTGGAGCATGTTTAGTTAACCGACACATCGATTAAGTGATAAATATTAAGGCTACTAAGTATATTTGCATGGTTATTCACACCTTATTTTGTGATCCTCGACATCCCAGTCATAAAACTTGAGAGGGCACAATCTAGATTGAAACACGCCATTGAAAAGTTCAATGAATCTCAAAATATCTAGGAGTTTCAAATCCAATTAAAACCTAATAAATTATTTCGTTTTTCATGGTGGAAATTGGTGAATTGTCATTTGCCTACCTTCAAATATTTTATAGCTTGGATTACGACATCCCTTTTCCAAATTATAAAATATTGTGTTGGGTCCTAGCCTTAATATTTCATATTGTGTGTTATATTAAGGACCTTAAATCAACTAACTTGAATTTCTCCCATAGTAGATGTCTGGTTCAGACAACTATGATCTTCCCAAATCTCTTGGAACAAGCTTTCCTAATGAAGATGATGTCCCGAAAATCATACTTCACTTCCTCCACCTCCTCCAATTATTCTCCTAAACCCACAAGTGCAAGGTTACTCAATCCCTATTGGCAAGAAAGGTCTATGTGTGAGCACATCTTGGAGATGAAGTCATATATTGACAAGATGGGAGAGTTGGGTGTTAAAGTCTTGAGGAAGTTGGATGTTGACTAATCACTTCCCAAGTCACATAATGAGTTCATAAGGACTGCTATGTAACAAACTATGATATGACCCTTAATGATCTTATCTATTTGCTTGGTGCTGTTGAATTAGCAATGATTTGGAGCACTGGTAAAGCAAATTTGATTAGAAGATCAACTTCCCAAACTATCATGGACATTGACAATGGTAACATTGGATATCCAGAAAAGCTTTCTCTTCCCAATGGAAAGGGATTGGCTATACTCAACTCGGTTGATCAGATTGTAAAGAGAAAGGCAAGTCTGAGATAGTCCAGTGTACCATTCCTATAGGGTCCATATGGTTCTATTGCCAAAGGAAGGGGCATTGGTTGCAAAGCTGCCTTAAGTACCCGAAGGATCTGAGAGAAGGTCAAGTCAAAAAGTTTGACTCTGCTTCAGTTAAGTCCACTATCTAACTCTCTTAGGTTCTTGTTTGAAGATTCTTATTACATTTTGATGTATGGCAGGATCAAGCAAAGGGAAGGAAACTTAAAGGAGGAGTATGCTGAATCTGATCGTAAAGATGCATTTCAATCGCATGGTTCGAAGATCGGAATCTTGAGCTACTACTTAGGAGTTATGATAGATTGCTAGAAGATACGTAATAACATAGTTTTCATTTAAAGTTGCATTGTAAGGAAAAAGTTTTTCCGCATTTTATAAATAAATAAAATTTTGTTTTATTTTATTATATCTCCTTGTAATGACACTTATGAAAAATTGATGTTTATATATTTTCAGCAATAATGGAAATATGAATTTGATTCTTTCATTAGTGGTAGTGTCTAAATTTACCAAATAAGGAAAGATTCTCATCACTTAAGTTTCAATTGGACAGAAACTTGGAATCGTGTAAGTCGTATGATGAATGAGAATTTTCATCTTTGGAAAATTAAGACTAATTCCTTGTTCACATGTATATGTGAGTCAAGTGAAGGACTAAGGAATTGAGTACACATTTGTGTGTACTGGTCAAGTCCACCACAAAATATCATTAAGACTATTCGTCATGATTTACTAAAGTTTAGTAAATATGGTTATACTTAACAGTTTAAGTATAATTCTGAAACATTGGAAACGTTTCGATGTATGGCAGAACGAATGGGAAGAATCAAATTAGGCAGAAAGATAAAATTTTCTCAAATCTGAAGAGATGGGAGAGTACTTTAGTACCATGTTTTGTGATCCTCTTAATGATTAAGAAACCATATCACAATTGGTCCTCTAAGGACATCTTAGTGCATTCCTAATGGCTAAGGAGAGGAACCGTGAAATGTTGAAATGGTTAAATCAAGAAGACGAGTTATACTTCATTCCAAAACAAGTCTTAGAGTATAATTTGAGTGACACATCTTAAAGTAGGTTTATTAACACTTGTCAAATGTAAGAGTAAAATGTGTCCTACTCTTATACATTTGAAATGGGTAAGTTGTGATGTTTTGGATAAAACAAAGACCAACTAAGGCCAATTGTGTGAAGTGTTTATCTTGATAAAGAATCCGCACTATCTCTTGAATATTTGTCTGTCAAGGAATGGTTCTTGGCAAGAGAGTCTTATATGTCAAGAGGACAGTGGGAGTCATAAAGATCCTCAAAGAGTTTCAAGAATTAATCAAGAATGAAACCTGTAGTTTAGCACTAGCACACGACTTGAGGTTTGTAACCTCTTGTGCTGACATATTTCTATTTATTTTCTCATTCCAGTTAAAGTTTTCTTTGCATTTGAGTTGTGAGAGTTCTCAATTTGTTGCACAACAATTTGGAAGCAATGGCAGGCCCTTGTGCTGCCAGGTGGCAAGGAGTTAAGACTGTACAAGTTCAGTTCATATGAGTTTGGATTTGTCACTAACCTTGTCTTGAGATTATGGTTTTGACAAATTCACATGGATAGGAACACATACACCATAAAATCTAAGTTTCATAATGTTTCTCTCCGATTCATGAAAATGATGGTGAGGAAACACTTTCACTAAGTAGGTTTTAAGTTGATAGAAATTGTGATATTTGCATTCTCAAAGTCGTTAGTGGAGCGTGTGTGTTTAACTGTGTAACGCCTGTGTTTCTGGGCTTGTCATTAATATTGATATAATAGTCTAGGTTAACCTTTGTAACCCGTTTTGAAATAATAAAGATGTATTATTTGAGTATTATATGTTTTGTGCTTAGTTGTGTGACTTAATGTAATTAAGAATAAAATAAGCGTCAAAATTTAAGTGTAAAATAAACCCGATATTTTTACATAATGTTGTAGTAGTCGAAATGAGGTTTCCGAATATATAAAGAATGCCGAAATCCGAGTTATAATGAAGAAGTTATGACCTATCGAAGTTTCGCGACAGAACCGACATGACGCTAAATGACGTAAAAAGTGAATTTATGTTAGAGCGATATTTAGCCTTAGTGATCCAAACGAAAGTAGTAGAGTTCATTAAACCAAGAGCGTGCATAAAAAGAACGCCCAAATCTGACTTCGCATGAGGAAGTTATGATTTTTCGAAGTTTCGACTTAGCAGTTTGTAACCCGAATACCCGATTCGAGATTGAGTGATTGTTGGTCGAAACAATCTAAACGAGAAGCGAAGATCTCATTGATAGTAGTGCATTGGTGAAAAGAAAGACAAAAACGGACGTCAGATGAAGAAGTTATGAATTTATAACGGAGTTTTCCTGTCCCGGCCTACTAAAAATAAATAATAAAAATAAAAGTCAAAACTAGCCGACAGAGTCTAAAAGAAAGTTGTAGAGCGTAGTCTCACCTATACGTGGATATATAGAAAGTCAAAAACAGAGTTCGTATGAAGAAGATATGAATTTCCGAAGTTTTTAAATAAATAAAATTTATTGTTTAATCTTTATTTCGGATGTATATCTGAAGGATTCACCGTTCCGATCCACACTACGCCCAGCGTAGTGTTGTACGCCCAGCGTACCACTCGAGTGCTCCGGGTTCGTAAGCGATGACATCGAAGCTCCGATGACGCATGCAGTGACGACTTCGGAGGAGTACGCCCCGCGTAAGGGCATTACACCCAACGTACGTGCGAGGCTCAGCCTCTATAAAAGGCTTGCGACGGCAGCCGACTCCATTTGGCAAATTCTCTTCTCTTTCTCCTTTTTTCCATTATTTTGCGTGCCAGAAAAACTCAAAGCCCCGGTATCAATCCCGATCCCCGGAGCAAGTTCCGAAGCCCCGAAGATCCCGAGAAGTTGAAGCTCTACCCGCGAGGAGCCCGGTTTTTGTGAAGATCTTCCAGATCTACCGAAGAACACTACTTCTGCAAGTCGTAGTGCTGTCCGATCATCTTCTAATCAAGTGAGTATGTATTTACTTTCT
Organism: Lactuca saligna; assembly: GCF_052625555.1. Lineage (NCBI taxonomy): Eukaryota > Viridiplantae > Streptophyta > Magnoliopsida > Asterales > Asteraceae > Lactuca > Lactuca saligna. The sequence continues at coordinate 98,085,251 of NC_136418.1, read as the reverse complement.
TCTAACTCATAATTATGAAGTATTTTATATAAAATACGTGTTATTTGTATATTTTGTTGTTATAAGTGTGAATGTACATTCACTTTCTTCTATCTCATAGATGTGATTTATTCTCTATGAAATACGTGTTATGTGTGGGCGCCTCATTTGTTATGTGGAATATGTATTGATTGAACATGCTATACTGGTTATAAACTATGTATAAAAATATATATATTTTTATCTACTAATATGTTGGGTAGAACATGGGTAGATAGTTGATGTGTGATAAACAGATGAGAGGCCTCGATGTTGTTGATGTTAACCTAGTCATCTAGCGGAGTATGAATGACGACCACAGACTCTTTCTAAACAGTCTAGTGGAACGCTAGCAGGTTCATAACCTATAAGTTTTGTGAATGATGTGTTCAGCGGTGTACTCTATCCCCGTCATGGTTGCCTTTAGGATATCTATTGTTGAGGAAACCCCTTAGCAGTAATGTCCGTCCTGATGAAAATCCTAGATTTGGTCCCTTGAGATAGATGTTCTTTTAGGGACATAAAGTGAGGATAACAGGAATGAGTAATTAGGTTATTGTTGGTTGGAGAAATGAAATATAATTATTTATTGTGGGTTGAAAACCCTATATGCTCACCAGGCTCCCAAGCCTAACTCACTCAGTTTATTTGTATTATAGGAAGTGGCTCTCACACCCCGAAAATCGAAGGCGGAAACATTTCCGGGGTTGACTCCACGTTGAGTATCAAATCCAATGTGCATAGTAAGTAAAGTAAATCAACCATTACATTACATATATGAAAGTTTTACATTTGTTTCAAAAGCATAAGTTATACAAGTGATACATAGTATATATGAACAACACGAAACGAGTCTTCTGAGAACTCCGTCTTCGCACAAAAGGATCTTCGGGTACCTGTCTAACACGGACCTGAGAATACAAGCGGTTTGAAAATCAGCATAAAGTTGGTGAGTTCATAAGCGGTTAGTTTTTCAGAAAGTGTACGAGTTCCTTTGGTTTCCTGAAAAAGTAGTTATCCAAGAAAATCCCATATTTTCTTATGTAAAGATAGTTTCCAAATCCGAAAGAAAAGTAAATGATGTACAATGAAAACATGATTGTTCTTGTGAAATGTAGTTCAATTATTTAACTTGTTACACTTTTCTAGTTACTTACTACTGTTACTCAGGAAAATCCTATATTTTCCTATGTGTGTAAGTGTGGACTATTACTGATTCCGATTATGTTCATTATTATCCATAGGAAAACCCCATGTTTTCCTGTATGTGTGTGTGTACCATTACCAATTCTGATTATGTTCATTATTATCCATAGGAAAACCCCATGTTTTACACAATATGTGTATCTTTACCGGTTCTGATTATGTTGAATGTTCTCCCCAGGAAAACCCCATGTTTCCCTGACTGTGTGTGTGTGAGCCTGTCATTCTTGAATATACATTAGCTTTACTACGCATATAAAGCTAGCAATTGAGTCTAAAACGTTAATAATCTAGATTGCGAGTCGTTAACCATACTCAGACTGGATATGACTCGGACCATGGCCAATATCCTTTTTATGACTTTTGTCACCCTTGAACCATTCGGTTCGTCTGTAGCTAGCAGCCAGGTGTGGGATTGTTAGTCCCGTATAGATCTATACACTCAAGCCACACTCTCCTACGAACAGAGATTCTGGTTACAGGGTTAGTCCTCCACTATCTCGTGCCATGGAAGTGTTACAAGGACGTGTCTCCAATCATTAAGATTACTCTTTACTTTTCGACTAGGAAAGTAGTATTTACGACTGACTATATTCTACGTACCTTTCCTTTACACTCAAGCCTAGGTGTTTTATTAAGGACATTACACTCGAGCCTAGGTGTTATTTAATGATGGCTGTCCTTTTACACTCGACCCTAGGTGTATTATTAAGGACATTACACTCGAACCTAGGTGTTATTTAATGATTATGGTCCTTTACACTCGATCCTAGGTGTATTATTAAGGACATTACAGTGATTTGTGTGTTATGATGGTATTTATCTATCACACTCGAGCCTAGGTGTATTGTTAAGGACGTACAGATGTTTTATGTTTTCTAATGGAGTCTGTCTTTTACACTCGAACCTTAGTGTTTTATTACAGACATTACAATGGTTTATATATTCTATCAGTTTAAGTGTGAACAATCAAATGCAAGGTACACAATATAACAGTGTATAATAAGAATTGAAAATCGGGTTAAAAGCAAACAACTCTGCAAGTTAAAACAGTTTGTTTAAAAGGTTTTCAATTCTTAAAATGTACAATTATGAAACCATTTAACTGAAATCATGTGATTGAGTACAAGATATTCTTGTACTTTTGCTTGTATTCCCCCCCCCCCTGAAAACATTGAAAAACCATTGAAAAAGGGTAGGGGTATGAACTCACCGGACGCGAAAGTGTGTGGATTTCGGATGCTAAATGTCGAATCGAGGCTTGATAACATGTGAGGTCCCTATGTAAAATGGAATGGCATACAAATATATCTAATTAGATTTACAAATTCTAATTAGATATGAAGTTACACTCCAACGAACGAAAACACCTCAAAACGGGTGTTTGGAGTGACCCGGGTGACATCTATGGACGGGAATTGAAGTGTGGGACTTGGGATTTGAGTTTACTCCCCAAGAGTAAACTTCCTAATTGGTTTATGGCCTAAACACCCATTCTCCATGAGTTTACGGCCGTAAACTCATGGTGGGGGTGGTTTTTTGTGTTTAATGGGTCACATAGGGTCAATACCACTTGGAAATGCTTGGATTAATTTTACCTAAGGCTTGGGATGGATTAAATTCACCAAATGCAACACTTTAAGGAGTTTATGGCCTAGGCATGGGGTCTATAGCCGTAAACTCTCATATCTCTTAGAATAAGTGTTGTTAAGGTCCCAAAATTAATGACATGTGATTCTAAAAATTCTAACAAGCCTAGAAATCAATTTTGGGCACCATTTGACAGCCTTTTAGGAGTTTATGGCCATGGGGCATGTTCTATGGCCGTAAACTCTCAAATGTGGGATTTTGATGTGTTTAAAACCCTTAAACTATTTTTGGTTGGTTCTATGATTTATTCCAAGGCTTTTGGTGGTGTTGGATGGCTTTCTAACACCTTAGAAGTGAGTTTACACCCTTGTTTAAGGAGTTTACGGCCCAAGCACAAGCCTTGGCCGTAAACTCACACAAACTCTTCAAAATTTATGTTTAAGGTGTTGTAGGTCCATTTCCAATATTCTAAAAATCATATCTAAGTCTTGTTTGTGTCTTGGAAGGGTTAAATGGCTTAAAAACCCTTTAAATATGTGTTTACGGCCTAGGCACCTTCCAGGGCCGTAAACTCTTATACAAGGCTTTAAATCTTGGTTTGAGGCATTCTAATTCCATTTCATAAAGTCCTCTAGCCATAACCAAAGTCCAATTGAGGTGTGGAAGGGTTTTGTTGCTCCAAAAACCCCTTTTATATGAGTTTACTGCCTAGGATTGTTCTAGGGCCGTAAACTCATGATAATGGTCCTATCCCATGGTTTGAACTCGAATTCGAGGGCTAAAGATGTTGCATAACAAATTAGGGAAGGTACCTTGGTGATTTGAAGCCTTAAACTTGAGATTTTGACCATTAAATCTAGTTTAAGGAGAGAGGTTGGAGTGATAGTTGTAAAATGGAGAAAAATCTTCAAAATGGAGACTTGGATCACTTTAAATAGTGTCCAAGTCGGGACACGGTAGAATTCTACCCGATATCGGCGTTAGACGGGGCTTTTGGTCGTACCCGACCAATTTGCTGTAACCCGATATGGCTGATTCTAGAAATGTTCCGATCATTAATATGAGACGTTAGAATGAGTTCTAAGGGTATTAATACACTTATTAAGTCATAAAATAAAATTCACATTAACGACTTAATAAAAGGTCGGAAACGGAAACAAAATCGAAAACGGTGATTGGATGATCGGAACGGGTCGCGAGAAAGGTTACATTTAGGGATATGAATTTCGGGTTGTTACAGTGGTGCAAGGACATAAGATGGATGAATCCTTCAATTTGTTTTGTTTACAAGTATGTATATGTATATATTTGTTGAATGACTTGTAATGTTATCGTTTATGCTTTATGGTCTGTATCGGAACATGACATCCCGCGTCTTGATTATATAATGAAAATGCATCTCTTGATGAAATGCTTTGATAAATATTATCTTATCATATTTTGTTTTTGGGAACAAATTCCGCAACTCTTTTAAATCAAAAGGATTTACTCTGAAATCATTTTAAAGCATAAATGAAATCGGTCTTTTCTGGCTGTGATTTTGGGGATGTCGCAGTTGGTATCAGAGGATTAGTTTAAGCGAACTAGGAATTTGTAGGATTTCTAGACTTAAACTTAGAATGCTAAGTGAAGGTTGTTAGATGTGTGCCTATTATATTTCAGACACGAGCACTAGTTTATTTTAGGAATGTTTCCTAAAATGCTTTTATGTGCTAAATGTTATATGTTTCCATATATGATATTATTTATTCGGATCTATGGTCTGTTGCCGACCAGATCTGGAAACCTTATGTCTTTAGGATTCTAAGCGTATGTCTACCATATTAGAACTAGCATGTAAACGTTTCGGGGTGATAAGGATGATTAAAGTATCTATCATGGATGAGGATCTAATTTCACCTTATTGGGTGTATAGATCAAAAATGGTGAGAAAAAGGAGTGGCGTTGGAAACGCGGATGAAAACAGGAATCAACCACCAGTGATTGAGCACATACCTGTTGTAGCAGCAACACCAGAACCAATAACAATGGCTGGAGTGCAAGCCATGATTCGGGCTATGTTAGCCGATCAAAGGGATGAAATGCGACAAATGTTGCATGATAATAGGGACAAACCTATCATACCCATCGAGGAACCTAAATTGATTCCTGAGCAATCGGAGGAAGGGAACAATAGTCACATTATGAGTCAAGTTGGGACTCAAGGAGAACGAAGGAATGACCCGGAAAGGAGAAACAACAAGGATGGGTGAATGTACAAGAATTTCTTGGGCGCCAAGCCACCAAGTCTTTCTGGAAGCTCGAAGCCTGTTGAGATTATGGATTGGATCTCCGAAATGGAGATGGTATTTGAAAGTTGCGACTGTAGCAATAAACAAAAGACTGTCTTTGCAGTTAGACAACTGAATACTGGAGTCTTGAGTTGGTGGAAGTTGTTGGCAAATACTATGCCACGAGGAGAAGCCCTGAAAATGTCATGGGAGGAGTTCTTGGAAAAGTTAAGGGTGCAAAATTGTTCAGAGATAGATCTGATTGATCTGAACAATGAGTTCCAAAACTTACAGAAGGGGAGGATGAGCATAGATGACTATGCTACTGCATTCACTGAGAAAATGAAGTTATTTCCGTACCTGGCGCCAACGAAACTCTCCAAGATTGAGAGGTTCGCTAATGGACTGCCTGTCGACTTTGGTCCGACAATCAAGATGGCAACCACTCTGAAAACAGCTGTTCGAGCAGCTAAGAATGTGGAGGCCTAACAGAAGGAAAAAGGTCTGGAAATGATAGAGGTTAGTGTAAAGAGGAAGTTCGATGGACCTTCAGGGTCCAACAAAAAAACAAGTTCTCGAAGTCTGGTTCGAGGGGAGGTGGAGGCGAAGCCAAGTGGTGTGAAAAATCTAAGAAGAAGCATCATGGAAAATGTAAGGTGGTGGCCACATGTTTTAAATGTGGAAAGCCATGGCACTATGCCAATGAATGCACCCTCACTAAGAAAGTTTGTTATGGTTGTGGTGAGGAGGGACACATGTCGAGGGACTGCCCGAAAAAGAAGGAGGCAGCAAGACCCAACATTCCGCCAAAGCCGAAGGCGAGAGCATTCCAGATGACACTGGAAACCGCTAAAGATGAAGTTGATGTCGCTTCAGGTACCTTTCTCGTAAACACATTGCCTGCCCAAATTTTATTTGATTCTGGAGCCAAATACTCCTTTATTTCGCATGAATTTGGTAGAAAACTAGCTTTGATTGTTGATAGACTAGATAATGCCTTATTAGTTGAAGTTGCTAGTGGCAAGTTTGTACCTGTTAGCCATCGCATGAAAAACATCTTAATTGAATTTAATGGGAATAAATTCCACGAGGAGTTATTGCCTATCTAACTAAATGGTTTCGACATCGTGCTTGGAATGGATTAGCTTAGCGCCAATGATGCCGAGATATTATGTATGAAGAAGATATTCAAAGTAAACCCGCCTGGGAACGAGTTGTTTATGATGTATGGAGATAAACGCAGAGTAAATTATGGAATCATTTCATTGATGAAAGCCAAAAAGTGTTTGGCCGAAGGATGTACATCGTATCTAGCATTCGTGATCGATTCTAAAAAGGAGAAAAAGGCGATGCAGAGCATTCCAATCGTATGTGATTATCTGGAAGTATTTCCCGAAGATCTTCCTGGATTACCGCCTGATAGATAAGGGGAGTTTAGAATAGACTTGTTACCAGGGATGACGCCGATAGCAAAAGCACCTTACCGATTAGCACCGACAGAGATGAAGGAGCTGATGATGTAACTTCAGGAGTTATTGGAAAAAGGTTTCATTAGACCTAGTTCATCACCCTGGGGAGCTCCGGTGTTATTCTTCATGAAGAAAGATGGAAGTATGAGAATGTGCATCTATTAAAGAGAGCTGAACAAGGCAATAATAAAGAATAGATATTCGTTGTCGAGGATTGATGACCTGTTCGATCAACTACAAGGTTCAAGTTATTTTTTGAAGATCGATCTAAGGTCTAGGTATCATCAGTTGAAGGTAAGAGAACAGGATATCAAGAAGACTGCATTAAGAACTAGATATGGGCACTACGAGTTCTTGGTTATGCCGTTTGGACTAACCAATACTCCAACAACATTCATGGATTTAATGAATAGGGTTTGTAATGCGTTCCTTGATAAATTCGTGATAGTGTTCCTAGATGACATTCTGATTTACTCGAAAAGCCAAGAGGAGCATGGCAGACACTTGCGAGAAGTGTTAGAAGTATTGAAGAAGGAGAACTTGTATGCAAAGTTCTCCAAATGTGATTTTTGGATTCGAGAAGTCCAATTCTTGGGTGACGTGGTCAACCAAGAAGGAATAATGGTTGATCCAGCGATGATCGAAGCTGTGATGAAGTGGGAACAACCAAAAAGTCCCACAGAGATCCGAAGCATTTTGGGATTAGCCGGATATTACCGAAGGTTTATCCAAGGCTTTTCTTCGATTGCTACTCCATTAACAGCTTAAACCCATAAGGGAGCTACTTATGCTTGGAATGATAAGCATAAAGAAGCATTCGAGAAGCTAAAGAAGAAGCAATTCGAGGCATCGATACTTTCTCTACTCGATGGAGTTGAAGACTTTGTTGTTTATATTGATGAGTCTGGGTTGGATTGGGTTGTGTTTTGACCCAAAGAGAAACGGTGATAGCATATGCGTCTCGACAGTTGAAGGAGCATGAAAAGAACTACCCTACTCACGATTTGGAGTTGGCAGCCATAGTTTTTGCTCTGAAAATATGGAGGCATTACCTCTATGGAATGAAGTGAAAACTTTTCACTAATCATAAGAGGTTCTAATATCTATTTAATAAGAAAGAGTTAAATATGAGGCAACGACGCATGCTAGAATTACTTAAGGACTACGAATGTAAGATACTTTACTACTCTGGCAAAACAAATGTTGTCGCTGATGCTCTCAGTCGGAAGGTCAATCTTGAAAGAAAAAGGCCAAGGGAGTTGAGAATAGAAGTTTTCTCGACAATTGTGGAGAGTATAAAGAAAGCTCAAGAGGAAGCTTCTGAGAAGAATGGCCGAAAGGAAGAACGTTTGGGCAAAACGTTAGTGTTCGTTATAAACAATCATGGACTGAAGGTGTTCCATGATCGGATTTTGTCACACCCCAAAAACCAAAGGCGGAAACGTCTCCGGGGTTGACTACCACGTTGTGTATCAAATCCAATGTACATAGTATTCACAGTAAACAAACATTACATTACATATATATGAAAGTTTACATGTGTTTCAAAAGTAAAGTTATACAAATATACATATGCATCATATTAACAAAAGTTGAGACGAGTCTTCTACGCACTCCGTCTTCGCCAAAAGAGATCACCGGGTACCTGTCTAACTTGGACCTGAGAATACAAGCGGTTTGAAAATCAGCATAAAGCTGGTGAGTTCATAAGCGGTTTTGTTTTGTGAAAATGTATCGGTTTCCTTTAGTTTCCGAAAAGATTTGTTATCCAAGAAAATCCCATATTTTCTTGTGTGAAGTTGGTTAAGTTATCGTTTGTTACCAATTCGATTATGTATTGTATTTACCCCAGGAAAATCCCATATTTTCCTAATTGTAAGATCATAGTATATCACAAACTATGGTTTAGCACAAAAAACTATATAATGAAAATCTTGGGATCACTATCCCGAAAGACATATAAGTTAGTTTGAGATATTCGAAAGTACGGTTCAAGATCATGGGACTATCATCCCGAACTAACACGAGATAAGTTAATGTATGTATGTAAATATAGGTTTGAAACCATGGGATCACTATCCCGAATAAGATACAAATTTTAGAACCCATGGGATCACTATCCCGTATAAGATATAGATTTAGAAAACCTTGAGATCACTATCCCGAATAGTTCACAGATTTAGAAACCATGGGATCACTATCCCGTATATAGATTTAGAAAACCATGAGATCACTATCCCATATAAGTTATCGATATGATACCTTGGGATCACTATCCCGTATAAAATATAGTTAAAGACCATGGGGAAAGACATCCCGTACAAGTTGTAGGCATAAAACCATGGGATCACTATCCCGAACTAGATACCAAATAGTTTAGTTAATACCATGGGATCACTATCCCGAAAGAGATATAAGAATAAACCATGGGATCATTATCCCGTATAGGACATAGATATAGAATAGTTTGATAATACCATGGGATCACTATCCCGAAAGAGACATAGAAACAATACCATGGGATCACAATCCCGAAAGAGACATAGAATATAGATACAAAACCATGGGATCACTATCCCAAACGAAATAAAGATCTAGAACCCAAACTGTGAATAAGCTGGTGTTCATACATATTGTGAGTCGGGTAACCATACTAATACGACAATGTGACCTCCTTGACGTTTGTCAGACGTCGAATGATATCCAGAAATTTGTCACCCTAGGCGTGCCCGCCTAACTGTAGCTAGCAGTTAAGGTGTGGGATTGTCAGTCCCGAATAGATCTATTCACAAATTCCGCGCTCTCCCTCCAGGAGACTCTGGTTACACTTCCGGAGAGGATTTACTGATCATCCATAAAGGGTAGTGACTATCTCACAAGCTAGTACTAAACTATTCACAGGGTTCTTATAAGATATCGACATACAGAAAGTTATGAAACATAGTACAGTAAAGGATAGATACATACATGAAATTATCGGATAATACATTCAAATGATACGGAGATAAACTGAAATAGACATAGTTTATCTAATAACTTAGTATAGACATTAGTATACGATAGAAATACAGTAAAGACCCCCAAATTATTCCCATAATAATTTGATTAGTTTGGTTGTTTCCTTAACAAAAATCCATTTAGTTGAAATCGAGTAGTCATTCCTTATGCTCAGCATAATACATAAGGAGTAAGAGAGTTTATAGGTTTATCAAAGATCGTTTGAAACACGTTAATGTTATGATTGGAAAACAGTTATAGTTTGCTTGTATTCCCCCCCTGAAAACATTGAAAACAGTTAAAAAGCCGTAGGGGTATGAACTCACCGGACGAGATACGAGACGGTTTGGATGCTAAGAGTTGATCCGGAACTTGTAAACACACGAGGTTCCTAATTATGAAGTAAAGATACACATTTGTATCTAATTAGGACTTAGATTGATTGTCGGATAGGGACAATTGCTTCAGGTCGCGATAACACTCCGATACAAGTGTTTGGTGGGACCCGGGTGGCGTTTAGGGACATGAATGGCACAAGGGACTTGGGAAATGAGTTGGGACATCAAAGGAACACTCCCCTTAAGGGAGTTTATGGCCAAAACACCCTTCCTCATGAGTTTACGGCCGTAAACTCATGATGGGTGATTTATGGTGCCTTTTGGACTTCCAACACTTAGGGAATGATTTCTAGACTTGGTTTAAGGACTTGGAATGATTCAAAACATCAATTTGACCCCCTTTAAGGGAGTTTACGGCCTAGCATGGCTCCAAGGCCGTAAACCCTTATTTGTCCAAGAAAATGGTGTTTATTGTTGCTAGAACAAATCACATGTGATTGGTAGAATTAATCCAAGGCCTAACATGAGTTTGCATGTGACATATGAATGATTTATGGAGTTTACGGCCCATGAAACCCCCTTCATGGCCATAAAATCTAGTGTGTGATGTTCCAAGGTGTTTCAAGGTCTAGAACTTGCATGAAAGGACTTCTAAAATTCATCTAAGGGCCTTAGGGGTGTGTAGTTTGCATTCTAACACCAAAATTTTTGGAGTTTACGGCCCAAGAACATGTCTTGGCCGTAAACCCTTAGAAACCCCACAAATGTTGTGTTTTAGGCCCTCAAAGTATTTTTGGTTGGTCCCTTGATTTATTCCAAGGCTTTTGGTGGTGTTGGATGGCTTTCTAACACCTTAGAATGAGATTTATGCCAAGTTTAGGGGAGTTTACGGCCCAAAAACTCTCCTTGGCCGTAAAATCATCTAAGTCCCCCAAAGTTAATGTTTCAAGTGTCCAAATGCAAGAATCAAAGTCCTATAATTCATATCTAAGCTATAGGGGTGATTTGGAAGGGTTTAAGGGCATAAAAACCCTCATTATATGAGTTTACGGCCCAAGAATATTCCTTGGCCGTAAACTCCTCTAAACATCACAAAATGCAAGTTTTTCATGTTTAGATTACATATATTAAAGTCTCATAGCCATATCCAAGGTCCAAACTAGTCAAGGAAGGGTTTAAAGGCTCAAAACCCATCATTTTGGGTGTTCACGGCCTAAGCACCTTCTTAGGCCGTAAAATCATGCATGTTGTCCAATTTCATGTTTAAGTGTCTAATTTGGAAGCTAAACATGCTATAGATTAAGGCTAGGAAGGTACCTTAAGGATTTGAAGCCTTAAAATTGAGTTTTGGACACTAAATCTTTGGATTTTGGAGAGAGGTTAGAGAGAGAGTAGTGAGAGAAGGAAAAAGCTTCAAATGAAGGCTGAAACATGTTTATATAGTTCCTAAAATTTGCACGCGGTGGAATTCTACCCGATACCGACGCTAAACGCGGCTTTTGGTCGCACCCGATTGAGTTTCCGTCACCCGATGGGAACATTTTAAAAACTCGTGAAATAATCATTTTGGGCGAATAACATAAGTTCCTGAGTGCTTTAGACACTCATTAGGATAAAATAAACGCATAATTTATACAAATAAATTTTCAAAGAGAAATCGGAACGAATCCGATAACGGCGACTTCCCGGGTAGAACGGGTTTTGGCGACGAACAAATTTCGGGTTGTTACAGATTTGGATACCTAAGATAGGAGGAGTCAGAGATCATCTAATGGAAGAAGCTCACAAGACCATGTACTCGATTCATCCCGGTAGCACTAAAATGTATAGGGACCTGAAACCCTACTACTGGTGGCCGACGATGAAGCTTGATGTTGCAAAATATGTGACTGAGTGTGTGACTTGTGCTAGCGTCAAAACACAACATCAGAAACCATATGAGAGTTTAGAATCTTTGCTTGTGCCTATGGGTAAGTGGGAAGACATTGCTATGGATTTTGTCACTAAACTGCCCAGAACAAAAAGTGGTCACAACATGATTTGGGTGGTCGTTGATCGATTCACTAAGAGTGCGCATTTTATAGCAGCCAAGGAGAAAGGGTCTATGGAAAAGCTGGCGAATTCTTATGTGAAGGAAATTGTGAGGCTTCACGGTGTTCCGTTAACAATTGTGGCAGATCGTGACAGCTGTTTCACCTCGCGATTTTGGAAAAGTCTACAAGAGGAATTAGGTACCAAGTTGTGTTTGAGTACAACTTACCATCCATATACTAATGGTCAGAGCGAACGGGCGATACAAACACTTGAAGATATGCTGAGAGCATGTGCCTTGGAATTCCAAGGTAATTGGGATGAACATTTACCTTTGGTAGAATTTTCCTACAATAATAGTTTCCAGTCGAGCATAAAGTTGGCACCTTATCTAGCTTTGTACGGACAGAAGTGTCGTACACCGTCTTGTTGGCTTGAGGCTGGGGAAAAACAGTTTATGGGACTGGAGATAGTCCATCAAACTGCTAAAAAGTTGAAATTAATTAGGGAAAGAATGTTAGCAGCTCAGGATCGTCAAAAGAGCTATGCTGACAACAAGCGAAGACCGATGACTTTTCAAGTTGGCGATTCGGTTTTGCTTAAAGTCTCGCCGTGGAAGGGACTTATTAGATTTGGTAAAAGGGGAAAAATAAGTCCAAGGTTTATTGGACCATTTAAAGTTCTTCATAGGATTTGAGAACCAAGCTTACAAGCTCGAACTACCAGAAGAACTGAATGGAATGCATAACACTTTCCATGTGTGTTATTTGAGGAAGTTCACGGGATAAGTTCCCGACATGATTCCACTTTCGGAGTTGAGAATCGATGAGAACAAAAGGTTGATTGAAGAACCAGAGGCAATCGTTGACCGAAAGACTAAGAAGTTGCGATGCAAGATGGTCGAGTTAGTGCTTGTCCGATGCAAACACACGAATGGGCCGAATCTTACCTAGGAGACGGAGAGTGACATGATGAGTCACTACCCGCATTTGTTTGTTGATGTGTGATTTCGGGGACGGAATCATTCTAAGGTGGAGAGAATTGTAACGCCTGTTTTTCTGGGCTTGTCATTAATGTTGATATAATAGTCTAGGTTAACCTTTGTAACTTGTTTTGAAATAATAAAGATGTATTATTTGAGTATTATGTGTTTTAAGCGTCAAAATTTAAGTGTAAAATAAACCCGATATTTTTACATAATGTTTTAGTAGTTGAAATGAGGTTTCCGAATATATAAAGAATGCCGAAATCTGAGTTACAATGAAGAAGTTAGGACCTGTCGAAGTTTCACGACAGAACCGACATGATGCTGAATGACGTAGAAAGTGAATTTACGTTAGAGCGATATTTAGCCTTAGTGATCCAAACAAAAGTCGTAGATCTCTTTAAACCAAGAGCATGCATAAGAAGAACGCCCAAATCTGACTTCGTATGAGGAAGTTATGATTTTTCGAAGTTTTGACTTAGTAGTCTGTAACCCGAATACCCGATTCGAGATCGAGTGATTGTTGGTTGAAATAATCTAAACGAGAATCGAAGGTCTCATTGATAGAAGTGGATTGGTGCAAAGAAAGACGAACACAAACGTCAGATGAAGAAGTTATGAATTTATAACGGAGTTTTCCTGTCCCGGCCTACTAAAAATAAATAATAAAAATAAATATCAAAACTAGCCGACAGAGTCTAAACGAAAGTTGTAGAGCGTAGTCTCACCTACGCGTGGATATAAATAACGTCGAAAACGGAGTTCGTATGAAGAAGATATGAATTTACAAAGTTTTTAAATAAATAATATTTATTATTTAATCTTTAATTCGGATGTATATTCGAAGGATTCACTGTTCCGATCCACACTACGCGCAACATAGTGCTGTACGCCCAGCGTACCACTCGAGTGCTCCGGGTTCGTAAGTGATGACGTCGAAGCTCCGATGATGCATGCAATGACGATTTTGGAGGAGTACACCCCGCGTAAGGGCATTACGCCCAACGTACTTGCGAGGCTCAGCCTCTATAAAAGGCTTGCGAGGGCAGCCGACTCCATTTGCCAAATTCTCTTCTCTTTCTCCCGTTTTGCATCATTTTGCATGCCAGAAATATCCCGAAACCCCGGTATCAATCCCGATCCCCAAAGCAAGTTTCGAAGCCCCGAAGATCCTGAGAAGTGCAATTCCCAAGCCGAAGCTCTGCTCGCGAGGAGCCTGGTTTTTGTGAAGATCTTCCAGATCTACCAAAGAATACTACTTCTACAAGTCGTAGTGCTATCTGATCATCTTCTGATCAAGTGAGTGTGTAGTTACTTTCTTCTAACGCATAATTATGAAGTATTTTATATAAAATACGTGTTATGTGTATATTTTGTTATAAGTGTGAATGTATATTCACTTTCTTCTATCTCATAGATATGAATTATTCTCTATGAAATACGTGTTATGTGTGGGTGCCTCATCTGTTATGTGGAATATGTATTGATTGAACATGCTATATTGGTTTTAAACTATGTATAAAAATATATATTTTTATCTACTAATATGTTGGGTAGAACATGGGTAGATAGTTGATGTGTGATAAACAGATGAGAGGCCTCGATGTTGTTGATGTTGACCTAGTCATCTAGCAGAGTATGGATGACGACCACAGACTCTTTCTAGACAGTCCAGTGGAACGCTAGCAGGTTGATAACATGTAGGTGTTGTGAACGATGTGTTCACCGATGTACTCTATCCCCGTCATGGTTGCCTTTAGGATATCTATTGTTGAGGAAACCCCTTAGCAGTAATGTCTGTCCCGATGAAAATCCTAGATTTGGTCCCTTGAGATAGATGTTGTTTTAGGGACATAAAGTGAGGATAACGGGAATGGGTAATCGGGTTATTGCTGGTTGGTGAAATTAAGTATAATTATTTATTGTGGGTTGAAAACCCTATATGCTCACCAGGATCCCAAGCCTGACCCACTTAGTTTATTTGTATTACAGGAAGTGGCGCAAGGGCATAAGATGGATGAATCATCAAGTTGTTTTGTTTACAAGTCTGTATATGTATATATTTGTTGAATGACTTGTAATGTTATCGTTTATGCTTTATGGTCTGTATCGGAACATGACATACCGATTTTTGATTATATAATGAAAATGCATCTCTTGATGAAATGCTTTGATAAATATTATCTTATCATATTTTGTTTTTGGGAACAAATTCTGCGACTCTTTTAAATCAAAAGGATTTACTCTGAAATCATTTTAAAAAGCATAAATGAAATCGGTCTTTTCTGGCCGTGATTTTGGGGATGTCACAAACTAACACACTAACATGGACTTGTGAGGAATGGAAAAGGTCTAAACAATTGAGACTATGATTACAACATCCCTTTTTGATAGTTCTGAAATTGTTTAGACACACATGTGTGCTGTCTAAGGAAAGGTGCACGATTTTGATAAAGTTTTATCAAAGCAGTTCGTATCAGAAGTCTGAACTTTGGTAAGAAAGTCAATAATGTAATGATTTCTAGAAGTCCAACTGATTTCTGAGTACATGTCAAAGCTAGTGGGAGCATAGGTGTTATGTTAATAATCATCATGTTAGTGGGAGCATGATAATTATGATAAGTGTTGCAAGTTAGCAGTGTTAATTATAGAAAAAAAGTTTCAATTGGGAAAAGTTGTTTTGGTATAATTAAGGATGATGAAATTATACTTCATTTCAAATCTAAAAGCTTAGATCGTGAGATTTTAATCAAATTTAGTCAAGTATATATATGAATGTTATGTTGTAATGGTTCAACATAAGGAAATTCTATATATGGGAACATTATTTGCATTCTAAAATTCGTTTGTGATTACGGCATCCCTTTTCATACTCTGAATTTTGAGAACTTGGCGAATAGAAATAGAAATATTATAGCAAAAGACTGGTCTAGTATCATGTCTTTATGTGAGACATCATGAATTGTGTCCCATATGCTTTGGATATAGGGTCGATTGCATGTGCTATTATAATCATATGTTCTAAATTTTTCCAAATTCCTAGAGTATTAAGAGGGGAAAAGTACTAGAACTAGATATGAGTAATTTGATTAAGCAACTGTCGAGGATAATCTAAGGTTTACCAAAGATTGGTTGCTCGGGGACAATTGGAAGTATGGTGTAATTTTTTTTGGAGAGGACCATATTGACATATTCTGAAAAGAGGCTACTCTTGTTCAAAAGTGATAGTCAAAATGGGAATGTGGAAATGTTCCTATAGGTGGAAGTTATTCATTAGATCTATGTAAGATTCGGAAACTTAATGCAAGAAGGATGTTTAAAGAATTCTACTTTGAATTTGAGACTTTGTTTCCATGGAATGATCTCCATTGGAATACTTTGTAATATCTGTTGACAAGTCTTTGTGACTTTGTGCATAGTCATCATGAGAGGATCAGTGCATATAAGTTTAAATCTAACAGATTTTGGTAAATGGTAGGAATTTGGAATTCTTACATTTACGATAAGTATTTAGGAATGTGAAATGAGAATCATTGGAATTATGTTCAATCGATCTATTTCACAAAGTAAAGATCATAGACAAACTTAGTATGCATAATTGGTGTATGGCATAACTAATGTTTGGAAAAACATAGTGTGCATACTTGGTGTATGGCATGACTAGTGTTTAGAAAACACAGTGTACATGCTTGGAGCATGGGACAACTATTGTTTTAATTCAAGTATAAAGTTGATAATTTGAAACAGTATGCAATGAATGATGTGTAATCAATATGGTGATAAATAAAAGGTGTTCTTTTTATATTCATAAGTTCTAAGACCATATTGGATTCGATTATTCTTGTGTTTCACTTTGCATGTTTTGACTTCCAAAACATCTAGGTCATTCTTCTCGAATGACTAAGTTATTCAAACCATCCACAGTCGGTCATATGTTGGAAGTAGATATGAATCAAGATTGTCATGAAGTTGGCTTGTAGATGTCTAAGATTTTGGACATAGAAAGAATTGCTACAACACTCATGAGTGCTCATAAGTTCTGAGTATTGGATTCAAACCAAGCTCATTTGAATCACTTCATGAAATTTATGACGAGTGATCATGAGACGATAATATTTTATATTCTGCAAACCTAGAGATATGAGTTGTTGCCTATGAGTTGGTTATACATTGATTGTACAAAAACGCATTGGTAACTCGAAGTTATAAAACGTGCCTTTGTGTATGATTCAACAAGTAGTAGAACAAACATATGAGTCGAAGTTTATCAATTCCTTTTACCCTTTAAGGGATAAAAGAGATATCTATGGGCTCCTCGATGATTTGGTGATGATATCCCGAAGTGCTTGGCCAAGACTGGACTGATGTGATTTATTCAATTAGTCGATCATCATAAATCAGAAATCAGGAAACAACAAATGGATAGAGAGAATGATTATAATCTATGTCTCAATCCATATGATATCTAGAATGGAGGAATATATGATCCCTTGTCTAATGGAAAAGTCATTGACTAAGGTCAAAGTTCGACAACGGCTTTAAGAGCTACGATTGCTAGTCAGGTTTTGGAGTCATATGCAATAATAGTTTTAGATTTATCCAAGTGGGAGACTGTTGGATTAGTGTCTAAGTCCATAATTATAATTGGTATGTACTTGACCCGATTTGGCATGGTCCATTTGGGTTTCACTTCACCGGAACAATTTATATAGATAGTCTTTTGAGAATAAGATGTTTATAATTTATATTAATATATTATAAGTTCTAATATATTAATATGGAATCATATGGTTTAATTAGTGTTGATCAAGAATTAATTTAGTGATCAAAAGGAACTAATTAAATATGAACTTATATATATATATATATATATATATATATATATATATATATATATATATATATATATATAGCATGGGCCAAGATCATTTAGGTTGGGATAAACTTGTATGGATAGTCCATGGAGTTTTAACCCATGGATCCTATGAAAATGAAAGGTCATGGGTATTAGGGTTTACATGAATGTAACCCTAATCCACCACACTATATAAAGAGGTCTTTGGCACATGAAATGGCACTAGTGTGTGTAAATAAGAGTGGGCCAATTTCTAGTGTGCTTACTATTCTCTCAAGTTTTCCAAGGTAGTTTTGGTGATTTGTGATTCCATTTGAGGCTTCCACACTATTGGGGCGAAGCTCTTAAAGTTCAAGATTTCAAGCTACATGAAAGGTATATTATCTAACCAAGCTTTTGTAGTATAGTTGCTTCATATTATGCTAGTTAGGATAAAACATTGGAATATTAAATATTTACATGTATAATAGAGAAAACATAGATCCAAGGTTTATAGGGTTGGATGTACACCATAGGAGTGTTAGAATACTCAAAACCTAACAAAAACCACATTATTTACATGTTGATTAATGAAAAAAATGATGATGTTGTCTAATGAAGTATGAAATTGAATAACCTAAAAAAATCCCCCAAAACAATCAACCATGGAAAGGCAATTGTTATATTGCAAAATTAAAATTGGAGTAAATTACATGAATGATCCATATGGTTTAAGGTAATTTGTGCGTTTGGTCCCCAACTTAATTTTTTAACTGAAGGTCCTTACTGTTTGTTTTTGATACGCATTTGTTCCCTATCTTAGCTAAAAAATCTATTTTGCTCTTGATTTTTTAATTTATTTAAAGAAACACACCCCAATCTCACCCCCTCACCCTACCTTACCCACCCTACCAATATTTCCTATTTAAATAATAGTCTTTTTAATTAAGAAAAAGACTAAGCGCGTAACAAAAATAAACAGTAGGGACCAAACATGTAACAAAAATAAACAGTAGGGACTTTCTGAGTTAAAAAAAAGTTAGGGACCAAGTGCGCAAATTACCCCAAACCATAGGGACCATTCAAGTAATTTACTCTTAAAATTAAGATATTGTAAGAAACATAAATTAACTCAATAAAATAAATTATAAACAAAAATTAAGAATAAAATGTGTTTTACTATTAAGAAAGAAAATTATACAAGTTGTTTATAAGATTTTAAAGGCTTCTTTATTCATAGCATTTTAAGCTTTACTTGTAAGTCTACCATCCTTATATACTATTAACAATTTTAATCTATTAGTACTTTGAACTATATATAAAAACAATATACAATTGACCATGCGTAAAAACATGTTCTTTGAGAAACAAACCAACCTTCAATAAGGATTGTTTTTTACTCTTATTAATTATCATTGCAAAATATACGACTAAAGAAAATTGTCTTCTTTGGAATTTTAAAGAATTATTTTTCTGAAGGACTTAAAGAAGTTATTGGAATAAAAGTTTGGTTTCTAATATTAGTTCCTGATATGATAATTGCCTAAATAACATGCTTTCCAAAGATATTTATTTAGTCTAATGCAATTACATAAGCTATTTTTCTGATCAATATTCCTCAGTAACATAACTAGAACCCTGACTTTTAACAGTAGCGTATGATTTGGTAGACTTGAGACTTTAAGAGCATTTAAAACATCATGTAAGTGTAAATTAGCATAAAACTGATCATGAACAAACTAGGATTGACAAAGACTATCTGAATTTTAATACTATATTTCGTCTCCTCGAAACAATGATAGAAAACGATCATTTATTTCTTGAACAACTTCATTCTTTGGAGCAAGTATTGCTCTTTCTTATTTTCAAGAAAGAGCAATACTTGCTCAAAATAATGAAGTTGTTCAAGAAATAAACAATCGTTTGCTATCATTGTTTCGAGGAGACAAAATATAGTATTAAAGTTCAGATAGTCTTTGTTAATCCGAGTTTGTACATGATCAGTTTGATGCAAATTTATACTTACATGATGTTTTAAATGGTATTAAAGTCTCAAGTCTAGCAAATCATACACTACTTTTAAAAGTCAGGGTTCTAGTTATATTACTGAGGAACACTGATCAGCAAAATAGCTTATGTAATTGTATTAGACTACATATAATATTTTTAGGAAAGCATGTTATGTAGGCAATTATCATATCTTGAACTAATATTAGAAACCAAACTTTTATTCCACTAACTTCTTTAAGTCTTTCTGAAAAATAATTCTTTAAAATTCCAAAGAAGACAATTTTCATTAGTCGTATATTTTGCAATGACAATTAATAAGAGTAAAAAACAATGCTTATTGAAGGTTGCTTTGTTTATCAAAGAACATGTTTTTACGCATGATCAACTGTATGTTGTTTTGTATAGAGTTCAAAGTACTGAAAGATTAAAATTGTTAAAAGTAGATAAGGATGGTGGACTAACAAGTAAAGCTTAAAATGCTATGTATAAAGAAGCTTTTAAAAATTTATAAACAACCTGTATCATATTATTTCTTAATAGTAAAACACATTTTAGTCTTAACTTTTGTTTATAATTTATTTTATTGACTTCATTTATGTTTCTTACAATATCTTAATTTTAATTTTGCCATACAACAATTTCATTTCCATGGTTGATTGCTTTGGGGGATTTTTTCAGGTTATTTAATTTTATACTTCACTACACAACATCATCATTCTTTTCATTAATCCACATGTAAATAATGTCGTTCGTATCTTTAAACCATTTTATATATTAATTTGAATCAACCATTATAAAGTTACTTACAAACCATATAACTTTGTAAATTAATAACTGTTTGAAAATCATTGGTTAATGATTATGGTTTTCAAGTATCAATACTCTTTTACTTTGTGAACCGTGGTTTCCATAGAGTGTGTGTGTATGTATGTATGTGTGTGTCTATATATATATATATATATATATATATATATATATATATATATATATATATATATATATATATAAGCTGAAGGTTTTTGAAGCCACATCACCTTGCCTCCCTTCTAAACCAATACATATTATTTCCTTTTTCTCCAATCTTATAAACCAAGTGCCTAAGGTTGT
The DNA here is from genome assembly GCF_052625555.1 of Lactuca saligna. Classification (NCBI taxonomy): domain Eukaryota; kingdom Viridiplantae; phylum Streptophyta; class Magnoliopsida; order Asterales; family Asteraceae; genus Lactuca; species Lactuca saligna. Next base: position 98,064,399 of record NC_136418.1, on the reverse strand, counting down.
AAGGAGTGGTATCATCCTTATCATGCTGGTACATAGGATTTTTTTTGAAGTCACATACTCTTCTAGGCTAGGATGCGACATCCAAGCCGATATATCCTTAATATTTCTCCGATATCTTGCATAAGACATCAAACAGGAAGATATTTGTGAGATATAATATGAGAATCATATAATACATATAATTTCATATTATAAGTATATAGTAGATAATATCTTATCTCAGGTGATTCTCTATATGGGGGTTTGTCGGATACCTATCTCTAATCCATAAATCCTCAAAGTCTACCATTCCAAACTATGTGTTGAATCCTCTTGTAATAGATGTTGATCTTAAGACTCTAGTCTTCAGGAAGTCGACCTAGGCTATGGGTCCAAAGATCCTCAAGCTGCAGGCCTTGACCTAATCTCTTAACTAATCGTATTAAGCTATCGATCCATAAACCCTTAAGCATTTGGGTTGTCAAATACAACATCCATGTTTAGGTGTGCATCGGTTAGACCATAATAATGATGGGTTTTATAGGTTACAAAAATCTAATTTTGGCGAAAAACCTTAAACCCTAAGTTCACATGCAACGAAAAGGATCTATGTTCTCACTATGATTTGCAAACAACTATTGAATATCAAGAACCCTAAAAGTATGTTGCTATATTTGAAATTAAGAAAGGGTTATTAGAAAATATATACCTTTAGTTTATTATAGAAAATATATACCAGAAGTGTCGTGCCTCTAATAGATCACACCCAAACCCTAGCAAGTTGGAGGCTTAAGAGGAGAGAGGAGAGGGAAGGAAAGTTTCATATTTTCTCTTTTTAATGATGTGAATTTTGAAAATCAAACCCTAAGGGGGTTTATATAGGTGATAGGGAGGCTAAGGATAAGACAGGTTCCTTTTAGATAATGCTAATCCTTTTGCTTTCCCCCCAAGGCATCCAAGCTTCCTTATAATCCAATAAAAGCTCTAGAAACCCTCTAGAAACATTCCCCTCTATTGGAGGTTCTAGAATTGATCAATGTTCAACATTTGAACATTGTCACCTTTAGTCTTTCCATTTTAATTAATCCAATTAATCCCAAAATTAATTCAATTAAATTTCTGATTACTTTTTAATTAAACAATACTATTCTGAATTAATATATTATTCTCATAATATATTAATAAATTATTTATTTTGATTTCTAATTAATTTATTAATCATATAATAAATTGATAAATCAATCTCTCTCTCTCTCTCTCTCTCTATCTCTCTCTCTCTCTCTAAAAAGCATCCCAGTCAATTTTTAGGTTTGAGGGCAACCCAAAAGGATTTTGATAATAATTCAAGATTATACTAATTTAGTTATTGGCTTAGACTCCTAATCCAACATATTAAGCTTAGTTGTGCATTCTACGTCTAGTTGTGGTATGACCGCAGTACTGTACTAAACCATCTGAACTGTTTTTGACCTAAAATCTTAAGTTGCAATTTGACTACATGATCTTGATGATATTTAGGTATATTTATAAGAGTTTGTATAACTCTATCTAATTAGTGTTTGATTAAGGTTTTTATTAATTATATGTTTTATAGTTCAAGACCATCAAGTAAGGATCAGCCAGATGAGAAGTGCCGAGGGCATGACCATTTTAGCTTATAAATGTTTTGAAATCTAGCAACACAAGCAACGGTTCAAACTACTCACCTCTCCTGTAAGTAGTCTATATGCAAGGTAATTAATAATAATAATTTTATTAGATTTAACTAATTTAGAGTATATACGCCAGGTTATAGTCGTAGTTCCTAACGAATTACTAGTTCGCTATAACCATTAGGTCTGATACCAATCTATCACTCCCCTGACCGACGGTGGAAACGCAAGGCTGTGCGACGTAAGGATATTGGATTAAGGAAAACAAATATATTGAACATTACACAGAAATATAACACAAAAAATACTTTTATTTATTATAACTATATTCGGGGTTACATTTTTCGATTGATCAGGCACACATCCTAAACATAACTAGAAAATAAACAGACAAAAATAAACTCCAGCGAGATTCCTTGATGACATCCTACTCCACACGACTATCCTCCAAACTTATCTACCTAAGAATACATGTATTTTGAATATGTCAACATAATGTTGGTGAGTTCACATGTTTTTATAGTTTTCTGATTTATTTTATTTAAATTAAGAATCCTTTTTCTTTTAGAATAACCTTTCTTTCTTTTTCAAGATATTTTACCAATCCTAACTTAAATACTCCCTAGGATATTTTTACTAGTCCTAATTTATTTAGTATATTTTAGGATATTTTATCAATCCTAATCTATTATATTATCTACTCGAAGGTCCCACTAGGTAGTCGATTCCTTATGGTTTTTGGGTTGTATTACCATGAACCCCCATAATCGATGTTGGGGAATAATAATTTCCCCCGCACAATGCTTCATCAGACTTCAAATAATATTTGTATATATAAAGAAAGTTATCATGTTGGAATTGTAGCTAGCAATCGCAGTTGGGGGTGTCAGCCCCGTATAGATCTATACATATATTTTTGGCTCTCGCAAAATTAATGATTATAAGTTTGGGGTAGTCAAATTTAATCATGCTTAGGATGAATAATAAAATCTCACAAACACATTAACATTAGGCATTTGATCTTTTCTTGAATTCTTTTACTAAGTAACTCCTATAATTATCACAATATATTTATCTAACTTTATATTTGATAATAATAATTTAAATATGTAATAACTATCTTTGTGTGTGTGTGTGTATACATACATATATATATACATACATATATATATATATATATATATATATATATATATATATATATATATATATATATGTATATACACACACACACACCCTAGTTATGGTTGATTTGAAAACATGATATTTGGTCAAAGTAACAACTAAGTACATTGCATATTCATATAATTGACCAACATTACTTCCAGTATAACATCTAGGTAATATCTTTTATTAGACCATTAGGCATCGTTACTTTTAGGCATAATATCATAGCTTACAACTAGGTAGAGTACATATGGTTCCTACATCCTAAGGTTTCAGGCTTTATATAGCTACTTATATATATATATATATATATATATATATATATATATATATATATATATATATATATATATATATGGTTACTACATCCTAAGGTTTTAGGCTTTACACTTTTAGTCAAAACTCAACCTATCACTAAGTATCGTTTTGACGTAACAAACTTTAATTATGTGGTTCATTTTTACTTAATCCACAACTATTTCATTTGGAGCCAGAGTTTTACGAATCATATATCCTTAGGATCCCATCAATGAGTACTTTCTAAATACGTTAACCATTTTAAAAGACGATACTTCTTTTTGGATGCTGATTTCTAATTCTGACCGTCGATTTTTAAATGTAACAATATATTTGATTTTTGTTATACCATAAATCTAATATTACAATATTAAACTATTACATTTATTTTCCTACACTCTCCTAATGGTGATACATGATGGAATCTGCTCGGTTGTCAACTGCTATGTCCCTAAGTTACCTGAACTATAAATAGGACCCATTGGGCATCAAATTTTGTGGTCACTCTCTCCAAGGAACTTGTGAACGAAATTTTACACACTCCTCTTCTCTCCTCGAGTGTCTTCTGGTTCTAGAGTTTGGGTGTGAGCCAATAGGGGCATCATCCTTGTGGTGCTAGCTTTTCGAGCTCGTCAAAGGAAGGATTGAAGTGATTTATTTACTACAACAAATCATAGTTGTGTAAAACCTTAACCTAATTTCTTATTTTGAAATTCATTAGGGTTATGCTAGGTTTAGTTGTTCATTGTATGTTGTCTTCTAGGTGTATGGCTTAGACCTTTTATAGGATGCATATACCCTATTAATTGTTAATTATTTTCCGTATTGTATATGTTTTGTTTTCTATAAAACCCATCATTGGTATCAGAGCTTTGACTTATTAAAAATTGATTGCACATGAGATGAATCGAACTAAAACCTATTTTCCCAAAAAACTGTTCTCACAATGTGATAGTGATTCTGTCACGATGTGAGAACCGACTCTACAGATTTTGGGTTATTATCTACCTAATCTGATTATGGTATTACTTTTGGTAATTATGTGGTATTGATTCTGCTTGATTCTGAATTTTGAATGCCTTTTGTGATAATTAATAAAACCCTAAATATTTGGAGATATCCTTATTTGATAGTTTTTAATAGGATAAATTAAATTAAACGATATCTTATAAATTTAATAATTAACTTAACTATAAGAATAATTATAAATTCATTCTAGGTTTAAATCTCCATTCTTAATAAAAACCTCTCCTACATGCCACTTGTCCATCTTTTAGAGCAGTTTTCTACCATATGCCTGTTGGATAAGGTGTCTAAGTCCATAACTATTTCTGGTATGTACTTGACCCGACCCGGCATGGTCCATTTGGGTTGCATGTCACCATGCAATTGGATAGACTAAATGAGAGAAATAACACTTGGAGATTATTAATATATTATAAGTTCTAATATATTAATAATATTATTTGATTAGTTTGATCAAGAATTAATTAAGTGATCAAAAGATAACTAATTAAATATATGGGTTGATTATGTAAATCATCCATATCTTGTATAGTGGGCTAAAAGGCTCCATGGACTATCAAGTTGGGTTCCACCCATAGGATGCTCCATGGATGCTCCATGGGAGTTACAAACCCATGGGTCATGGAAATGAAGAGTCATGACACATTAGGGTTTAACCCTAGATGTGTCAACACTATATAAGTAACATATTCTCCACCCAAAATCAGCTACACTAAGAATCAAGAGGGCTTGGCCGATTTTGAAGAAGTGAGTATTCTCTCATAAGTTCTTCCAAGAGCATTTGGTGTTGTGTGAAGCATTTGAGGCATCACACTTGGGGTGCTAGGCTCACAAGGTTTCAAGGAACACAAGCAACAACAAGGTAAGTTATTCCATCTATACTTTATGTTAAAATTGTTCCCCATGTTTGCTAGATAGGAATATAACCTTGGAATTCAACTTTGCATGACAATTAGACAAACATAGATCCAAGGTTATTAGGGTTGCATGTACACTTAGGAAGTGTTAGAATGCTCAAAACCCATCAGTGGTATCAGAGACTAGGCTTGTTTGCTCTTATTTGTGCTTAAAAGTTGAAAACAGAATCAGAAATTTTGCTGTCTGCGAATGGACTCGTCGAGTCTATATGGGGGACTCATCGAGTCCATGAGTATCTTCAACCAACTCGGCGAGTCAGTTTATGCACTCGGCGAGTAGGGTCGAATGAGTGCAGAATTTCGATTCAGTTGCTGGAAAATGAATTAGAAACATTACCCTAAACTGTTTTGGTAATTGAAAACTTGTTTTTGGTGGTGTAATGTCTTTGCTAATTCATTTACAACAACTAGTTATCAAAATTACAAAGTTTTATGTAATTTTTGATTGTGTTCATATTCATGTTCTTGTTCTTATGATGTTTTAGATGATCATAGGAATTATTTGTAACCTATTTGGTAGTTTAATTCTTGATCATAATGTGTTTTAATGGAGTCCATAACTTATCCTTAAGTTATGGAAAACCAAGAGTCACACTTGAGTTAAAACCATTAAGAAAACACAAGAGTTAGAAAAATGAAGAGTCTTCATTTTATTACTCTATTAAACTCATAAGTTACAAGAAATGAAAAGTTTTGAAAGTTACAAAACTTGCCCTCAAGTTTTGGAACAAGTAAAGTGAAGTTAAAACTTTAAGTTCCAACCCCTAGAATTTTAAAAGTTAAAATTCAACCCTTATACTTATATTATGATAATTTAATAATTATATATATATGTATAAGAATAAAGTCGTCTTACCGCTAGTACGCCTTATTCACAAAGCCGGTCTATAAGGTGGGTATAAGGTTGTTGCCTATAAAATGGTGACTTAATGGGTGAATATTCTCACCCACCGCTTGCTTGACTGGTGGAGGGTCGTTAGCCGAACGGGTAAGACAAGGACTTATAAATTCTCATTCAAAGTATGATGAATATAATAAAGTAACTAAATGTTTATTAAATTCCCAATCTTAGTTACTTTAGGAAAAATGTGAATAATGTGCTAATCCATGAAATTACACTTTACACTTTGTCTAAGTCGTTGGTGGAGCGTGTGTGGTTAACCGGCACACTAACTTGGACTTAACAAGGTAGGTAAAGGGTGACTTAAGGTTTATTATAGTATCGGTGGAGCGTGTGTGGTTTACCGGCACATCGATTGAGTGATAAACTTTAAGGGTACCAAGTGATTTGCATGGTTACTTCACACCTCGTTTTGTGATCCTCGGCATCCCAGTCACAAAACCTGGAGGGCACTCCCGAGATTGAAACATGCCTTTGAAAAGTTCATTGGATCTCAAAGAATCTAGGAATTTCTAAAACCAATAAAAACTAAATATTTAATATTTCGGTTTTCGTGGTGGAAATTGGTGAATCGTCATTCACCTACCTTTCAAATATGGTATAGCTTAGATTACGACATACCTCTTCTAAGTTATATTATATTGTGATTGGATCCTAGCCTTAATATTACATTTGGGTGTTTTATTAAGGACTCTCTTAAATCTAAACTAAACTTGTTCTTCTCTTTCAGATGTCTTCAAACAATGCTTCTGGCTCGAATCCTAATGGCTCCTTTACTCTTATGAGTTTGTGCGGAAAACTCACCTTTGATGGATCCAACTTCAATAAATGGATCAGAAACATCAGGATGATTACCCGCTACGAGGACAAAGAATATGTCCTTGACAAGGAGCTTAAGGAAATTGACGAGTCCACTGCAACTCCCCAGGAGATCGCTGACTTTCATACTCATGAAAGAGATGCAACCAAGGTGGCTTGCATCATGTTGGCCACCATGACAGCTGAACTCCAAAAGTCTTATGAAGATTTCTACCCTTATGAAATGCACAAAGATTTGATGGAAAGATACCATCAAAGTGCACGACAAGAGAGGTACGAAGTCATCTGCTCCATGATAACAACCATGATGAAGGACGGAGAGTCCGTCACGAGCCACATGCAGAAAATGCAAAGGTATGTGGATCGTTTGCTGAAGCTTAATGTGAACTTCCCTGAGGAGCTTGCAATAGATATCATTTTGCACTCCTTACCATCGTGCTATGATCAATTCCGCATGACATATCACATGAACAAGGAAGAGGTCACCCTCAGCAAACTTCAGGGACTTCTCAAGACCGCAGAAACAGGTCTTAAGGGGATGTCGGTTGCTATCACTCCTACTCCAGACTCAACTCCGGTCTTGGCAATCGGGCAAAGTCGAGGGAGGAAGAGAAAGAGATCTTCAAAGGGTACCAAGGCTCGGACCCTTGATGGCTCTTCTTCAAGTGGAACCAAGAAAGGTTTCATTACTCCTTCTTCTGACCCAAAAGAGGCTGAATGCTTCTATTGCCATGAAAAAGCTCATTGGAAGCGAAACTGCCCAAAGTACCAGCAGGATGTAAAGGATGGGAAAGTCAAACCCAACCATGCAGGTATTTACACTATCATTTCTAATAACTCACCCCATTCGAAATCTTGGGTCCTTGATACCGGTTGCGGTATTCATATTTGTTGTGACTTGCAGGGACTAGGAAGAAGTGAGAATGTGGAGCAAGGAAGAATAAACTTAATCATGGGGAATAGGAAAGTTACACCTGTCACCAAGATTGGAGTTTATACTTTATCGCTAAGTAGTGGGTTAAATTTAGATTTGAATAAATGTTGTTATTCGCCAGAAATGGCAAGAAATATTATTTCCTTTCATGCATTGTACAAACAAGGTTTCACCTTTTCATTTGATAATGAAGTTGGTTCGATTAATGCTTTCTTTAATAATGTTCTTTATTTTAAAGCATTACCTTGTGATGGTGTGTATGAAGCTGTATCTATTGTAGATAACTTAGGAAATAATGTTTTGTGTATTGATTCTACTAATAAAAATAACTTGGATAAAGCATCATTATGGCATTGTCGTCTTGGACATATAAGCAAGAAACGCATAGGCCAACTCCAAAAGGATGGAGTCTTGGAGTCGTTTGACCTAAAGTCAAATGATAGTTGCGAATCATGCTTACTTGGAAAAATAACAAAGTCACCCTTCACAGGCTCGTGTGAAAGGGGTGAAGGTTTGTTGGACCTTATACACACGGATGTGTGTAAACCATTCAAACATGCCACAAGGGATGCTAATCGTTATTATTTGACTTTTACCGATGATTACAGTAGATATGGATATGTCTACTTAATCAAGCATAAGTCAGAGACTTTCGAGAAGTTTAAGGAATTTAAACAGGAAGTCGAGAATCAATTGGGCAGGAACATTAAGATGCTTCGATCCGATCGAGGTGGTGAGTATCTTAGTTCAGAGTTCCTCGACTATCTAAAGGAATGTGGGATTGTCTCACAATTGACACCTCCCAGGACACCGCAGTTGAATGGTGTGGCTGAGAGGCATAATCGAACCTTGTTGGACATGGTTCGTTCCATGATGAGTCGAGCTTCGCTACCAATCTCATTCTGGGGGTATGCCTTAGAGACTGTCGCCCATATCCTTAATCTAGTCCCTACAAAGAAAGTTGCCAAAACTCCTCACGAGATGTGGACTGGTAAAGTACCTAAATAGACCACATCAAGATTTGGGGCTGCGAGGCTTTCGTGAGACGCGAGACTCATGATAAGCTCGAACCCCGAAGCGAGAGGTGTATTTTCATCGGCTACCCACAGCAATCCTTTGGTTACCTCTTCTACAGACCTAGTGACAATGTGGTCTTTGTAGCAAGAAGAGGAGTCTTTCGAGAAAGAGAGTTTATAAGCCAAGGCGACAGTGGGAGGCAAGTTGATCTTGAAGAAATTCAAGAGTCAAGTGGTGAAGGAACTTTAAACTCTAGCCCTCAACTTGAGGAGGAAACTCCTGTTGAGCCAATTGAAGAAATATGTACCTCTGAGGCGTTCCACGAGAGTTAGGAGTGCACCTGAGCATTACTATGGATTCCATATTACTGCAGAAGGTGAGACACTTATTAGTGATGAGACACTAGTAAGTCAAGATGACCCTAACAGCTACGAGGAAGCCATGGCAGGCCCCGAGTCTGCTAAATGGAAAGAGGCTATGGATAGCGAGATACAATCCATGTATGACAATCAAGTTGGGAACTTGGTTGAGAATGTACCAGGTCGAAAGACTGTAGGGTGCAAATGGGTCTTCAAGAAGAAGACCGACATGGATGGTAAAGTGCACACTTATAAGGCTAGACTGGTTGCAAAGGGCTTCTCTCAAATTCCTGGAGTGGATTATGATGAGACCTTTTCTCCGGTAGCCAAGATTAAGTCTATTCGGGTTCTGTTAGCCATAGCCGCATTTCATGACTATGAAATTTGGCAAATGGATGTCAAAACCGCTTTCCTTAATGGGAAGTTGGCTGAAGATGTTTACATGAGTCAGCCAGAGGGTTTTATCAGTAACGAGTACCCTAATAGAGTGTGTAAGCTTGAGAAGTCCATTTATGGATTAAAGCAAGCACCTTGCAGATGGAATCTTTGCTTTGATGAAAAGGTCAAGGAATTTGGCTTTTCTAGGAGTGAAGATGAATCTTGTGTATATGTCAAGGCTAGTGGGAGTATAGTTAGCTTTTTGGTATTGTATGTGGATGACATACTACTCATAGGAAATGACATTCCAACCCTGCAGGAAGTAAAGTCCTGGCTTGGAAAGTGTTTCGCTATGAAGGACCTTGGTGAAGCTGCCTATATTTTGGGGATAAGGATCTTGAGAGATCGGAGTAAAAGACTAATTGGACTTAGTCAAAGTACCTACTTGGAGAAGGTTCTGAAGAGATTCAGAATGCAAGACTCCAAGAAAGGAGAGTTGCCCATCCAGAGTAGCGCCAAGTTGAGTAAGACACAAAGCCCTAGCACTGAGGCTGAGATAGCAGAAATGAGTCGAGTACCTTATGCTTCGGCTGTAGGTTCGATCATGTATGCTATGACGTGTACTCGACCTGATGTAGCCTTTGCCTTAAGCATGGTTAGTAGGTTTCAGGGGAATCCTGGCAAGGCACATTGGACTGCGGTAAAGAATATTCTCAAGTACCTACGAAGGACTAAGGACTGGGTCCTTACCCTCGGTGGGAGTGATGACTTGAGAGTTGTAGGGTATAGTGATGCTAGCTTCCAGACTGATAGGGATAACTTCCGCTCTCAGTCGGGCTGGGTCTTTACCCTAAATGGAGGAGCAATTTCTTGGAAGAGTTCCAAGCAAGAGACAGTGGCAGATTCTACTTGTGAATCAAAGTATATTGCAGCTAGCGAAGCGGCAAAGGAGGCGTTATGGCTGAGGAACTTCATTGGAGACCTTGGAGTTGTACCAGCTATTAAAGAGCCAATGGAAATTTTCTGTGATAGTGAAAGTGCTGTTGCCTTAGCCAAGGAACCAAGGGATCACGGGAGATCCAGACACATCGACAGAAAATACCATTTCATCAGACATCGGATCGAAGAAGGACTCCTCGTGGCAAAGAGGGTATCATCAGATGAGAATCCAGCAGATCCCCTCACGAAGGGACTGACTCGGATTAAGCATCTCCAGCATGCTCGGAGCATAGGGCTGAAGGATGATATTAGATTTAGTAGTTAGATAATCTCGAAATTTGTAAAGTGTAATTGACATTTGATGATGAATAAAAGTGTTTTATTTATGAGTAAAGTGTTGCTATCTCTTGTCGATCGTTTACTATATTTCTTTTGCATGTTTTGACTTCCAGAATAATTTTGTTTGGTATAACATATTATTCAAACCTCCACAGTCGGTCATATGTCGGAAGTAGGTATGAATCAAGACTGTCATGTTTGGTTGTAGAGGTCTGGGACAAGGCTACAACAATCATGAGTGCTCATAAGTTCTGAGCATTGGACTCAACCCACGCTCACTGGAATCACTTCATGGAATTCTATCTCGAGTGATCGTGAGACGGTAATATCATATAAATCTTTAAACCTAGAGATATGATTTGTTACTTACAAGTTGGTTATGCATTGATTGTACGAAAAACACATTGGTAACTCGATATTATAAAATCGCGCTCTTATGTGTAATTCAATGAGTAGTAGAACAAACATATGAGTCGAAGTTTATCTGTTCCTTCTTGGATTAGAAGCTGATATCTGGGCCCCTCGATGATTTTGTTTTAACCTATGTACCGGGCCCGGTCAGAACTAAATTGATGTGTTCAATGAAGTTCTTTGTCAAACAAATCGGAAATCGGGAAACAAATTGTTGGACAATAAGTAAGACATTGTTCCATGTATTTGTCCGACTGATATCTAGAACAGAGGATTATATGATCACTTATCTTAAATGGCGTACCATCATTTTCTCAGTTTCGAGAAACCTTGTAAAGAGCTACGATTGCCGATCGGTTCCTGAAGTCATACTTGCAGTAATAGTTATTAGACTTATCCAAGTGGGAGACTGTTGGATAAGGTGTCTAAGTCCATAACTATTTCTGGTATGTACTTGACCCGACCCGGCATGGTCCATTTGGGTTGCATGGCACCATGCAATTGGATAGACTAAATGAGAGAAATAACACTTGGAGATTATTAATATATTATAAGTTCTAATATATTAATAATATTATTTGATTAGTTTGATCAAGAATTAATTAAGTGATCAAAAGATAACTAATTAAATATATGGGTTGATTATGTAAATCATCCATATCTTGTATAGTGGGCTAAAAGGCTCCATGGACTATCAAGTTGGGTTCCACCCATAGGATGCTCCATGGATGCTCCATGGGAGTTACAAACCCATGGGTCATGGAAATGAAGAATCATGACACATTAGGGTTTAACCCTAGATGTGTCAACATTATATAAGTAACATATTCTCCACCCAAAATCGGCTACACTAAAAATCAAGAGGGCTTGGCCGATTTTAAAGAAGTGAGTATTCTCTCATAAGTTCTTCCAAGAGCATTTGGTGTTGTGTGAAGCATTTGAGGCATCACACTTGGGGTGCTAGGCTCACAAGGTTTCAAGGAACACAAGCAACAACAAGGTAAGTTATTCCATATATACTTTATGTTAAAATTGTTCCCCATGTATGCTAGATAGGAATATAACCTTGGAATTCAACTTTGCATGACAATTAGACAAACATAGATCCAAGGTTATTAGGGTTGCATGTACACTTAGGAAGTGTTAGAATGCTCAAACCCCATCAATGCCATCGTTATAGAGCTCTTTAGTGTTTTTCCTGTCCATCCGTTTTATTTGAAAAGCTTAACATCAAATTTGAAAGAATTACCAAATTCAAACTGGTAATTTGAATACCAAATCCCTAAATCTTAGGCCAATTTGAAAAGACAGTTCTATAATTGAATAAGAGTTTCCAACTTTATGCGAGAAATCAACTCCAAAATTACCAATATTTTCGTCCTGATTACCAAGATTGACAATGATGAAGGTAATCTCACGAAATCAGCTCCCAAGTCCTTCTTTCTCCTTTGAAAACCTTAAATTATTGCTTCCTATTCTTCAAGCCCTCTTCTCTCCAACAAAATTTGAAACTTTTGAACTAAAAACAAAAAACAAAGGGGATAGACGATTTATATCTGATGATTTGCAACAAGGAAGAGGCAAGTGGAAGGAGAACGGTCAATTACAAGAACCTTATATCAAATATTTTTGTCTCCACTTTGTTCTTCAAAACCTAAAAGGTAAAAATATTTTAAAATTTATGTTATTAACCTGTACACAATCGATAACCTTTAGCATGTTTGTAATTTGAACCCATTAAGTTCAAAGTAGCCTCACATATCTTGTAACACCCCAAAGTTTGGAAAGCCAAGAAAAGAAAGAAAACCTCAAGTTTAGGGGAGACTCGGCGAGTCCATGGAGGGACTCGGCGAGTCCGAGCGGGATCCGGGTTGTAGTGAAAGCGACCGACTCGGCGAGTCGGCCAAGGAGACTCGATGAGTTGGGTCTGAACGAGGAAAACCCTAAATCCGGGAACTTGGAGCCTATTTAAGCGTCTCATTCTCCTTCCTAGGGTTCCTTTACTGCCTCTCTACCCCAGAACACCAAACCCTAGCCGCCATATCCGTTTTTGAGCTAGATCTTGCCTTGAAGAGTGCGCTAAAGCTTGGAGGAGGAAGAAAGACCTTGGAGGTGCAAGAAGGGACTGTAGATCTGGGATTATGGAGTCATTTCAGAACAATTGGAGGTAATAAGTTGTTGCTTGGACTCCCTTTGCATCTAGATCTATTCTTATGTGTGAGTTTTGGTCATTGTTGGTTTGTTATGTAACCAATTCGAGTTGGAGGTTCAGATATGAGGTTGCTACCTCAGATCCATGTTGGTTTTGGTCTTGAATCCCCTAAAGTATCAACCCTTGGTATGTTGAAGAAGCATGGTTGCCATAAACCCTAATTTAGTATGTTTTGAGCATAGATCTCTCAATCTACACGTAAAGTTTGCCACTTTACATGGGGAATAGGCCCTAGAAGTATGGATCTATGAGTAGGAAGTTCTGTTTGGCTCGAAAAGCCACTTCATGGATTGAGGACTGGATAGACTCGGCGAGTCCTTCGAGTGGACTCGGCGAGTAGCTTGAAGATGAGGAGGAACTCGACGAGTAGGATGAGCAGCTCGTCGAGTCGGATGAAGTTAGGCATGGCCTCGGCGAGTTAGATGAACAACTCGACGAGTTGGTTGAAGATTGTCTAGGACTCGGCGAGTCTGTTCTTGGACTCGGCGAGTCAGATCGCGAAACCCTAAACCCTTCGAGTTGAGACTCGAATCAGTGAGTCGGGTGGTGATTCAGCGAGTTGGACAGGACAGGACTTGGAACTAGTTGGACTCGGCGAGTCATAGACTGACTCGGCGAGTCGAGTCGCGAATAAGAAAGACCCTGAGCGTAGGAACTCGGCGAGTCAGTAGGTAAACTCGGCGAGTAGGGTTGACCTGGAAGGTTGACATTGACTAGGATTTTGACCTTGACCAGAGTTGACCTAGTGACCTTTGGAGGTCAGTTGGACTAAGTGTTTTATTGGCTTTTGAAGCACGAAGAGTTAGTGGAGCAACTGTTCGGAGTCAGAGGTCAAGTAGCAGTCAAGAGGATTAGCAGCATCAGTTCAGCAGTCTTAGGTGAGTTTCCTTCCAGTAGGGACGGGTCTAAGGCCACAATGTCGGCCCGTTCAGTTAGCAGTAGTTTCCGGACTTCGGTCCGATGCAGTAGTATGTATGTTTGATGCCTTCGTGGCTCAGACAGGATTTCTATGCTATGTTTTATGTGTTATGTGTTCCGGGCTACGACCCGATGTAGTATGCAGTATATGTGTTCATGCTAGTTGATATGTTATGCTATGCTATGTTCAGTCAGTTAGCCCGGACTTCGGTCCGATGCAGTGGGCAAGGCCCTAGTTAGCCCGGACTTCGGTCCGATGCAGGGGACAAGGTCCCAGTCAGTTTCCGGACTTCGGTCCGATGCAGGGGGCATGGCCCCAGTTAGCCCGGACTTCGGTCCGATGCAGGGGACAAGATCCCAGTCAGTTTCCGAACTTCGGTCCGATGCAGGGGGCAAGGCCCTAGTTAGTCCGGACTTCGGTCTGACGCAGGGGACAAGGTCCCAGTCAGTTTCCGGACTTCGGTCCGATGTAGGGGCAAGGCCCCAGTTAGTCCGGACATTGGTCCGATGCAGTGGGCAAGGCCCAGTATGTGCTTTATATGTTGTTGTATGGTATGTGTTAGATTGGGGGAGCTCACTAAGCTTCGTGCTTACGGTTTTCAGTTTTGGTTTCAGGTACTCAGTTTTCAAAAGAGGAGCTCGGGGAGATTGCAGTGCACACACCATAGTCAGTTAGCCTGGGAATGTTTGACTCTGATAATGATATTATGTTTTGAATTAATACTCGAGAATTTATGTTATGACTTATGATACAGTTTTTATAAATATGATTCTAGTAATGCTTTTAAAGAAATTTTTTTGGTCGTGATTTTTGGGTCGTTTCAAGTTGGTATCAGAGCCTTGGTTTGAGGGATTCAGATATGCATTCGAGTGTATTTGAACTCAAACTAAGGACACGATAAAGGATTTTCAAAAGAAAAACATTTTTGAAAAAGGGTTTTGGAAAAAGAACTTAGAAAGAAAAGAGTTTTGAAAACGAGAAAAGGGTGTGGTGCATGCAATCAGCCGAGCTCAAGTAAGTACTCCCAATTTACCCATACAAGTTATGTTATGTTCATCATTATCAGTTTCAGTTTCAGTTTCAGCTTCAGTAGAACAACATGCTAGAATAAGACTAAGGATCTAGGATGATGCCTTATGTGCCTGTTTTATGTGTTTCAGCTGATTAGAATTGCATGCTAGTATTGAGTAGACAGTAGTAGGATAGCCTGTGTAGGTTATGCCTGATAGCATGAGCTTAGCATTGTATGTAGTGCAGTTTCTTGTTATGAGAATTGTTTTGCCTGAGTATGTTTCCTTTATCCGAATGCTGCTTGCTTTGTGCTTTGTGGGACTCTGAGTGATGGGAGTTAGCCATTAGGTGAATACATCACATCACATGTGATTAGGGTTGGATAATCTAAGAGTGCTAGAGTTGGCTCTACTGCGCAACTCTTGTCTGAGTCCAACCGTTGTAGGGACGAGACTTTTACTCGAAGGATTATCCGAGCCTCATCACATGTGATGGTATTCAGGTGGTGGCTAATTGGCATTACAAGGAGGCCTTCAGCAGCTGAGCACTGTTTGGGTAGAGTCAGAGGTTCCCTAGGGCAAGCCTAGGATGAGAGTAGCAGAGATCAGTAGAAGAGTAAAGGGGACTTGGTGGAGTTGAGGTAACTCTTGAGGAAAGTACGGATAGATGTGGAAGGTAGTAGGGGCCCATACTACTGAAAGAAGAGGATCCGTACTCGATTCAAGAGGGGCCAAGGCGAAACCAAGGAACTAGTAGAGTATGTGAAAGATCCCTCAGTAGTAGTATGTAATTGATCAGGGATTGTTATATTTTTAGCATGGTGACCTTGCGTGAGATATCAGTTGGCAGTTCAGGTGCAGGGGAGGGGTCTGGCTCGGGCTTTAGAGCCGGGCAGCTTGATGATCAGATGAGGGATTTCATTTCCGCAGAGATTATGCGCAACATCATCGATCAGACTCCAATGATTTTCGGTTCAGTTAGAGAGGCTATTGTGGAGCTCATGGACAGTCATCTTGAGGCCTTTAGGGCCGGGTTAGTTTCAGGACAGATTGGGGCTCGTCTAGGTCCTGAATCTTATGGAGTTCAGGGATCCATCAGGGAGGGAGATCCCATTTCTAGTTTCTGCTATCAGGGGGCAGGGGTGTGTGGGGCATTCTGTCTCCAAGAGAAACCATTGCATGATTGGATAGTTGAGGAAGTTTCGCGAGCCATTTGCGAGGGTCTGCCAGACATGGTCGTGAGGATCACTGATAGATTGATAGCGAGGCTTCAGGATCAGACATCTGTTGTTCAGTCAGCATACGTTGCCGTTGGGGTAACGCAGGAGCGAGAGTCGGACAGGGAGTCGGAAGGGAAGAGGAAAATGGATGAGACTCAGGTTGCCACAGGTTCGAGTAAGAGGCCCAAGAGTTCAGATTTGAGGACGAGGAACTATCAGAGCCGCAGTCGATGCGGGAAGTGCGGAAGGACGCACATGGGTGTGTGTAGGCGTAGAAGTGGTGGCGATGCTGGGTGTTTCAAGTGCGGCCAGATTGGTCATTTTAGCAGAGACTGTGTTGTTACCATCGCCCAGGGACTTGATCCGTTGTGTTTCCATTGCAGTCAGAGGGGCCACAAGAAGGCCCATTGTTCGAGTTTGTATTCAGCAGGGCAGGCGCCAGCTCCTGCCCTTGGAACTTCAAGTACCGTCAGTGGTTGTCAAGGCCGGGCAAGGGTGCCTACGGCTCGGAGCCGAGTTTATCCGGTAGATTTCAGCAGGGATTCGAGCAGCACTGAGTAATGGAGGTATGTAACTTTGTTTTTGTCAGCTTATGTTATGATTATGTTGTTATGGTTTCTGCATCAATTGTGGTATAAGTGTTGTGTTATGGAGTGGCTTGCTTGTGATTATGTCATATGCCATTTGCATACCTCGGATAATTGGTTGGTAGTTAGGGAATGTGCTCTTAAGGAGAAGGTTTCGGGGGATGCAGTAACGGTAGCATGGTTGGGAGAGATTTGGTTCGTTTCGCTAGTTCGGAGTGGTTAGTGTTTGGGAAGGATTGGTTAAATTCCTACTTGGCGGGCTTGGATTCCCCAGTAGAAGTTTTGGAATGATAGTAAAGGTCAGGATCTCTTTTGAAGGTGAAGCGGCAAGGGGTAAGCAGTATCGAAGTAGGGGAGAACCCTCCGGGTATACATGGATAAGAGTCACGTAGACCCAGAATAAGTGCGCGGCCTCTGAGAAAAAGTGGTAGTAGCACAGTGATGGATGGATTGAGAAGTTCAGAATTGGGAGTTTGAGAACTTTTCCCAGCAGTTGGTTCATGTAATGGAGATGGTTAGAAGCTGGTTGGGAATCCAGGATTTGAGGACCACCTGTAAAGGCTCAAGTGAGTCGGAATAAGGATCCGGAGGAACGGTTAGCAGGAGATGTCTTCGTATTAGTAGCCAGTGTCTGAGGCAGCATGTAGGTTGCGTAGATTCAGGAGTTGGGAGGTTGGAAACTTGCCAACAATAGCTTCTTGTATCCGGATTAGTAGACGGTTGGTTTGGGAACCAAGCCGAAGAATTCCTCGACGAAGCGCTAAGTATATCAAGGATATAAGATGTCGAGGATGATGCAGAATTCAAAGACTGAGGGCTGGTTTGAGAAATCGGGATGAGGAATCACTAGCGGGACTAGGGGTAGTCAGGATGTCCTCGGGATAGATAGTAGTAGTAGTGTTGTAAGTCTGCGGGAGTAGCCGTAGCATTCACTAGCAGTCAGATAGTAGTAAGTGGTGTTGTAAGTATGCGGGGGTAGCCGTAGCATTCACTAGCAGTCAGATAGTAGTAAGTGGTGTTGTAAGTCTGCGGGGGTAGCCGTAGCATTCACTAGTAGCCAGATAATACTAGAGAGTTGTAAGTCCGCGAGCGTAGTCGCAGCCTTATCAGATTGGTAGGAGGCATGAGCGCGTGTTGGATGCGGGAAAGTAGTAGTACTCACCAGTTCTAGTGCAGCAGTGAGGATATGGGAATCCACGGGTTAGATTTCGGATTTCCCAAATGGATCAGTCATGGCTAAGACAACAATTTGGGCTATAGATCGTCACATCGGTTATGAGATCAGAGTAGCAGTGGACCGTTGGGGTTCGGGTAGGTTGCGGGCTACCGTCAGTCTGGGAGCCATCATGTTGTTAGTCGTGCAATTGATGATGTCAGAGTGTGACGTATAGACCTGATCGGTTGAATCGGAAGGTTGCTAGAGCCACAGTGACAGGATAGCTAGTGGAAACTAGTCCTAGAGGAAGATTTCGTTCAGAAGTCGTGGAAGCGACTAAGCGAGGAGTCCCTTGACTCCACAGTTGGGTTTGAGTTCAGTGTTTCAGGCAGCTCAGTGTTTCAGCCAGTTCAGTGTTCCAGGCAGCTCCGTGTTTCAGCCAGATCAGCGTTTCAGGCAGTTTAGTGTTTCAGGCAGGTTCAGTATTTCAGGCAAATCAGTGTTTGGAAGGTTTCAAGGTTTTGGGTTAGTATTGTATTTGCGTTGGAATGCAAGTGTTGACGGTATAGTTGGTTGATTTGGAAATGGCAAGTCCCTCTAGGTAGGATCAGTTGAGCCTTCTGCCGAGTGTAAGTGATCTGTAAGGATAGCTAGGCAGATAGCTTTTCTTTCAGGATGGAAGGCTCAAGTTAGTAGGAGTTGAGTAAACAGATAGGATATAAGCAAGCTATTTCCAGCAACATCGTTTCAGTATGAGCGAAAGAATGGATAGAACAGTTATAGATAGTCGAAGTATTTTCAGGAGTCGCTGGAAGCGACTAGGAGATTGCGATGGAGTATAGTGACCGGTGGGAGTCCGGTAACTCGGATATCGGTAGATTAGTTGGACCAAAGTGGTCTCAGTGCATCCAGTAGGCGGATGAGGGGTACAGAATTGCCAGTCAGAGGAAGTAACGCTAAGAAAATTATGGAAAGGAGAAGGATTCAGTATGTACCAACGATAATGATCGGCAAGGTGAGTGGCTGGAGTGATGGACAAAAGGGCGTTAGATTTTCCAGACCGAGAGTTGGAGGCAGTTCGAAGGCAGTTGATCGTAGCGAACTTCGAGGACGAAGTTTAGTTTAAGTGGGGGAGAGTTGTAACACCCCAAAGTTTGGAAAGCCAAGAAAAGAAAGAAAACCTCAAGTTTAGGGGAGACTCGGCGAGTCCATGGAGGGACTCGGCGAGTCCGAGCGGGATCCGGGTTGTAGTGAAAGCGACTGACTCGGCGAGTTGGCCAAGGAGACTCGACGAGTTGGGTCTGAACGAGGAAAACCCTAAATCCGGGAACTTGGAGCCTATTTAAGCGTCTCATTCTCCTTCCTAGGGTTCCTTTACTGCCTCTCTACCCCAGAACACCAAACCCTAGCCGCCATATCCGTTTTTGAGCTAGATCTTGCCTTGAAGAGTGCACTAAAGCTTGGAGGAGGAAGAAAGACCTTGGAGGTGCAAGAAGGGACTGTAGATCTGGGATTGTATCATTTCAGAACAATTGGAGGTAATAAGCTATTGCTTGGACTCCCTTTGCATCTAGATCTATTCTTATGTGTGAGTTTTGGTCATTGTTGGTTTGTTATGTAACCAATTCGAGTTGGAGGTTCAGATCTGAGGTTGCTACCTCAGATCCATGTTGGTTTTGGTCTTGAATCCCCTAAAGTATCAGCCCTTGGTATGTTGAAGAAGCATGGTTGCCATAAACCCTAATTTAGTATGTTTCGAGCATAGATCTCTCAATCTACACGTAAAGTTTGCCACTTTACGTGGGGAATAGGCCCTAGAAGTATGGATCTATGAGTTGGAAGTTCAGTTTGGCTCGAAAAGCCACTGCATGGACTGAGGACTAGATAGACTCGGCGAGTCCTTCGAGTGGACTCGGCGAGTAGCTTGAAGATGAGGAGGAACTCGACGAGTAGGATGAGCAGCTCGTCGAGTTGGATGAAGTTAGGCATGGCCTCGGCGAGTTGGATGAACAACTCGATGAGTTGGTTGAAGATTGTCTAGGACTCGACGAGTCTGTTCTTGGACTCGGCGAGTCAGATCGCGAAACCCTAAACCCTTCGAGTTGAGACTCGAATCAGTGAGTCGGGTGGTGACTCAACGAGTTGGACAGGACAGGACTTGGAACTAGTTGGACTCAGCGAGTCATAGACTGACTCGGCGAGTCGAGTCGCGAATAAGAAAGACCCTGAGCATAGGAACTCGGCGAGTCAGTAGGTAAACTCGGCGAGTAGGGTTGACCTTGAAGGTTGACATTGACTAGGATTTTGACCTTGACCAGAGTTGACCTAGTGACCTTTGGAGGTCAGTTAGACTAAGTGTTTTATTGGCTTTTGAAGCTCGAAGAGTTAGTGGAGCAGCAGTTCGGAGTCAGAGGTCAAGTAGCAGTCAAGAGGATTAGCAGTATTAGTTCAGCAATCTCAGGTGAGTTTCCTTCCAGTAGGGATGGGTCTAAGGCCACAATGTCGGCCCGTTCAGTTAGCAGTAGTTTCCGGACTTCGGTCCGATGCAGTAGTTAGTATGTTTGATGCCTTCGTGGCTCAGACAGGATTTATGTGCTATGTTTTATGTGTTATGTGTTCCGGGCTACGGCCCGATGTAGTATGCAGTATATGTGTTCATGGTAGTTGATATGTTATGCTATGCTATGTTCAGTTAGTTAGCCCGGACTTCGGTCCGATGCAGGGGGCAAGGCCCCAGTTAGCTCGGACTTCGGTCCGATGCAGGGGACAAGGTACCAGTCAGTTTCCGGATTTCGGTTCGATGCAGGGGGCAAGGCCCCAGTTAGCCCGGACTTCGGTTCGATGCAGGGGACAAGATCCCAGTCAGTTTCCGGACTTCGGTCCGATGCAGGGGGCAAGGCCCTAGTTAGTCCGGACTTCGGTCCGATGCAGGGGACAAGGTCCCAGTCAGTTTCCGGACTTCGGTCCGATGTTGGGGGCAAGGCCCCAGTTAGTCCGGACATTGGTCCGATGCAGTGGGCAAGGCCCAGTATGTGCTTTATATGTTGTTGTATGGTATGTGTTAGATTGGGGGAGCTCACTAAGCTTCGTGCTTACGGTTTTCAGTTTTGGTTTCAGGTACTCAGTTTTCAAAAGAGGAGCTCGGGGAGATTGCAATGCACACACCATAGTCAGTTAGCCTGGGAATGTTTGACTCTGATAATGATATTATGTTTTGAATTAATACTCGAGAATTTATGTTATGACTTATGATACAGTTTTTATAAATATGATTCTAGTAATGCTTTTAAAGAAATTTTTTTGGTCGTGATTTTTGGGTCATTTCTTATCTTGTAAGGAACGAATAAAGAAAAAAGTAGTTCAAAGACATAAGGATATTCAAATAAAAAATAAAACCATTTATTCACTTGTGGGTAGCTTACATGTGACATAGAGTTAGTTTCCTTTCTTTTTCTTTATTTTTTCTAATATGTTGATGGTTTTATAGATGTACTAGATTTTCATTGTCATTTTTTTGTTCATAAGGTTTTCAATTTTCACACCAATGGATTTAAGTGTGGAACCTACTAAATATATCTTATTCTTCAAGGAATTGGCTAATGACTCTGAATCATTCTTTATTAATAAATTTATCATCAACATCCGTCTAGATTAGATTGTTAACTATTTGCGCCAGAGTGACATAAGCAAAAGAATGTCAGCGGTTCAATCTTCCAAAATATTGTAGGGTTTTTTTTTTGTGTTGTCGTGTGGCATCATAAAACGACCCAAAAATCACGACAAAAAATTTCTTTTAAAACAATACTAAAACCGTATTTATAAAACCGTATCATAAGTTATAACACAATTTTCGAGTATTAATTCAAAACATAATCTAATTATCCGAGTAAAACATCCCCAGGCTAACTGACTATGGTGTGTGCACTACAACCTCTTCGAGCTCCTCTTTTGAAAATTGATTACCTGTAACCAAAACTGAAAACCGTAAGCACGAAGCTTAGTGAGCTCTCCCAAACTACCACATATCATACAATAACATATAAAGAACATACTGGGCCTTGCCCACTGCATGGGTCCGGACTAACTGGGGCCTTGCCCCCTGCATCGGACCGAAGTCCAGAAACTGACTGGGACCTTGTCCCCTGCATCGGACCGAAGTCCAGACTATCTGGGGCCTTGCCCCCTGCATCAGACGGAAGCCCGGAAACTGACTGGGACCTTGTCCCATGCATCGGACCGAAGTCTGGACTAACTGCATCGGACCGAAATCCAGATCTAATTGAACATAGCGTAGCATAAACATATCAACTAGCATGAACACATATACTGCATACTGCATTAGGCCGTATCCGGGAACACACAGCACATAAATCCTTTCTGAGCCACAAACGCATCAAACATACTAACTACGGCATTGGACCGAAGTCCGGAAACTATTGCTAGCTAAACGGGCCGACATTGTGGCCTTAGACCCGTTCCTACAGGAAGGAAACTCACCTGGTACTACTGAACTTGCTGATAACGCTCTGGCTGCTAACCGACAACCTTCAGAGCCGTTGCTCCTCTAGTTCTCTGAGCTACCAATATCAAAATGATACTTAGTCTGACAGTCCTTCAAAAGTTAACTACATCAACTCTGGTCAAAGTCAAAGTCCTGGTCACATTCAACCTTCCACGTTGAGCCTACTCACCGAGTCAGCCTACCGACTCGCCGAGTTCATAAGCTCTGAAATCCCTTTCATTCGCGACTAGACTCGCCGAGTCAGACCATGACTCGCCGAGTTTACTGATTTCCGAGTCCTGACCTATCCACTCACTGGGTCCCCACTCAACTCACTGATCCGAGTCTTAAATTGAAGGGTTTGGGGTTTCACGACTTGACTCACCGAGTGCAAGAACAGACTCGCCGAGTCCAAGGCAATCTTCTACAGACTCGTCGAGTTGTTCTTCCAACTCATTGAGTTGCTGCCTAACTTCATCGAACTCGCCGAGTCCACCCATGTGACTCACCGAGTCTCTTTAGTTCTTAATCCGTACAGTGGATTTTCGAGCCATGCAGAGGCTCAAATCCATAGATCCAATCCTCTAGAGCCTAACCCCCACGTAAAGTGGCAAAATTTATGTGTAACCAAGGAGTTATACGCTTAGAACACTCTAGGGCTAGGGTTTGTAACAAAGGGGATTCACCAACAACTTGTTGGCCTAAACTTTATGACTTTTTGGGTTATTACCAACCTAGATCTGAGGTAGCAACCTCAGATATACTCCAAACTCGAAATAGATCTCATCCATACTCAAAATGCCCCAAACTCAAATATAAGATAGATGTAGATGCACATAAGCCCAAACAACAGACTATTACCTCAAATGAAAGCTCCAACTAAAGTAAATTCCAAATCTACACCACTCCTTTGCAGCAAAGCCCTTGATCTTCAAGCCCTTCTCCAAGATTCTCTCCTCCAAGGCTCTATTCTCTCAAATAATGAAGGCTCACTCAATTTTAGGGTTTCTGGAACTCAAAAGTGGAGCAAAGAGGCTGAGGGTGGGTTATAATTTGCTTTATATATGGCACAACCTCTGGGATTAGGGTTTTTTCTCGCCCAGACCGAACTCGCCGAGTCTACTCACTAACTCGCCGATTCGGTCAGTTACTCAATGACCCGGATCCCGCTCCGAATCGTCTAGTTCCTCCCTGGACTCAACGACTTGACTCTTGATTTAGAGCTTAACCTTTTTTTCTTGGTGTTCCTGATTCTAGGTGTTACAACTCTCCCCCACTTAAACTAGACTTCGTCCTCGAAGTCCACCACGACCAACTATATCACAACCCACTTACTGTTTACCACTAGCTATGCACTAGACACTGTTTGCTACTTAGTATTGAGTACCCATCAATCAACTAGTCGAATTCTACCATAAACTGCTTTCCATTACTGCCACTGGCTGAAAATTTCTGTTGTCCCTTATCCACCTTCCGGATGAACCGAGACCACCCTGGTCCTTACTGATGTCTCCATATCTGGGTTACCGGACTCCTACTGGTTACTACACCCCATCGCAATCTCATTGTCGCTTTCAGCAACATCTGAAGATACCTCGACTATCTATAACTGTTCTATCCACTCTGCCACTCATACTGAATCGATGCTGCTAGAACCAACCTGCTTATCTCGCATCTGACTACTCAACTTCTAATAACTCGAGCCTTCCATCCAGAAAGAAAGGCTACCTACCTAATTATCCTTGCAGATCACTTATACTTGGCAGAAAACTCAACTGATCCTGCTGAGAGGGACTTGCCATTTCAAATCGACCAACTATACCGTTAGCACTTGCATTCCAACACAAATACTAATACTGGCCATCACACTGAAACTCCTGAAACACTGAACTACCTGCAATACTGAACTACTTGAAACACTGAACTACCTGAAATACTGAACTGGCTGAAGCAATGAACTGGCTAAAACACTGAACTGACTGAAACACTCAACTGACTGAAACACTGAACTGGTTGAAGCACTGAACTGGCTGAATTACTGAACTGGCTATATGGCTGCTTCCCATAACATCTCAAGACATTCCTGGTCTCCAATCATTCATCGATTATCTACGAAACTGAGTTCCAACTCAACTGTGGAGCCCAAGGACTCCTTACTTAGTCGCTCCCACAACTTCTGAATGAAATCTTTCTTTGGAACTAGTTTCCACTAGTCATCCTGACATTGTGACTCTAACAACCTCCTGATCCAACCGACCGAGTCCATACGTCGAATCCTAACAACATCAAATCCAAGGCTAAAAACGGTGGCTCCCAGACTAACAGTAGCCCTTAACATACACGAACCCAAGCGGTCCACTGCTTCCCTGATCTCATAACTGAGGTGACGATCTACTGACAAATCGCCAACTTAACCATAACTGAACCATTTGGGAAATCCGAAATCTAACCCATGGATTCCCATATCCTCACTGCTGCACCAGAACTGGTGGGTACTACTGCTTCCCCCACGTCCAACAACGTGCTCATGATGCGTACCAACCTGATAAAGGCCACGGCTACACCCGCGGACTTACAACTCTCTAATACTATCTGGCTGCTAGTGAATGCTACGGCTACCCCCACAGACTTACAACACTCTACTACTATCTGACTACTAGTGAATGCTACGGATACCCCCGCAGACTTACAACACTCTACTACTATCTGACTACTAGTGAATGCTACGGTTACCCCCGTAGACTTACAACACTCTACTACTATCTGACTGCTAGTGAATGCTACGGCTACCCCCGCAGACGTACAACACTCTACTACTATCTGAATGCTAGTGAATACTACGACTACCCCCGCAGACTTACAACACTCTACTACTATCTGACTGCGAGTGAATGCTACGGCTACCCCCACAGACTTACAACACTCTACTAGTATCTGACTGCTAGTGAATGCTACGGATACCCCCCGCAGACTTACAACACTCTACTACTATTCTGAGGACATCCTGACTATCCCTAGTCCTGCTAGTGATTCCTTATCCCTATTTCTCAAAACCAGCCCTCAGACATCGAATGTTGCATCAACCTCAACATCTTATATCCTTGATACACTTAGTGGTCCGTCGAGGAATTCTTCAGCTTGGTTCCCAAACGAACCGTCTACTAATCCGGATACATGAAACTATCATTGGGAAGTTTCCAAAACCCCCAACTCCTGAATCCACACAACCGTGCATGCCGTCTCTGCCACTGACTACTAACACGAAAGCATCTCTTGCTAACCGTTCTCAAGATCCTCATTCCGATTCACTAGAGTCCTACAGGCGGTCCTCCAACCCTGAATTCCTAACCAGCTACTAACCATCTCGATCACATGAACTCATTGTTGGGATGTTCCTCAAACTCCCAACTCTGAACTCCTCAATCCATCAATCGCTGCACTACTATCTTTTCTTCTCAGAGGTCGTGTACTCAATTTGGAACTGCATGCTCTTTCCCTTGTATACTAGGTGGGTTCTCCCCCACTTGGATCCGGCTAACTCCTTACTGCTCTCTGGTCGAAAGGATTCCCCAACCTTCCTTCCATTAAAAGGGGATCTGCTGTCCACCAACGTTTACCTCTATCGGCGCTCCAACTAACTTTTACCAGATCCGAACCATTCTTGCTATCTAATTGAGCACCCTTCAATCCTTAACTATATTTGCTTTAGGGATTGCATCCTGAGAACCTGCATTTAGGGTGCACATCCCCAACCCACTTCGTTACTGTCCGCTGGCTACCTCACTAGAAGCTCTAAATTGTCACTACTAAGGATTTAAATGATCAATCCCGAATGATACCTTTCAAAAGTAGTGAGACATTACCGATTCTTACACATACATGCTACATTCACCGCATCAGAAGTAACCTGATATAGAGGGGACGACCTCCAATTTAGCATTCTAATTCCAAGGTATACAGATGGCATAAAACTCAGTCACAAGCAGGTAATATAATACCCCAACACTTATGCTTTTTGATAACAATGCAACAACATAACAATAATATCATGAATAATAATTGATAGGAAGGTAAAAGATATGTACCCCCATCATTCAGTTCTACTCAAATCCTTGTTGAAAGCAACCGGAAAACTCGGCTCCTAGCCATGGGTGCCTTTGCCCGACCCTGATGTCTGCTGGTGGTTCTCGAAGTCCCAGGGGCAGGAGCTGGCACCTGCCCTGCTGTATACAAACTCGGATAGTGGGTCTTCTTGTGGCCCCTCTGACTACAACGGAAACATATCGGATCAAACCCTGAGCGATGGTAACAATACAATCTCTGCTAAAATGGCCAATCCGGCCGCACTTGAAACATCTAGCATCACCACCACTTCTACGCCTGCACGCACCCTCTTGCGTCCTACCACACTTCCCACATCGACTGCGGCTCTGATAGTCCCTCGATCTCGAATTCGACCCTTTAGGCCTCTCGCCTGAACCTGTGGCTACCTGAGTCTCATCTCTTTTCCTCTTCCTTTCCGACTCTCTGCCCGACTCACACTCATGCGTTACCTCGTCAACCCTATCCATCGTCTGAACAACTACTATCTGATTATGGAGCTTCGCAGTCAACCTACCAGTGACCCATCTAACGATGTTGGGCAGCTCCTCACGAATGGCTCGCACAACCTCCTTGACTATCCAATCATGCAGAGGTCTCTCTTGGAGACAGGGTGCCCCGCTCACTCCCATCCCCTGATGGAAAGAGCTAAAAATGGGATCTCCCTCCCTGATGAATCCCTGAACTCCATAAGAATCAGGCTCTAGATGAGCCCCAAACTGCCCTGAAACTATCCCGACCCTAAAGGCCTTAAGAAGACTGTCCAAAAGCTCCATAATGGCCTCCCTAACTGAACCAAATATCACGTGAGTCTGATCATTGATGTTGCGCATAATCTTTGTAGAAATAACATCTCTCATCTGATCATCAAACTATCCGGCTCTAGAGCCTGAGCCAGATCATTCCCTGGCACCTGAACTGCCAACTGATATCTCACGTAACGTCACCATGCTGGAAACACATCACAAATATGATCAATATACATACCGCTGCTGAGGGATCTTTCGCACACTTTACTAGTTCCCTAGTTTTGCCTCGGCCCCTCTTGAATCGAGTATGGATCCTCTGCTTTCAGTAGTACGGGCTCATACTACCTTCCACATCTATCCGTACTTTCCTCAAGAGTTACCTCAACTCCACCAAGTCCCTTTTCTCTACTGCTAATATTTGCTACTCTCATCGTAGGCTTGCCCTAGGGAACCTCTGACTCCACCCAAACCAGTCCTCAGCTGCTAAAGGCCTCCTTGCAACACCAATTAGCCACCACCAGAATACCATCACATGTAATGAGGCTCGGATAATCCTTCAAGTACAAGACTCATCCTTACAACAGTTAGACTCAAACGAGAGCTGCGCAATAGGGTCAAATCCAGCACTCTGAGTTTATGCAATCCCGACCACATGTGACGTGATGTATTCACCTAATGGCTAACTCCCATCACTCAGAGTCCCACTAAGCACAAAGCAAGCAACATTCGGATAAAGGAAACATACTCATGCAAACTATTCTTAAGAAACTATACTAGCATACAATGTTTAACTCACACCATCAGGCATAACCTAAACATGCTATCCTACTGCTATCTACTCAATACTAGCATACAATTCTCATAAGGCTGAAACACATAAGCAGGCACATAAGGTATCCTCCTAGATCCTTAGTCCTATACTAGCATGCTGTTCTACTGAAACTGAAACTGAGACTGAAACTGGAACTAAAACTGAAACTGATAATCATAAACTTGTATGGGTAATTTGGGAGTACTTACTTGAGCTCAGCTGATTGCATGCACCATACCCTTTTTCTCTTTTCAAGTTATTTTCTTTCTAAATATTCCTGTCGCTTTTTCTAAAACTCTTTTCTTTTCTCAAGCTCCTTTTTACCAAAATTCCTTTCGAAAATGTTTTTCTTTTGAAAAACTTTTACCCTTTCCTTAGTTTGAGTCAAGACACACTCTCAAGTATGTCTGAATCCCTCAAACCATGGCTCTGATACCAACTTGAAACGACCCAAAAATCACGACTAAAAAGTTCTTTTAAAACATTACTAAAACCATATTTATAAAACCATATCATAATTCATAACACAATTTTCGAGTATTAACTCAAAACATAATCTCATTATCAGAGTAAAACATTCCCAGGCTAACTGACTATGGTGTGTGCACTACAACCTCTTCGAGCTCCTCTTTTGAAAATTGAGTACCTGAAACCAAAACTGAAAACCGTAAGCACGAAGCTTAGTCAGCTCCCCCAAACTACCACATACCATACAATAACATATAAAGAACATACTGGGCCTTTCCCACTGCATGAGTCCGGACTAACTGGGGCCTTGCCCCCTGCATCGGACTGAAGGTCCGAAAATTGACTGGGACCTTGTCCCCTGCATCGGACCGAAGTCCAGACTATCTGGGGTCTTCCCCCTGCATTGGACCGAAGTCCGAAAACTGACTGGGACCTTGTCCCCTGCATCAGACCGAAATCCAGATCTAACTGAACATAACATAGCATAAACATATCAACTAGCATGAACACACATATATTGCATACTGCATCAGGCCTTAGCCGGGAACACACAACACATAAATCCTGTCTGAGCCACAAAGACATCAAAAATACTAACTACGGCATCGGACCGAAGTCCGGAAACTACTGCTAGCTAAACGGGCCGACATTGTGGCCTTAGACCCGTTCCTACTGGAAGGAAACTCAATTGGTACTGCTGAACTTGCTGATAACCCTCTGGCTGCTAACCGACAACCTTCAGAGCTGCTGCTCCTCTAGTTCTCTGAGTTACCAATATCAAAATGATACTTAGTCTGACAGTCCTTCAAAAGTTAACTAAGTCAACTTTGGTCAAAGTCAAAGTCCTGGTCACAGTCAACCTTCCACGTTGACCCTACTCGCCGAGTCAGCCTACTGACTCTCCGAGTTCATAAGCTCTGAAATCCCTTTCATTCGCGACTAGACTCGCCGAGTCTACTGATTTCTGAGTCCTGACCTATCCACTTACTGGGTCCCCACTCAACTCACTGATCTGAGTCTTAAATCGAAGGGGTTGGGGTTTCGCGACTTGACTCACCGAGTCCAAGAACAGACTCGCCGAGTCCAAGGCAATCTTCTACAGACTCGCCGAGTTGTTCTTCCAACTCGTCGAGTTGCGGCTTACTTCATCGAACTCACCGAGTCCACCCATGTGACTCACCGAGTCTCTTCAGTTCTTAATCCATACAGTGACTTTTCGATCCATGCAGAGGCTCAAATCCATAGATCCAATCCTCTAGAGCCTAACCCCCACGTAAATTGGCAAACTTTATGTGTAACCAATGAGTTATAGGCTTAGAACACTCTAGGGCTAGGGTTTATAACAAAGGGGCTTCACCAACAACTTATTTGCCTAAACTTTATAACTTTCTGGGTTATTACCAACCTCGATCTGAGGTAGCAACCTCAGATCTACTCCAAACTCGAAATAGATCTCATCCATACTCAAAATGCCCAAAACTCAAATATAAGATAGATCTAGATGAAAATAAGCCCAAACAACAGACTATTACCTTAAATGAAAGCTCCAACTAAAGTAAATTCCAGATCTACACCACTCCTTTGCAGCAAAGCCCTTGATCTTCAAGCCCTTCTCCAAGATTCTCTCTTCCATAGATCTAATCCTCTAGAGCCTAACCCCCACGTAAATTGGCAAACTTTATGTGTAACCAATGAGTTATAGGCTTAGAACACTCTAGGGCTAGGGTTTATAACAAAGGGGCTTCACCAACAACTTATTGGCCTAAACTTTATAACTTTCTGGGTTATTACCAACCTAGATCTGAGGTAGCAACCTCAGATCTACTCCAAACTCGAAATAGATCTCATCCATACTCAAAATGCCCAAAACTCAAATATAAGATAGATCTAGATGCACATAAGCCCAAACAACAGACTATTACCTCAAATGAAAGCTCCAACTAAAGTAAATTCCAGATCTACACCACTCCTTTGCAGCAAAGCCCTTGATCTTCAAGCCCTTCTCCAAGATTCTCTCTTCCAAGGCTCTATTCTATCAAATAATGAAGGCTCACTCAATTCTAGGGTTTCTGGAACTCAAAAGGGGAGAAAAGAGGTTGAGGGTGGGTTATAATGTGCTTTATATAGGGCACAACCTTTGGGATTAGGGTTTTTTCTCGCCCATACGAGACTCGCCGAGTTCACTCACTGACTCGCCGAGTCGGTCGCTTACTCAATGAACCATATCCCGCTCTGACTCGTAGAGTTCGTGCCTGGACTCGACGAGTTCACTTTTGATTTAGAGCTTAACCTTTCTTTTCTTGGTCTTCCTGATTCTGGGTGTTACACATCATTACTAATGGTCATAATTTTTGATTTGAAAAAGAGTATAACTGGCCATAATTGTTGATTTGATAAAGAGTATAACTGATGATACGACACCAACAACCGGTGGCAAATGGTTGATTTTAGTTTGAAAATGTTTTAGTTGTTTTTAAGATTTACTTTATATTTACTTGATAGTTGATTGTGATGCTTCTTAGGTGCTAATGATGCTTGAATGAACCAAACGGTAGACATTCATGTTTGGAAATGTGTCGTCAGGAAGGATGCCTTGCTGTTATTTCTTCCAATTTTTTAATGGGACTGTTAAGATTATTAAAAAGGTCATTTTTGGTGTATGGCCATTGGATTTATCATTTCATGGGTTATTTGGTTCTTTAAAACTTTTACATGATTGTTGTCTTTGTGTTCGTTCTTGCATGGTATGCATCATTATTTTTTGGTAAATACTCAACATGATTATATTTCTTTGTTTATGAAATAAGTTGAATTTAATATGGTGTCTTGTTATCTTCAGGCATATATTATGTGCATCATTCTCAATAGCATTTGCACTTATAGATCAAAGCAACATATTTTACTTTGTAATTTACACTTCAGTCCCTGCAATCATCATTAGTATCCTAGAAAAGGTCCGAAGTCCTATATGGAAGTTGCAATAACAAACATATATCTCCTTTAATCGTAGAAATTGCATTGTACTTTTTTTATTTGTTTATTAAACTTATGATGGTTTTTTATTTAAAAAAGAGATCCGAGAGGTGTGGATGAGGTTATTTCTTCATAAATTACTAACAAAATATAATATTGTTTCAGCATTTGGAATCTATGATCAAGTCTAATGGCTATTCAATCTCTCATCAGTAAAACAATTACCGAACTCGAAACAACATTGAGTCGTCTTGGGAAACCCATTGCCACAAATTCTAGAGTAAGAATGATCAATCTTTTCAAGGTTATTCTTTTTGATTTGAAGTGGTAACTCTATGAATATTTTTCATGGTAAATTATAGTATTGTAATTTAGTGTGATTTTTTAAAATCTACATAGGGAGTCATTGTATTTTGATAAAACTACCCGGTTATAGCAATGAACATTACTATATTTTGATGGTGTTGCTATACTTGGTAAAATTTTAACGTACAATGTTGTAATATGATGAAATGAAAAATAGAATGTTACAATAAACAAATTTCAAGAGATACCAACGTCCTTTTATTTAGTTATATGTTATAGCATCCTAATTTTGTTTTTGTTTTTCATATTTTAACATTGTACTTTTAGTGTTTTTCTTATTTAGGCATTTTGTCTTAATGCATGCAAGTATAGTATTGTACTTTAAATAATGTGTAAACTATTTTGTATGTGCTCTGTTGTAATTGGTAGAATTTATTGTGTAAAATATGTTAATAGTTGATAAGGAAAAAAATAATTACATTCTATAATGCTACAATAAACAATATTTCATGCATTTACCCTGTTTAAGAATCAAATAAAATATTTCATTGCTGTTTTGTTATAGCATCCAAATTGCAAGAAATAACATCCTTCTTTTAATTTTGAAAAGTACAATGTAGTAGTTGTAAACAAATATAAGTAAAATGCTATGATAAAACAAAAGTAGCAAGGTACTTATGTTTAATTGTTTACTATAACATCATACTTTCATTTTCCTTTTCTTTTTCCATATAACACGTCTATAAATTACTTTTATTTTATGTTTCTTAAAAATATAATAGTAATGTCACTTACTATATATATATATATATATATATATATATATATATATATATATATATATATATATATATATTATTTTTATTTGTTAACCATGTAGTACACTGGTTATAACCTAGTTAATTATAAATTTAGATACTTAATGTTTTAACGTTGTATCTTGAAAAGATTTAAAATACACCTTATACTATATATCATTTAATGTTTAATATATTATATGTATAAGACAAGTCAGTCAATCAATAGTATGCCTCGTTCACGAAGCCATGATATAAGCGGGGGGGGGGGGGGGGGGGGGAGGGGTATAAAGAAACGACCTATAAAATGACCATTGAATGAGTGTCTATTCTCACCCATCGCTCCCTTGCATGGTGGAGGGTCATTAGCCGAACGGGTTGATAGGACATAAGCTCTTAAAAATATGATGCTATTAAAGTACTAGAACCTTTTATAAAAATCTCACTCTAGTTACTTTAGGAAAATGTGAAATTGTATGCTAATCCATGAAAAAAACATTGTTTCTTTATGAGTCGTTAGTGGAGCGTGTGTGGTTAACCGATGCACTAGTTTGGGACTATAAAGATGAAATGATGAAACAGATTGTGTTTATAATTGTTAATGGAGTGTGTATGGTTAATAGACACATTAATGAGAAATTATAATTGATCTAGTGTGTTTGAGCGAGTTTGCAGGGTGATTCACATCTTAATTGTGATCCTCGACATCCTAGTCATAATTAGTAAGAGCATAATCGAGACTAAACAGGCCATTGATAAGATTCAACACGTCTCAAATGATCTAGGAGTTCATGTGATTGAAATTGGTGAAATGTTCTACCCACCTAAAATAGATTCGAATTTGATTACTACATGCCTCTTCAAAGTTCGAATTGAAAATATGGATCCTAGCCTTAATTTAAATTTATAGGTTAATAATTAAGGATTAAAATCAAGTGACTTGAATTCTCCCTTCTCCTAATTTTACATGTCTTATGTAGATAGAAATGGTCTTCCTCATTCTTTTGGAAATGTTTTTCCTCAATCTTCGAGAGATGGTCTTCCACTTTCAAGCTAAGGTGAAAATGTATTCCCTTCCTTAGGAAATGGTGGAACTAGAAATCATCTCTCTTCAACTCTTCCACCTCATCCTCTTGTAACTCTCCTAACATCACGTTTTCCTTTAGTTGAAAGATATGAAACTACTCAAGCCCTATTGGCATGTAAATATGAAGATGGAAATTCTGCGTGTGTGCACGTTTTTAAAATGAAGTCATGAATTGAAAAGTTAGAAAGGATGTGTGTCATATTCCCAAGGGAGAAAGCCAATGATTTGGTTCTTCTTTCGCTTCCTAAGTCATATGGTTAGTTTGTTGAGAACTTTCATATATGGAATCTTGATGTGACCCTAATTGATCTGACCTATATGTTGATATTTTTGAGGTAGAAATGCTTAAGAACATAAATGAACCAGAAATGCTTCTAGGGTCTGATCCAAAGGTTTCCATGGACATTGACAATGGTGACAATGGTGATCAAAAAAAGATCTATCTTCCCCATCGAAAGAGATCGACCAAGGTCAACCCATTTGATCTTACGGTAAAGAGAAAGGCTCGTTCTGAGATTGTTCCAAATATTGACCCTAATGAGTCCATTTGTTTCTACTACCAATGGAAGGTAAATTGGAAGCGAAGCTTCCCACATTACCTGTAAGATCTTAGAGATGGTAAAGCCAAGTCGTGTGACTCTACTTTAGGTACATCCATTATTTAATTTTGTAAGTTCCTATTCTTAGACTCATAATACATGATGTGATGATCACATTTTGATGGTATTGTTGGATCTAAAAGAAAGAAGGAAACTTAAGTGAAGTGAGCTAAATTTGTTCATGGGAAATGGACTTTGGTCACATGGTTTGATGGTCATAATTTAGAGCTATTACTAGGGAGTTAGAATAATTTAACACATTGTTATTACTGTTCCAAGATGTTTGGAAACATAGTTTTTCACTCCATGCATTGTAAGGAAAAGTTCCAAAATTTCATTTATCTCAATAAAAATGAAGTTTTTGGTTTACTTAGTTTCCATATCTTATTTCCTTGCGATGCCATTAATGAAAGTGTTGGTTATGTTTTTAATAATAGAAATTTTAATTGTGGATTTGATTCTTATGATATCAGTTGTGGTATTGTCATAATTGACCAAGTGAAAAGAAATCTCATCACTAACTGGACAGATACTTGGTGTCATACAAGTCGTATTGTATTATATATGAGGATCTTGCTCATTGGAAAATTATGAGTTAATTCATTACTTACATGTTTATGAGAGGAAAGTGAAGGACTAGTGGATCTAGTACATGTTGATATGGACTCCTTAGATCCACCACAAGTGATGATAACCCTATTCTTCATGATTTATTGATGTTTCAGTAAATATGGTTGTGTTTATAAGATTAGATAGAATTCTAATACTTTTGAAGAGTTCATGAGTAGTAGAGTGAATAGAAGAATCATTAGTAATTGTGGAATTATATCACAAGTAATCCTCCACGAACATCTTTGTGCAATAGTATGACTAAGAAAAGGAATCAAACATTATTGAAATTGGTTTGATCATAGATGAGTCATACTTTGTTCCAATCAAGTTCTGGAGTCATGCTCTAGTAACTGTAAATCGTATCTTGAAACTCATTTGAAACTAAGAAGGATGATAACACCTAGTAATATGTGGAGTATTAATATTTTCTTAATCTAGCACATTTATAATTAGAGGTGTGATGTTTCATTGATCGAGAAACAAAACATAAACTGATTCATATTCTATGAAGTGTTTTCTTGTCGGAAATCTGCACGAACTTTTGAATATTTGTTTTAGCTAGTCAAGGAATGTTACGAGAGAGAAACGTTTTGAGTATGGATTTTCTTAAGATTTCTCTAGAAACCACGGATTCAGTTTCTCTGGTTATCAAAAATTTTAAGTATGGATTTACTCATGATTTCTTTAGAAACAACGGATTCGGTTTCTCGATTTATCAAACATTTTAAGTGTGGTTTTACTTTTTATTTTCTCTATAATCAAATGTTTTTAGTATGGATTCACTCATGATTTCTCTAGAGACCACATATTCGGTTTCTCGGTTTATCAAATATTTTAAGTGTGGTTTTACTTTTCATTTCTCTGTTTATTAAACATTTTAAGCGTGGTTTTACTTTCTCTGTTTATCAAAAATTTTAAGTGCGGGTTTTCTTTTCATTTCTCTGTTTATCAAACATCTTATGTAGGGATTTACTTATGATTTCTCTACTTCATAAACATTTCAAGTACGGATTTGCCTATGATTTATCACTTTATCAAACATGGTTCAAACTACAAAAGGAATACTTTTTATACTTTTGAAGTATCATTACTATGGTTAGTAGAAAACCTATAAACTTGTATTGACCCTCAAAACTACATGTATTCTTAGGATATCACCAAATGAGATTTCATTCAGAAGATTAGTCATGGATTTTATCTATCTAGCTTTTGTTATATTGTCCTATCTATTAAGGCAAATTTATGAACTTATTATTATTATCTGTATGGACAATATGTTCGAACCTTAAAATGGAATGTAACTGATGTGTTGTTATTGTTGTAACTTGTGATGTGTATTCAATTTGATTGTAATCCATGAACTAATTCGCACAGCTCGACGTTTCGCCGCCTCGGCTGGGGGGTAACAAACTTTGATAAAGTAATTTGTATAAATACCAGGTAATATGGTGTTTGAGTTTAAGATTTAACCTTTTGCACCAGAAGAAGAGGCTATAATATTGGAACAAAGAGTTGAAACATAAAAACAAGTTGAGGTAGATGGGATTGGAATGAACCATGATGTTTGATTCAGTAGGCAAGTATAATATCCACCGATTAAACTTTCATGATTTTATTTTTATTTTAGGAGAATATATGAATAAGAATTTTATTAAATAATGAAAGAATAAATACTTTAAGTGGGATGAATGTGAACTGAAAATAACAACATACTTTCTTTTTGCTACAAATATGAAAAAAAAAACATGTTATATTTTATACATACTTATATAATATTTAATCCTAAACTCCTTAGAAGTTTCATTATTAGGTTTTAAAAGAGAACATACTAATTGGGTGGTCAAATTTGTTAGAGAAATCCTAGGAAGAAGATCACCAAATTTGCACCATTTGAACTTTAGCAAGTTTTAGGGAAATCTTTTCATTTTGGAGCTTAAGAAGATTGATGGGTAAATGTGTGCAAGAATTGCAGTCAAAGGTCTCCTCCTCGTGAAGCATTTGAATTTGTAGCAGTTCCCTTACTCATCTCATACTTTATTTTCAGACGTGACTCTTTTTATAGAGGGATAAACCAACCATCCCTTCAGCTATAAGTGGGTTTATTATTATTATTTACTTATGTTGGGATGCAAATTTCTTCATGAAGGATGACAAGAGAAGACATGGAAGACCTAATTAGAAATGTAGGTTTTTAACTAATGACTTGAGAAAGACTTGTACATACATCTCTATAAATAGTGATTGTCATATTCATTGTAGAGTTTGTTTGAGAGATGTAATGAAAGAAAGTTATGAGTAAAGTTATTTATTTAGAACTAGATCTAGATCATATTTTTTTTGTAACTCCGCATAATCAATAATATCTTTTAACTTCGAAATTTATCGTGTTGATTGTGTTTTTATTATTCTACATGTGTAACTAGTGGTAAAAAAACTAAACCATGAAGATTCACATGATTATTTAATGGCATGTTTAACATTTCGAACAATTTTCGTATGTCTCTAGATTTTATGAAATCATGTCCTTATTCATGATTTATTGTTCATCGGTTTACTGGTTGGATTTGATTTGTTTCAAACCCAAACCCAAAATCAATATTCTTATAAGCCATTCATTTTAAAACTAATTTACTGTTCATCCGGATCTTTTCTAGCCCAATTGTAAATGATCCAACCCAATTTTCTTTGATCAAATTCTGTTACCATACATTTGTTTGTTTGGTGCTAATTTTTGATTTGGTTTTGTTTACTGAATCTCGTTGTTTCGTTCATCACATCTTATTCATTCGATCGAGAAATCTGATTGTGGATGACAAACGCGTTTTCGTTAAGAATCTGAATCACCTATTCATTCTAAATTGATTTGGAGATATCGATATACTGTTTGCCGATGATTTGGATCGATGATGATAATGTTGATTGCCGATTGTATTTTGATATAATCATTCTTATGATATGATTAAAATCTTTAATCTGTTTTGGTTGATATTTGAAGTTTGAATTTGCTACTTTATCCGATTTAAGCTGTTTCTAAATGGATAAAACTATTTTTGATATAAATAATACTTTGAACACATTAGGCTATTATCCTTATTGAAAATGATCATTTTTAATAATTTGAATTTTTATGATTCAAATTAAGTAGTTATATATTTTTATGCCACACTTTTTATAAAAACCAACACTCTTTATAAAAGTCCAACAATTTTTAAAAATAAAAAAAGAGAGTTGACCTTGATGAGACTTGTCTCATCTTTTCCAACAAGAATTATTACCCAACATATATCAAGACTTTATCTAACATATAACCAAGTTTTATCCACCAATGTACCAAGTGACCACCACCTCACCCCCACCCTACCCACCCCACCACCCTCCCCCTCCCCCCATCACTACTAGAAAAATAGCCTTTTATGACGCGCAATTTATGACACGCACTAATTTATGTTACGAAAATGAGAACGTCCTTAAAATAGCTTCATCTCTTAAAAAGGTTTATTGATTTACGTCACACATTATTGCGTGCCCTTAATTTAGTGTCTCAAGAAAAAAGATTACAAACACGAAGGGCACTTTATCTTAAATGTGCGTCGTCTGTACCTATTGCTTTATAATTTTAATGAAATGCATGTTTAATAGACAAGGGGGAAACAAAATCCCTGAAATTTTGAAAACCCGCCTCGTTCTTTCTTCATTTTATCTATCTTTCATCTTTGCAATCGACTCTCTTCTCTGATACTCTCTCCTCTAGATCTCGATTCATTTTGTACCTCCTATATCCCTGTAAACCCTAAGCCGTCGCCACCTCCCTTCTCTCTAGCACATGCTTATTTTCTTCCAAGCTTCCACTTCTCTGGAACTGGCGTTTTTTTTTTTTTTTTTTTTTTTTTGACTTTTTTCGTTGTCTTTGGAACTGGCGTTTCACTTGGCATTTTCTTTCAGCAAGTCGTTAACCATGGCTTTGCAGATTGCGAGATGTTTCCTCCGAATCCACACAACGGATGAGGTATTCACAACCACCTTTAGGAACCCTACCAACATGCTTTTCTCGCCGAACGATCGGAGGTATTCTTCTAGCTCCTCCGATCTCATTCGTGCCACTCTTTTCCCCGACGACGGTATTGGTCCCAAGATCACAACCTCCATCAAACAGGTGCACTTCCGCCTTCTTTATACTCAATATATTGCTAAAGCCTGATCCTTGTTTGTTTAACACAGTTTTGTTATTCTTATGCTGTTGTTTTCTTTCATTTTTAGGTTTTTGTTGCATAGTTTGGGGTTTAAGAATTTTGTATTATCATTCTACTGTTTAGTTGGTATAGATTCAATTTAGAATAGTAATCGCAAGTCAAATTATGTATGTATGTTGAATTTGCTTTTCTCATTATGCAGATATTCAATGCTGTAGAAGTCCCAATTGAATGGGAAGAACATTACGCAAGGACAAAAGTAGATTCCAAAACCCAAAGCTTTGTTACATGGGAAAGTCTACAATCTGTATGAAGAAACAAGGTTGGATTAAAAGGTCCCATGGCTACACCAATTGGAAAAGGTCATCGTTCCTTGAATCACACTTTAAGAAAAGAACTAAAACTGTTTGTAAATGTCAGACCATGTTATAGTCTAACTGGTTACAAAACTCGATATAATGATGTGAATCTCATCACAATCCGTGAAAACACAGAAGGAGAATACAATGGTCTTGAACATCAAGTAAGTTTATATCATCTTCATATAGATTCATCATTCATATCATACATGATACATTCAAATCAATGTTATGCAAATTCTAATCTTTTTACAGGTTGTCAGGGGAGTTGTTGAAAGTCTTAAAATCATAACACATCATGCAAGTTTGAGAGTGGCTGAATATGCTTTTCATTATGCTATAGCTCATGGTAGAAAAAGAGTTTCTGCTATACACAAAGCTAACATCATGCAAAAAACTGATGGCTTATTTCTAAAGGTATTAAATTTACACAACTTTTACCATGCTTCATTCTTTCATTACACTAAATTTTAATATTTACGATTTGATCTCACTATTAAAAATCTGATTTTTTTTCCTAAAACATTAAGTGTGAAAGGAGAGATAGAGAAAGGAGGTTCACCGATGGAAGTGCCAGAAGAACCAAAGCATCAAATCTGAAGCATATGGAAAAATGCATAAAATCTGCAGCATATGGTGATGTAGTGAGGTTCTACACTGGAGCCATGCCAACATTTAAGGTTATTTGATCAACTTTTCATTCTTTTATGTTTTTTCATATCAAATGCTTATAAACCCATGCAATTCATTTGTCTTTCTGTAAGTATATATGCTTTATTTGTTCCTAAATTGTCGTTTATCATTTCATTTATTAGTGTATGTTTAGACAAGTATGTTGCTACTTCTTTTGTTATCTTGAGGACTTCATAGGAACATGACCTAATATATGGGTATTTTGTTATTATTTAATACAAAAAGAACAACTTAATAGAAAAAAGCAAGAAAAATGAGATTGTTCCCATTAAGTCCCAACTTTTAACAAATTTGTGTTGCATAGCTTAACAGGTCGTGTTACATAGCTTATTAAACACAAACAATTTATATATTGTATGATTATTGTGTTCATGATGACAGAGATGGGATACATTTTACAGCAGCTGCGAGTGGAGCAGCGGCAATTGAGATCTAAAACTTGATGAGAGTGAAGATGAGAAACAAAAGCAGGATGGTCAGTTGAAGGAGTTTATGGGGAAGAAGCTTGTTTCTGCAACCGAAGAAGGTCTAAAATTTATATATGTTGTATATCTTCATGTCAGTAGTGTCTTAATTCCTTATCTTTTTTCATTCTCCTTTTCTTTTTTAGTAAAAAGTTTATCTTGTTTTTTGGTCATCTGCCTTTGATTTTTAGAGCTCCGACTGTTAGTCCACCTAGACCTATTTACTTAACAAGAATTGGAATGAGAAGAGTCTATTCACTAGAGTTCAGACCACACTTAATGGATTTAGGGCTTGCAGATCCTCTTTTAGGCTCACCTGGTGTTCCAGGAGATTCAGAGAGAAGCTTTTACCTTAATCAACTCTTTACAACTGGAGCTGCAATCATTACCTGTAATGGCTCCTTTTCATTCTTCACATTTATCAGGTCTGTTTTTAGTTAATGATTCTTGAAACTAAATATGTTGTATGCCTTGACAATGTTATCTAGAAACTTGTCTTTTTTCAGTTATTCAAATAATACCAACTTGATGCTAATGTTATGGGGATGTGGCTGTGAGCTTACCATTTGCTGACGTGGTAGGGTTGACCGATGGGAATGAGGTCATAAGAGATCTTTTGGATTATTCTTGGGTTGGAAATATTACAGGGCTTAGAAATGGTGATATTGAAGTTACTTGAGCTGATAGAATTGTTTTAATGGTATGTTGAATTATATTACTTGTAAAAAGACATGAATACCCTTCTTGTTTGAAGTAGTTTTTTGTTTATTGATATGATGCTTGGTGATATCAGGTGGGCCCATAAGAAATATATGTAGTAGGGCATGATGATGATGATGACTCGGCTGGTGGTGGAAGTGAAGTGAGTGATGATGCAACAAGTTTGGAAATAATGGAGGGTGAAGATAATGAAATGGAAAATCTTCAAAAGGCACCAGAGGTTCATTTCTATTTATGTTTCTATTTATAAAAATTATAATAAACAAATAAACGGGTTTACTTTTTAAAATGTTTTTTTAAGAATATTCGGATGCAAAATGGACCAGATATTAGTGTTATTATAGATGAGCAAACAACTGAAAGCATTTAGACAAATGGTGCACTCTCTATACCCTTAGCTGCCCTTGGATTCATAAAAGGTTAGCAAGTGGAATTTTTTCTAAGGGTCAAAGAAACATTACAGGTAATTCAGGGGGTGATAATGTAACATTACATAAGGAGATAAAAATGATAATAGCCTTGAAATATTGGCTTCTGGATAAAAATGATTGTGACAACCTGATATTTCGACTCTATGTAATGACCTAATGTGACAACCCATAAATTATTCAGTCGCTTTAACCCGTTCCCATTAATAAAACCGTTTGTATTCCAATTATTCCGTTAACTTTTGGTTTAAATTAATTAAATTATGACTTTCATTATAACCTCGTGAGTGTCCAAACCCGTTAAAAACACATGAGAACGCCCCAAATTATTATTTGGAAAATTTTTGGTTTTGACCACGTTGGGTTATGACAATTAAATCGTGTAAAATTGTAAACCCCGTTTAACGTCAGTATCGGGTAGATTTCCACCGGACCACAAACTCAAGCCTTATATAAAATATGAGTGAACTTCAATTTAGCTTTTTACCACCACCTCATAACTTTCTCTCTCTACTCTCTCTCTAAAACTCGAGTTTGATCCAAAAATGCCTCTTCAAGCTTCCAAAATCGTAAGTAATCTACCCTACCTTGTTGTTTAACTTGTTAGGCATGAAAATCTATGTTTAAATCACCCAAAACACTCAAGAACAAGTGTTTACGGTTTGGGAACACCTCCCAAAACTGTGAACTCCCTTAAAAGGGTTTTTGAAGCGCCAAAACCCTTCCAAGTCCCTTTTAGTGCTTAGATATGGCTTAAGGACATGCATGTACGAGATTTGAACACCAAAATCATATCATTTGGGTAGTAAACATGAGTTTACAGACCAAGAACATTCTTGGACCATAAACACGTCTTCAAGGACCATAAACACCTTTTAAGGTGTTAAATTGCCACTTAAACACCTCCAAAAGCTTCCATGAGTACCTAGAACCTTATATTCCATCATGTGATGCATCAAACCATATAAAAAATGAGTCACACTTGAGTTTATGGTTTGGGAAGGTCTCCCAAAACCGTAAACACCTTCAAAGGGGGTGTTTAAGTGCCCTTAACACCTTGTATAGCTTAGAATTGGGTCTAGAACTTTGTATGATTAACCTACAACCACCAAAACACATGATTCATGAACAAACATGAGTTTACAGCCATAA
Organism: Lactuca saligna; assembly: GCF_052625555.1. Taxonomy (NCBI): domain Eukaryota; kingdom Viridiplantae; phylum Streptophyta; class Magnoliopsida; order Asterales; family Asteraceae; genus Lactuca; species Lactuca saligna. Next base: position 98,021,150 of record NC_136418.1, on the reverse strand, counting down.
AATCATGTGTTTAAGGTAGTAAACTCCCCAATTGTCCTTCAGGAACCGTAAACCTCTTTTTCCAAGGTCATTTCAAGTCCCGATCACTTCCATAGCCCTTGAATCAACCCCAGAACCTCCCCTTGTGCATTGTAAGACCTATAAACATCCAATAACACACCACCCATGAGTTTACGACCATAAACTCATGAGGATATGGTCATTGGACCGTAAACACCCCTAAGGGTTTACTCTTGAAGAGTAAACTCCTTATCTAGGCCCTACACATCCTTAGATGCAACCCGGGTCACTCCTAACACTTGAAATAAAGTGTTTTCACACCTCCGAGTGTATATTCTTATGTAATTAGTAGTTCAAAGTCTAATTAGATACAAAATTTTATCTCTTCATATTACATAGCAACCTCGCGTGTATTCAAGCCCCAAACTGACACTTAGCATCTTAGCTGACACATTTCTCGTCTGGTGAGTTCATACACCTACACCTTTTTCCATGTTTTTAATGTTTTCAGGGGGGGATACAAGCAAAAGTACAAGAATATCTTGTACTCAAACTTATTATTTCATTTGAAATGTTTCATATTCTGTATGCTTTTAACAAGCGAAATCGTATTAACCAACTGTTTGACTTGCATAGTTAGTTTTTAAACTGATTGCAAATCTGATTATATAAATGTTATATTGCATACTTCAGAAATGATTTTCCACTTCATTACTGTTAAAATCATTAACCTTAGAACTTTCGATACATCCTTGGTAACACTCCACAGAGATACGCGAGTTGAGGAGCCCCCTTTGTAACTAGAACTTAAATAGGTTTTTCCACATTATTACTTGTAAATTTGTTAATCTTAAATATTGGAGACACGTCCTCTGAAACATTCCACAGAGATACGCGAGTGGAGGACCGCCCCTGTAACCAGAATCTCCTGGACGGAGAGTGTCACTTGAGTGTATAGATCTATACGGGGTTGACTACCACACACCTCACTATTAGCTACAGTAGGACCGGCAGGTCTACGGGTGACAAAATTCATAAAATGATATTGGACTTCTTATTGCCATATCTAGTCTATTGTATGGTTATGGAACTCGCAATTTAGATAACAGAGATTTACTTGTTGGTAATAATGAACCTAGTAAGCTAATAACCTTAAGAATTAGTTTACTTCTCACACAATAGTTTTATATACGTGTTAAAACTAACATATATTCCAAGGATAACCAGGCTTTCAGGAAACTTCACACAAACACTTTAAGTATGGTGGATACTTGTACACCGCATTCCGAATCGATAACCAACTACAAACTTTTAAGGAAAATAAGGGTTTTTCCTGGTATAAATGAATTGTTCATACAAATGTAAAGTATCATGCGTAACTTTACTTTCAAACAAATGTAAATACTTCTTTGTAATTAATGGTTGTGTTTACTGTGCTTACTATGTACATTGGTTGTGATACTTTACCTGAAGTCCTCTGCCCCAAAACGTTTCCGCCATCGGTTTCGGGGTGTGACACCTAAAAAGTCAAGTATTGTAATCACTTTTGAATTAATGAAATTAACTTTGAAAATAAAATGTAAAAAAGTCTCTATTTGTCACACCCCGAAAACCGAAGGCGGAAACATTTCTTGGGCGGACTCCACGTTGAGTATCAAATCCAATGTGCATAGTAAGCAAAGTAAAACACAAAACATTACATTACATTACATAGATTTCATTACATCAGTTGAAAAGTAAAGTAGTACAAGTTTCATAGTTCCATAGTTTAAACAAAAGAAATACGTGACTTCCATTCGCTCCGTCTTCTACAAAAGAACGCAGGGTACCTATCTAAGAAGAACCTGAGAATACAAGCAGTTTGAAAATCAGCAAAAAGATGGTGAGTTCATAAGCGGTTTCTTTTTATGAAAATGTGTAAGATTCCTTTTAAATTCTGAAAATGTTATGACCCAAGAAAATCCCATATTTTCTTAAAAGTAGTTTTTAGTTAACTGATTACTTACACGCTTCTAGATATGTATATTCATTATCCCAGGAAAATCCTATATTTTCCTAAAAGTAAGGTTTTGATTTTAGATCACATTATAAAGTTTAACTCATAAAACTATTCACTGAAAAATCATGGGATTACTATCCCGTACCAAATATAAGACAATTTGATATACACAAAACTATAGATAGATGTAGATTTAAAGCTATAGGACTATCACCCAATACTAATTATAGATTCAAAACCATGGGATTATCATCCCGTACTAAATATAGATTTAAAACCATGGGATTATCATCCCGTACCAAATATAGATTTAAAACCATGGGATTATCATCCCGTACCAAATATAGATTTAAAACGTTGGGATTATCATCCCGTACCCAATATAGATTTAAAACCATGGGATTATCATCCCGTACCAAATATAAGAATTATAGATAGAAGATAGATACAAAGTTCAATTCTGTGAATAAACTTATATTAATACGTGTTGTGAGTCGGGTAACCGTGCTGGTACGACAACGAGACCACCTTGACACTTGTCAGACGTCGGACAATATCCAAAATTTGTCACCCCAGGCGTGCCCGCCTAACTGTAGCTAGTAGTTAAGGCGTGGGATTGTCAGTCCCGGATAGATCTATTCACAAATTCCTCGCTCTCCCTCCAGGAGACTCTGGTTACACTTCCGGGGAGGATTTACTGATCATCCATAAAGGGTAGTGACTAACTCACAAACTAGTACTAAACTATTCACAGGGTTCTCATACGATATCAAACATACAAAAGAGTATGAAACATAATACAGCGAATATAGATACATACAATGAAACTATCTGGCAATACATTCAAATGATACGGAGATAAACTGAATCAGACATAGTTTATCTAATAACTTTATATACATATTAGTACATGATAAAACAAACACTAAAGAACCCCAAATTATTCCCAATATAATTTGATTAGTTTGGTTATTTTCTTAACTAAAATCCATTTAGTTGTAGTTGATAAATCATCCCTCATGCTCAGCATAATACATAAGGGGTAAAGGTATTTATAAATTTTCCAGATATTATTTGAAACACATCAATGTTATGTTTTGAAAACAGTTATAGCTTGCTTGTATTCCCCCCTAAAAACATTGAAAAACACGGAAAAACCGTAGGGGTATGAACTCAACGTACGAGAAATGTGACGATTTCGGATGCTAAACGTTGGTTCGGGGCTTGCAAACGTACGAGATTCCTTTGTAAAATGAAAAGATACACATTTATATCTAATTAGGACTTAGATTACTTAATTGTTAGGGACAAAAACTTTTGGTCGCGGAAACACCCCATTGCAAGTGTTTGGAAGGACCCGGGTGGTGTTTAAGGACGTGTAATGATGCCAGGGACTTGGGAAATGAGTTTACTCCCCAAGAGTAAACTCCCTAATGGAGTTTTCGGCCATAACACCCATTCCCCATGAGTTTACAGCCGTAAACTCATGGTGGGGTGGTTTATGGTGTTTAATGTGTCACAAATGGATATTAACACTAGGAAATGCTTGGAATAATTTTATCTAAGGCTTGGATTGAATTAAAATCATGAAATGTAACCTTTAAGGGAGTTTACGGCCTTGGCATGGGGCCTATGGCCGTAAACTCTCATATCTCCTTGAATAATTGTTTTTAAGTTTCCAAAGTTAATCACATGTGGTTGTAAAAATTCCTACAAGCCTTGAAATGATTTTTGGGCACAATATGACATGTTTTTAGGAGTTTATGGCCATGGGGCACATGCTATGGCCGTAAACTCTCATATGTTGAGTTTTGTTGTGTTTAAAGCCCCTAAACTATTTTTGGTTGGTGCTATGATTTATTCCAAAGCTTTTGGTGGTGTTGGATGGCTTTCTAACACCTTGAAAATGAGTTTACACCCATGGTTGAGGAGTTTACGGACCACATACATGCCTTGGCCATGAACTCATATACAAGGCTCTAAATCATGGTTTAATGCATTCTAAGTCCGTTCCATAAAGTCCTCTAGCCATATCTAAGGTCCAATTGTGGTTTGGAAGGGTTTTGTTGCTCCAAAAACCCCATTTACTTGAGTTTACGGCCTAGGACTGTTCTAGGGCCGTAAACTAATGATAATGGCCCTAATCCATGGTTTAAACTTGAATTTGAAGGCTAGATAAGTTGCATAACATGTTAGGGAAGGTACCTCAAAGATTTGGACCCTTAAATTGATGATTTGGACCCTTAAACATGGATTTAGGAGAGAGGTTAGAGAGAGAGTAGAGAGAGGAGGCAAAAGCTTCAAATGGATGTTTAAACATGTTTATATAGGTCCTAACACTTGGACACGGTGGAATCCTACCCGATACTGACATTAAACGGGGCTTTAGGTCGCACCCGATTACGTTTCCGTCACTCGTCGGGGACATTTCTAAACTTTTTGAAATAAACATTTTTGGGCTAGTTTCATGAATTCCTAAAGGGTTTGGACACTCATTAGATTAAAATAATTATATAAATTTAATTAATTTAACCCAAAATGGAAACGAAACGAATTGACTAACGATAAATTTTTATGGGTAGAACGGGTTTTCAACGATGGAAAACTTCGGGTTGTTACATTATCCCTTCGTTAGAGGGAATTTCGTCCCGAAATTCAATGATTACGATATAGATCATGAATTGGAATGAGATATGGATAGACTTGTTGCCTCGGATCTTCACGTTCTCAAGTGGAATCGGGTCTCCGCTGGGCGCTCCAGTGAACCCTCAATATCGGGACGCGACTTTGTTTCGCACATAGACTCTCTCTCGATCTACGATCTCAATTGGTTCTCTCATGGAAGTTTCAACCCTGGACGACTTCGGTTTCCTCAAAGGCAATCACTACGGTTTCATCGGGCAAGTACTTCTAAAGATTCGGAACGTTGGAGACAGGATTGACGTTTCTAAGTTCTGAAGGTACTCGGAGTTCGAAGGCTATGGGGTGGATCCTAATGAGGATCTCGAAGGGTCTATTGTACCACGAGTTAAACTTTCTTTGCTCTCCATAGTGTGCCATGTGTTTCCAGGGTGAGACCATTAGTAGGACAGGATCTCCAACTTGGAATTTCCCAAGGTTTTCATTGGACATTGGTATAACTCTTCTATCAATCTAGTGAAGTTTTAAATTGTTCTCGGGTCTGGATGATCTTCTCAACGGGTTCGCAGATGATTTCAGAACCAGTGTGGGTACTACCAGGAAATCGACTCTAGGTTAGTTGCGCGTTTCCTACCTTGGCTTAACACAAAGGAATCTGCACTTTTGCTCCAACAAAAGGGTACACCTTTCCGTGTCGGGGTGGTTATGAGTTTGGTGATTCCGGAAGAATTTTTTGAATAGGTCTGCAATAATAGCTGGAAAAACCCAAGAATTGACCGGTTTTCTATGGGTGTCTTCGGTGCCGACCAATTATCTATTACTTCGACCTTATGAGGATCCACGTGTATGTCTTCATTGCTAACTACATGGCCAAGGGAGAATGGTTTGACCGAATGGTATCAATACGAACTCCTAGTGATCATATCGAGTCTTGAATGCTGCCTTGAAGCATCACTCTCCTGAACTTGTAGCTGATGGTGTCTTGACCTAAGGTATATCTTCGAGGAGTAGCTGGATCCCTGAAGTTATCGAATAAGTCATCTATTCGGGAATGGGGATATCGATTTTGGCGGTTAACTCATTAAGCTGATTGGGGAACTCTTGCATTTCTGATGGAGTAAAGCGATACGGAAGTTTGGCTACGAGGGTAGTTCTAGGGATTAGATTGACATGAGACTCGACTTGGCGTTCGTAAGAAATTCTCGGGAGCTCTTCGGGAAGATATCAGGAATACTACAGTTTTCGGGGTTGCTCTAGAGATCTTTAACTTCTTGTTTCTCGCTGATTGCATGGACTAGGAATACCTAACACTCCTTTTTACCGGAGTTTTCGAGCTTTGAGACAGAAAATGATGCGAAGATTTGGGCCAAGCTTGACACCATATCTCATGAGGGTGCGGTCAGAGGGAAAAGTTGAGACGAATAACTTTTTCATAACAAAGTGTATCAATATGATCATGACTCAACTGATACATGCCAAAGATAACATCAAAGCTCTTTATTGAAAATGACATCAGGGCAATGAGGAAAGAATGATTACTCAATGTAAGGATGTAGCTTGAGGATAAGTCGCTAGTGCACTCATTCTCACTGGCAACCATATTGACGGAAAATGTTCCGGTTATTAGACGAGGACTATATTTACGAAGATATTTGAATGAATGACTAATAAAACTTTCTTGACACTAGATTCGAAAAGAATGCGAACATAAGAATTGTCGAGAAGAAATATACCCGCGGAGGTGGGATCAACGGCTGCTTCCTCTTGCTTCATAGCTAAAACCATCTTAGCATTGTTGATGTTGTTGGTGGTTGCTGCCTTTGGGCAGTTTCGCTTGAAATGCCCGATTTCTCCACAACCATAGCAGGCCTGTCCGGTACTTGATCCAGAAGCTTAATTGACTAGATGAGCTGGTGTTTTGCATTTTTTAGCGGAGTGGCACTTTTTGCCACATCTTTTACAGATCCTATCGAAGCACAAGCCAGGGGTATAATGGTGATATTTGCACTTGTTGCACCAAGGGAGATTACCCGCATACCTAGTGGTAGGTGCTTGAGCTATCGGCACAGTAACAAGAGTAGCAGCAGCTTGAACTGTAGACACAACGACAGGAGTAGTGACAGCTTGAACTGCCACAGTTTCGCGCCTCTTGGAGGGTCCTTGGGAACTCTGACCCTTACGCTTTTTACTCTTATCACCTTCATTTTGATGCTCCTAAACATTTTCATGGTTTTGGAGGTTGATGTTACTTCTTGGTCCACTAAACCTGTCGGGGCAGAAGTATGTCACTGCGGTAGAAATAGCCAACTGGAACATCACTGGGTCGAATCGATAGGGAGGTGGCGATGGAGGGCTGTTGTTACTTGAACTGGATCCTTCCTTCAAAGACATTTCGATCTAAAGTGATTAGGAAAAAGAGGATGGTAAGTCCTCTGCATTAAATCAAGAGATATGAAACAGGGATATCTCTTTATAACAGACATATAACTTTGTTAAGCGATAGGGCAGGAATGAATTATCAAGGCAGATAAACTATCACTAAAGGAATGATTGAGGGAAAATGCTTGAACAGGAATTTTGTACGATAAAGTTGGATCTAGAAATACTCCCATAGTATTTCATGATTCACTGCGACGACAATTCGTTGTTTGGGATATTTGGGTAGGTTTTAGGCATGCTGAACACCACAGTCACTCCCAGACACATGTTGGCTGTGTCTCGAATGAATATAGTTGATCAGGCTATATTGACCCTAGACACAAATACATAACTGCCCAGGTTTAACCGCAGTATACAACACCCATTTACTTATGCTTTGTTCTACATATAGATACGAGTCTCGACGGTTAGGTATACTTGTATACTTTTTGAAAATACTTATATTTTGAAGTATACTTTTAGTTCAGAGCACTTAGACCTCTTAATGTTTATAGTCTTATACCATGTAAGGTTTGGTATACTCAGTTCACTATAAACAATGGCTCTGATACCAATCTGTCACACCCCGAAAACCGAAGCCGGAAACATTTCTGGGGCGGACTCCACGTTGAGTATCAAATCCAATGCACATAGTAAGCGAAGTAAAACACAAAACATTACATTACATTACATAGATTTCATTACATCAGTTGAAAAGTAAAGTAGTACAAGTTTCATAGTTACATAGTTTAAACAAAAGAAAGACGTGACTTCCATTTGCTCTGTCTTCAACAAAAGAACGCAGGGTACCTGTCTAAGAAGAACCTGAGAATACAAGCAGTTTGAAAATCAGCAAAAAGCTGGTGAGTTCATAAGCGGTTTGTTTTTATGAAAATGTGCAAGATTCCTGTTAAATTATGAAAATGTTAGGACCCAAGAAAATCCCATATTTTCTTAAAAGTAGTTTTTAGTTAACTGATTACTTACACGCTTCTAGATATGTATATTCATTATCCCAGGAAAATCCTATATTTTCCTAAAAGTAAGGTTTTGATTTAAGATCACATTGTAAAGTTTAACTCATAAAACTATTCACTGAAAAATCATGGGATTACTATCCCGTACCAAATATAAGACAGTTTGATATACACAAAACTATAGATAGATGTAGATTTAAAGCTATTGGACTATCACACAATACTAATTATAGATTCAAAACCATGGGATTATCATCCCGTACTAAATATAGATTTAAAACCATGGGATTATCATCCTGTACCAAATATAGATTTAAAACCATGGGATTATCATCCCGTACCAAATATAGATTTAAAACCATGGGATTATCATCCCGTACCAAGTATAAGAATTATAGATAGAAGATAGATATGAAGTTCAATTCTGTGAATAAACTTATATTAATACGTGTTGTGAGTTGGGTAACCATGCTGGTACGACAACGAGACCTCCTTAACGCTTGTTAGATTTCAGACGATATCCATAATTTGTCACCCCAGGCGTGCCTGCCTAACTGTAGCTAGCAGTTAAGGTCTGGGATTGTCAGTCCCGAATAGTTATATTCACAAATTCCTCGCTCTCCCTCCAGGAGACTCTGGTTACACTTCCGGGGAGGATTTACTGATCATCCATAAAGGGTAGTGACTAATTCACAGACTAGTACTAAACTATTCACAGGGTTCTCATACGATATCAAACATACAAAAGATTATGAAACATAATACAGCGAATATAGATACATACAATGAAACTATCTGACAATACATTCAAATGATACGAAGATAAACTGAATCAGACATAGTTTATCTAATAACTTTATATAAATATTAGTACATGATAAAACAAACACTAAAGAACCCCAAATTATTCCCAATATAATTTGATTAGTTTCGTTATTTTCTTAACTAAAATCCATTTAGTTGTAGTTGTTAAATCATCCCTCATGCTCAGCATAATACTTAAGGGGTAAAGGTATTTATAAATTCGCCAGATATCATTTGAAACACATCAATGTTATGTTTTGAAAACAATTATAGCTTGCTTGTGTTCCCCCCTGAAAACATTGAAAAACACGGAAAAACCGTAGGGGTATGAACTCATCGGACGAGAAATGTGACGATTTTGGATGCTAAACGTTGGTTCGGGGCTTGTAAACGTACGAGATTCCTATGTAAAATGAAAAGATACACATTTGTATCTAATTAGGACTTAGATTACTTAATTGTTAGGGACAAACACTTTTGGTCGCGGAAACACCCCATTGCAAGTGTTTGGAAGGACCCGGGTGGTGTTTAAGGTCGTGTAATGATGCGAGGGACTTGGGAAATTTGTTTACTCCCCAAGAGTAAACTCCTTAATGAAGTTTTCGGCCATAACACCCATTCCCCATGAGTTTACGGCCGTAAACTCATGGTGGGGTGGTTTATGGTGTTTAATGTGTCACAAATGGATATTAACACTTGGAAATGCTTGGAATAATTTTACCTAAGGCTTGGATTGAATTAAAATCACCAAATATAACCTTTAAGGGAGTTTACGGCCTTGGAATGGGGCCTATGGCCGTAAACTCTCATATCTCCTTGAATATTGTTTTTAAGGTTCCAAAGTTAATCACATGTGATTCTAAAAATTCCTACAAGCCTTGAAATGATTTTTGGGCACAATATGACATGTTTTTAGGCGTTTAAGGCCATGGGACACATGATATGGCCGTAAACTCTCATATGTTGAGTTTTGTTGTGTTTAAATCCCCTAAACTATTTTTGGTTGGTGCTATGATTTATTCCAAGGCTTTTGGTGATGTTGGATGGCTTTCTAACACCTTGAAAATGAGTTTACACCCATGGTTGAGGAGTTTACGGCCCAAGCACATGCCTTGGCCGTAACTCATATACGAGGCTCTAAATCATGGTTTAATGCATTCTAAGTCCATCCCATAAAGTCCTCTAGCCATATCTAAGGTCCAATTGTGGTTTGGAAGGGTTTTGTTGCACCAAACACCCCATTTACTTGAGTTTACGACCTAGGACTGTTCTAGGGCCGTAAACTCATGATAATGGTCCTAATCCATGGTTTATACTCGAATTTTAAGGCTAGAGAGGTTGCATAACAAGTCATGGAAGGTACCTTAAAGATTTGGAGCCTTAAATTGATGATTTGGACCCTTAAACTTGGATTTAGGAGAGAGGTTAGAGAGAGAGTAGAGAGAGGAGGCAAAAGATTCAAATGGATGTTTAAACACGTTTATATAGGTCCTAAAACTTGGACATGGTGGAATCCTACCCGATACTGACATTAAACGGGGCTTTAGGTCGCACCCGATTAAGTTTCCGACACCCGGCGGGGACGTTTCTAAACTTTCTGAAATAAACATTTTTGGGCTAGTTTCATGAATTCCTAAAGGGTTTGGACACTCATTGGATTAAAATAATTATATAAATTTAATTAATTTAACCCAAAATGGAAACGAAACGAATTGACCAACGATAAATTTTTATGGGTAGAACAATATTTCGACGATGGAAAACTTCGGGTTGTTACACTATTGGGTTACCTACTATGCTAGATATTGTGTCAAGGTTTACATAAATACTAAGAACACAAAAATCTGAGTTATAACGAAGAAGTTATGACCATTCTAAGATTTCCAACAAAACCGACAACACTAATTAACGAAAAACGTGAAGTTTCAATACAATAGTTTTTAGTTTTAAGTATCTAAATGAAAGTCGTAGATATCATTAAACCGTGAACGTACATAAAAAGAACGTCCAAATCTGACTTTGTATGAGGAAGCTATGATTTTTCCAATATCTGGATATAGCAGTAGACAGCTAAAAACTCGAAATAGAGATCGAGAGACTTTTGACCGAAACAACCTAAATAAGAATCGAAGGTCTCCACTAAAGTAGCGCAACAGTAAAAAGTATGACGAATATGGTCATCGGATGAAGGATTTATGGAATTTAAACGGACTTTTCCAGGTCCGGCCTGTTAAAAATAAATAATTAAAAATAAATTCAAAATTAGCCGACAAAGTCGAAACGAGAGTTGTAGAGTATATTCTCACCTATGCGTGCATATAAAGAACGTCGAAAACGGAGCTCGTACGCGAATGTTATGGATTCTACAAGTTCAAGACCCGAAATGCGAGGCTGTCAGGCTTGACACGACGTGGCACAGTTGGCCGCGACGTAGCAACATGACTGATGGCGTCTTGTCAAAATGGAAGAGGATAGGATTGTGGATGAGGATAGGGTTTGCTCCTCACGATGTGGCCATCCTTTGCCACGACGTGGCACCCAAAATCTACCCCTATAAATAGAACTCTTGGGGTGCTAGGTTTAGTTGCTCCATTCTTCTATCTTTCGTATTGAAACTCTGCGGTTAAGATCCTAAAGGCCCGGTTTTCACGCTCAAGTTCCGAAGGAAGGTTCTACACTCCCGAGATTCCCAAGAATCCTGAGAAAAATCAACTTTTTCATGTCGAAGTTCTACTCGATTTTCATCTTGCTTTCTCCAATCTACCAGGTGACTTCATACCTCTATAAACTACACTTTCAAATGTTTTATCAATGATTTTTATACACTTTTAAGGGGGGGGGGGGGAAGGTGAAATACAAGTAAGCACATGGTTATTATCGTGTGTAACATAAAGTTTCACTATATACTCTTTTTATCAAGTTAATCATATATGATTCATAACTACTACATGGGAACCTTCATATGCAATATATATTCTCGATAACATCTTGTCTTTTGGAAATAAAAGATGTTTATATATATATATATATATATATATATATATATATACGAATCAAATACTTTATTTATACTTTAAGTATATGTGATCATTTATGTCACTTTAAATGTTATACTTTACATAACAAGTGAGTATTACACTAGCGTTTACTATACGAAAGAAACACATTTTGAAAAACTATAATAGGTATAGTTTACAAGGAAATCATGAACATTTACATACTAGAAACACTATATCAAAGAGATATTTTTATACACAAGAACAAATGGACATTTTCATACGTAAATCTGTTTTATACTAAGTTTTGTGAGACATTTCACGTACTTTCGAGTATGCATTTTAAGTCCTCTATTATATACCAAAATCCCTTGTAGGGGGAGCGTGATACTTGTGTATAGATCTATATGGGATTGACAATCCCACACCTAAGCTGTTAGCTACAATTAGGCCGGCAGGCTTGGGGTTACAAAAATAATAAGTTTCCAACGCTTGAAGAACATTGTTATAGGCATCCTGGTCAAATAGTATGGTTATAAGACTCACATGGAGTATTAAAAACACATTGATTTACGGCGTTTTTCAAATGCCTTAACGATTTATACATAAACCTATTATTTTAGGCATGAAAAGCACTATTGCATTATAGTTTTGGAACAATTAAACTAGCTTCTACTTTAGTAGAAAATACGGGATTTTCTAAGAACATTTAAACATGTACAAACCATTTTCATTCTATTTCATACAAACATTGTCACTATATACTTATGAAGTCACTAGCTTAAATGCTGAGCTACTCCTTAAAAACCACTTGTATTTCTCAGGGATTCAGTAATACAGGTAAACTACAGCTTTTGAAGAAGGGACGCTGCAGCGTTAGTTTAATTTCGTTTTGACATCATATTGTAATTTCTTTTGAAACAAGTACCTTTCAACAATGTAAACTTTTAAATTATATATATGATGGTTGTATTACTTTCTTTACTGTGTATTCAAATGTGTCGATACTACATGAAGTCATCTGCCCTCGAACGATTCCGCCGTTCTGGTTTGGGGGTGTGACAAATTAGTACCAGAGCATTGTTTATAGTGAACTCAGTATATCGAACCACGTAAGATATAACTATAAATGCATAAGGGACTAAAACTCTCTGACAAAATGTTTTTACACCTAAAAGCTTGTTTCATTTAATTTAGATTATTTTGGGTCGTAAAAGTACAAATACATGCATACAACAATATATTTTCATGGTTAGAACTATGCAAGAAGTATTAAGACAAGTTGGACACTACGATTAGGCCTCGAAATATGTAATCGGATTTGGGACAAATATAGCCTGATCAACTATATTTATCCGAGATTGGACTAACGTATGTCGAGGAATGGTCGTAGTGAGCAACAAGTCAAAACTTACCAAAATAAACACTAGTATCAACCATACAAATTTAAATTCTATGGGAGTATTTGGGTATCGTCAACCGTCAAACTCAGGGGTAATTTTTACACGCTTTAGCTCTAGTCAATTCTTAACCATATTCATGTATAGACTCAATGGCTGGATTTCATCACCTACTACCCTAACAAAGGTAATGAAGGATGGATTGTAGACGACCCCGAGGAGGAACCCATGGAAGATGAGGAAGAGGAAGATTCAGATAGATTAGCTTCAGAGCCCGAGGTAATCAATCCACCAGCCATTCGACCTCCATCGGTTTGACCTCCTTTCAGGATGGGATATCAAGGACCAACTCCCGTCTGGGGAAGCACATCCACCATTGGAGCCAACAGCAAGGACTGTGTCCTCCTTACGGTATGTGTCGGGACTTGTACGATATTAGCGGAGGAAGTTGAGCTGATCGAGCACTCTTAGTTATGTTAGGCAAACTTGCCAATCAGGCTTATCAATCCGGAGTCCAAGCAAACCGGATTCGCGAGGTTGACATAAGGATGGAAGATAACGCAGCTGACATCCGTCGCCTAGACATGCTACAAGGGAATGCTCAACTCCACACCCAATCCCTCAAGGAACAAATGACTGCAGCTCTCTCCGAAATGAGAGATTTGAGGGAGCAACAAGCTGCCTTTGACAGGCGTCTCATGGGAGCCAAACAATCGGATGCGGAGTGAAGCTCCAAGCGTAATCCGCACAGCAAGTATTTCTCACCTAACTCCCAAATTTTAATATAGAATAGGATCATTGGATAAAAGTTTTAACTTCTTTAACTTTCTGTAATCAGAGACCTTTAGAAAGGTTAAAATTTTCTAACTTCGGATGTAACGCAACAATATGTTTAATATATATAGGGCATACCTCTTCCGTGTGTTAAATATGTGCATTCCATTCAAGTTCATGAGTTTGTTTATTGTTATTCAAAATCCATTGGTGAATCAAACTTAAAGTCCTGTGTTGGTCAAACCAAAACCTTGAACTATTGATGATAGTTAACTCGTTATCATTCAACTGTCAACCACCAAAACTTATAATATTTTATATTTATTTCTTGGCAGCGTGATGCCTCCTCGTCCAAAACTAAGACCCAGACCGGGTACGATACCTCCACCACCACTGCCTCCATCAACGGAAAATGCCGCATTGATAGTTGCTGTAATGGCTGCAGTAACAGCGGAAAATGGCCCAAATGAGTAACAATGGTTATGGTGGGGGAGTAAATAGTTTTATGAATGGCCAACATCCAGGTCGTTTAGGGGATTGTACATACAAGGATTTCATGAGTAGAAAACCCATTACTTTTAATGGGACCGGAGGGATAATGGCTCTATCACAGTGGATAGAGAAAACTGTAGCGATTTTTGGGATTTGTTTTTGTCCGGAAGGGAACAAAGTGAAGTTTGCTACCCGTACTTTCTCTGAGAGAGCTTTGATATGGTGGAATGGCCATGTCAAGTCACTAACGCTAGTAGTGGCTAACTCTATGGGCGGGTAGAATCTACAACAAATATTACTGCAAGAGTACTATCCACATGGCGAATTACAAAAGCTCGAACAAGAACTTTGGGGCCTTACCATGGTAGACTCAGATATCACGACCTATACCCACAGGTTCAGTAATTTGGCAATCCTTTGCCAAGGGATGTTTGCTCTAGAGAGTAAGAAGATCGAAAGATACATCTGGGGACTGTGACCCCAGATTCGAGGAAGTGTTCTAGCTTCCAAACCAATAACTTTTGATAGCGCCAAACAGTTGGCATAAGCTCTCGTAGACCATGGAATCTGTCAAGGCTTCGCAACGACCACTCCGGAGCAACCCAGAGGAAGCAACAAAGCAACAACAATACCAACAACAACAACAAGAAGAAATTCTCGAACAAAAGTAAGAGTCATCCTTCACAGGAACCTTCCAAGAAAAGACATATTGTGGCAGTCCATGCCGCTACTACCCCCACTGATGCTCCAGTTACCTTTTCACCAACGTAGCAATATGCTGGGAACCTACCGAAATGAAACAAATGCAATTTCTATCACAACGGAAATTATCGTTAGATGCGCTGTAACAATTGCAACAAGAAAGGGCATATAACCCGTTTTTATTGAGCACCAGCACAACCGATCACCCAAGTCCAAGGAGTCGGTGTGGGCCAGACATGTTATGGATGCGGTGAGGCTGGACACTACAAGAGAGACTGTCCTAAGGCAAGGAACGCTGGCGGCATAGGAAGAGTGCTGGCAGTTGGGCAGAACAAAGCAATAGCTGATCCCACGGTGGTTACGGGTACATTTCTCCTCAATAACGCTTATGCATGCATACTCTTTGATTGTGGTGCGGAGAGGAGTTTCGTGGGTCTTAAATTCAAGCTCATACTAGAATAGAACCCTAAATCACTCAATAAGATATTCACAGTAGAAATGGAAAATGGTAGAACGGAAAGCACAAATGTATGTACATAGGCTGCACACTAACTCTAAACGAACATTCATTTCAAATCGATCTAATGCCGATCACTATCAAGATCTTTGATGTCATCATCAGTATGGATTGGTTAAGCCTACACCATACCGATATTCTTTGTCACGAAAGAGCCGTTCGCCTAAACCTGCCAAGTAGCGAAACTCTTGTCATTTATGGTGATAAACCCGGTACCAATTTACAAATCATCTCTTGCATCAAAGCCCAGAAATACCTACTTAAGGAGTACCATGCCTTCTTAGCCCACGTGGTAGATAAGGAAAAAGAAACGAAGAGTGTCACACCCCAAAACCGGAACGGCGGAAATGTTCTGGGGTGGATGACGTGATGTCAAGTATCACAACATATGAAGTATAGTAATCCAAGTACAACAACCATTGCATTAATAGTAATAGTTTTACATGGTTTACATGACATTACATCATCAAAGTAATACAAATAATAATATAGATGCAGCTTGGTACTAAACTGTCTTCACCAATAGCTCCTAGGATGTACCTATCTATTACTGACATGAGAATACAAGTTATTTGAAAGCGAGTATCAACATTTTTACAAATGCTGGTGAGTTCATAAGTATTTAGTGTCGTTTTAATTCAAATAACTTTATACAAGTAGTAGTTTTAGAGTACACAGTGAATTAGAGTCCTTTCAAGAAAATCCTATATTTTCTAATTTAAAAGAAGTCTTCTACCATGATTGGATAAAGTTATGTTGTAAAAATTGATTTTTACCTTAACACTATAATTATCAAAATAGGTATTGATTGTAAAGAAAGTAGGAGAATATCAGGGAAAATAACATTTGCCTCAGCAGTGAAGACTGCTGACTAAAACAAAAGAAATCATAGACTCTAGGAGAGTATCGAATGAACGACGTGCCTGGCTCAGTCTAACGAGAGAAAACACAGACCCCAGCCAATATCAAATGAATGATATGTCTAGCAAGGTCTAAAAACAGTGAACACAGACCCCAGACAGTATCAAATGAATGATAAGTCTAGCAAGGTCTAAAACAAAGAGTGAATGTGAACTTGTGTGTAACCATGCTGATCGACGATAGAGTATGTGGTGACCCTCCAGGTCACACGTAGTGGTAGTGGCAGTAGTAATGGCAGTAGTAGTAGTGGCTTCATGTCAACCATGGGCCTTACCTGCGCAGACCGTAGCTAGTAGTCAGGGTGTGGGAGTGTCAATCCCGTATAGAACCATACACATGATGTTCGCTCTCCTTCCCGGAGACTCTGGTTACACGACATTGGTGCAATGAAGCATCGTAGTGAGTAATAGTGTGTCACATTCTAAAGTAAGAGAGAGATAGAGAAAGTGATAGTATAAGAGGTAGGGTGAGAGATAGATTCCCTTAACTATACCTATAATAGTTACTAGTGTTTATGATCTTATGAATGACGAGTGGGCGGATGCCCTTGCTACCTATGGGAAGTGAAATGATCGATATAATCCGATATATCTATGCTTGTATACGTAATATATAATTAATGATCAAACGACCTTCGGACGGATATCCGATCCCACGAGACCACATCTCAACGAAGAAAAGGAAATAGCGCGAGCAAGCCTTCCTAAGTCCTTTAAACATTATTTATATAACTATACAAGCACATGCATACATTTAACTAAGTAGAAGCGTTAACAAAGCAGAAGTATCCCATGAAGTAGAAGCGTTTCTCAAAGTAGAAGTGCTAATAAGGTATAAGCATTTACGAAGTAGTAGCATCATCAAAGTAGGAGTGGTTCGTGAAGTAGTAGTATTAATGAAGTAGGAGTGTTAATGAGTAGAAACGTATCGTGAAGTAAAAGCGTTAACAAGTAGAAGAGTATCGTGAAGTGAAAGCGTTAACAAATAGAAGCGTATTGTGAAGTAGAAACGTATTGTGAAGTATAAGTGAATCGTGAAGTATCAGTGAATCGTGAAGTAAACGTGAGTCGTGAAGTAAAAGTGAATCGTGAAGTAAAAGTGAATCGTGAATTAAAAGTGAATCGTGAAGTAAAAGTGTATCACGAAGTAAAAGTGTTAACAAAGTAGTAGCATTAACTACAAGGAAGTATAACGAAGCGGTAGTAAACAAAGTGGGAGTATAAAACATGGAAGAAAACTTTGATGAAATATTTTGAAAACCTTTATACTTTAAGAAGATCATTCGTAAACAAGTTTTGATTTTAACCTTGATAAAGTAGAGAAAACCTTTGTTTTAAATGCTACGATAGCAGAGTTTGAATTAAAACATACAACATGAGTGGTAATTTAAGAAAAACTTTGGACACATAAAGACGTTTTAGAAAAAACATTTCTAGTATCACACTTGGTAAAACAGTTGACAGTGTAATGAATCCTTGTGCATGCGGGTTATCAATCACATGTGGTTAATATGATAATTGGCATGTTTAACTTGTATTCCTAACCTAAAAGCATGTAAAAACATTTAAAAGGTTAATTTAGGGGTATGAACTCACCGGATGTAAGTGGATCCGATGAAGGTGCCGGTTGGGTACTTGGTGTCAAGTAAAGACTTGAACACACTTAGTGACCTGTTAAACATATGATAACATATGTTTACATATAATTAGTAAATATAATACTAATTAAACACGCATACGCATCCTAAAGTGCGGAAAACACTTTGGTTAAGTTTTTGGAGTGTCCCGGGTAACATTTAAGGACATTCATGGCTTGGGTAAGGAGTTTACTCTTCAAGAGTAAACTCTTAAGATATATCTCAGCCCTAAACACCTCATACCCATGAGTTTACGGCCATAAACTCATGGATGAGGTTCTTTAGTGCTAAATGGCCTTGAAACACTAGGGGATTAAATCTAGGTTTGAGTTTAATGCATTGGAAAGGGTTTTAACTCACAAGTGGACCATTTATTAGAGTTTACAGCCGTAAACTCCCCCACACATATTCCTTTGGTGTTTTAAGGTCTTAAGTGGTAGGGAATAAAGTTCTATGCATTTTCCAAGTCAAATGAAGGAGTTTAGGCATCATTTGGGCACTTAATGGGAGTTTACGGCCCATGGACCAATTCTATGGGAGTTCATGGCCGTAAACTCCTATTCACTTGTTTTAATTGATGTTTAATGTCCTTACTACAATGGAGGTTGCTTCTAGACATTTTCCAAGGCCATAGGAGGTGTTTGAGTGCAATTCTAACACATTCACTTGAGTTTACTCCCCTTGATGAGGAGTTTATGGACCAAGCAAGTTCTTGGGCAGTAAACTCAAGTTTACTCTCCAAAAATGCGTTTCAAGGTGTTCTAAGTCCGAATGTGTAAGTCCACAAGTCATATCTAAGCCTTAGGGGCAATTTGGAGGGGTTTTGGGGCTTAAAAACCCCATTCAGGGGTGTTCACGGTCCAAGAGTGTTCTGGGGCTGTAAACACATAATATTTCCCCCATTTGATGTCTTAGACACGAATATGTATGTCAGTTAAGCTATACAACAAGTTAGGGTGGATTGGTTACTCGTTTGGGGCACGAAACGGATGTTTTTGGCTCGAAAATAAGTTGTAGAGAGAGAGAGAGTGTGTGTGGAGAGAGAGTGAAAAAGTCTCTAATGGACTCCACTCACCCTTATATAGGTGTTTGAGTTGGGGCTCAGTGGGAATCTACCCGATACTGTTGTTAAATGGGGCTTTTTGGTAGCACCTGATTAAATGGTCGTATTTTGACTTGGTTGCAACTAAACATTTTTAAGGGCATTTTGTGGGTCTTACTAATTTGTGTCAACCCTTACCAAGTCATTATAAAAGTCCCAAATAATTTAACCAGTCCAAAAGTTAACACAAGAAGGGGTTAAAAATGACAGAATAAATTTTGGGTTGTCACATCATCCCCCCGTTAGAGGGAATTTCATCCCGAAATTCAGGTTTAGGCAAGGAGGTAGGTATGAATGACCGAGTAAAGGCAAGAGGGTACTTCCTATTCAGTTTTCCTTGCACTCGCAAGTGATCTCTGGCCTGTGTCTATCATTCCAACAAACCTTCACCTATGGGATGCGGATTCCGTCTCGTGTTGTTAGCGATTTCCTACAGCTATGTCTAGAAAGTTAGGATTCTCAGTGGTTTCTATCAAGATGTGTGGGATACGAAAAGTGACATCGGGCAAGCACTTATCAAGTCTATGAATTAGATCAATCTCAGATGAAGCCTGTGGAATATCTGAAAGTAGTAGTGGTTTGATGAGGGTTGGACCAATCTCCGTAAAGGATCTCGGACGGTCCAAAGCTCTCGGAAAGGTAGAGCTTTTCAGTACTTTAGAACATAGTGTACTTCTATGGCAAAATCATCACTAGTGTGATCACCATTCCGAAGTTCCTAACGTTCTCTCTCATACTGGAAGTGTAGTCCTTCAGGTTGTTTCTAGATCATCGGATGGATTGTGTGACTACGGGTACTTGTTTGTTGCAGAGTGTCTATCTCAATCTTGTGCAAAATGAACCTGCACTTCTGATTCTTGAGATATTTCCAATGGAAACCCTCAGGGTCGGGGAGGTAGGGTTTCACCAGACGAGTGTTGGACTATCCTGGGAGGTGGTTCTACTATTTCTGCACGAGATAGTATTCGTGGAACATGTAGTAGTCCAATGAATCTGTAAGACGTTGGATTATTTCAGTGCAGAAAGTGGTTGCTCTTGTATAACCCATCGACTAACACCTAGACTGGAGTCAAGTCTATAATATCTGTAGGATCTGGGTTATGAGGCTTAACGCAACTACTTTCACACTTTGATCAAGTATTCTTGGCTGCGAAGGTTATCCTGTGGTTCTTGGTATTCTAGTGTTCGCTTCGGAGAATGCAGTCTATCGCCTACAAGGCGACAATGACTTCTTCCACGTGAGAGGGCGGAGGATCCTAGGCACTACTCGTCTATAACGGGGTGAACGAAGTGCCTGAGTAGTGCGAACACCTTCTGCAACTACTCTTTCGAAGGCTCTGAGTTTTCTTAGTCTAGGTCAAATCTAGGGGGTATAGTTTCCCCTCATTCGGAACTTTAATATCTTCATCCACTCTTCTCAGGGTTTAACTTATCTCAGTTTCTTGATTTCCATGATATCTGCTGAAATGCTTAATTTGTGGGATTAAGCGTGAATGGATGGTCGTAGTCAATGTCCTTGAATCTTACAACTTAGATTTCTTTATCAACTGTGGTGTTAGCTACTATGTTGGCTTATCATGGATGACAACAAACTTCAGATTTGTGGTCATTATAGTAGCTCAACCCGCATGGGTTTTCTTGACTCTAGTTCCTATTCCATGGGATAGGATGAAGGGTCTTTCTGAGGGATCTACGAGGTATGCATCTGGTGGTTATCGTCTTCTGGAATGCCTGCAATGTCTTTACTTTGGTTTCTTTCTGTCTAAGAAGGGTTGGTTTACAGCGTGCGGTACCCTTCTCCTGGGTACTTCGGAAGGTTTGAAATAAGAGGGACGACCGACGGATTGCGTTAGTTTTCATTATTTTTATTATGTTTAGGTTTGGAAGAACCTTGATTTGCCGAAATGGCTACGATGAAAGTTCTTTTTACACAGTACTATGGAGTTACACACGGTTGCACTAAGTCAAAGCATGATCGATAGAGGCGTCGAAGTTGGCATACATCGACATGATATAGAATGAGGGTTAATAGAGTCATGTGCCGAACAGGCACACCAGTTCTTGGCGTCTCGGTTTCCGTCCCGTGTATCACTGTCGCGGATACTTGGACCGATAGAGTTGACACGGAACTATAGAGAGTCCTGAATGTTTCTGAATAGAGTATCTTTTCATGAATGGATTCTCATGAGGCATTTCTATAATTGCCTAACATATACTAGTCATGTATAATTAAGGTGGGGAGGAGTGTTGACTGAGCGACTCTGCTTTAAATCCACAACCAAACGAGGAACAGGAAATGAGGCGACATTCACTCACTCTAGGTCTATCCATCTCAATTATACATGGTCGTAACGTATATATCTAGCTATTATAGTTTTACCTGATGAAATTTTAAATTTTTTAACAGTGCTACGACTTTCACCTTAATGGGGAAGTAATTATATTAGAGTTAGCCTTTTAGTGTTTTCGGTTTGTTATCTGAATTGAGAGATGTACAAAATTTTCTAGCAGTTTCCTTGCTGCTTCTCCCTAAGCATTAGAGTTAGACTCCTCCTGTGTCCTTGTTGTTTCCTTTGGTTGGACAGTCCTTCTTGAAGTGTCCAATCTCACCACATAAGTGGCAAACTGTATTGGTCGCCACATTGGTGGTTGATGTAATAAACGCAACCGCGGTTTTGCAGACACGAGCAATAAGCCCCTTCATGTGGTACCTAGCACAATAGAGCTCCCGGCATATACCATGATGATGGTAGCTGCACTTGCTGCAGTGGTCAAGGCTTCCTAAGTATGGTCTTGTAGGTGTTGAGATGGAAGGGTTGACAGGGGTATTGACTGCCTCATCTCATTGCCCTACGGAAGGACCTTGAGCTAAGATACTTCCCTCCCCATTCTGGAACCTTCTCTTTAGTGGAGTTGGCTGAGGTTCTTGGGTGGCTGCGTACACAGGGGTTGGTTGTTGCTGTCTACCACTAGGATCGGAATTCCCGATAGGGCTCTTGCTAACATTGGCGTTGTTAGCATTTAGTTGAGCCATGGTAGCTGCAACGGCTGCTGAGACTGCAGTCTGGAAGGTAGCTTCATCGAGTAGGAGAGTATATTTCTAGCTAGTGGATTGGTTACGCTTGCTCGGAGGCATGGTTTTTCCCTATACGGAAAGGAACTCAAGCGGATGAGAGACAATTATTAACCCTGGACATATCTATCCTTACTGTATTAGGCATAAATGTTTCCCTTTCCTCGGATATTGGTTGTCCGAGTGTCGACCTACATCCCTATGATGTTTCCTGGTGTACAAGGTAGGAGTGTGAGTATCGGAAAAAGCTATAAGATGGGAATCGTTCCTACTAAGTTACCTTTATATTGGGAAAGGTTTCACTCTCCGACCTGGAAAGATTTTAGAACAGTTCGGAACGAAGTCCGCGAGATGAAAAGCTCATGAAGACTTATGGCTAAATGTCCTCAATTGAGGTGTTGGGATCCGCTCTAAGCATATTACTTGCAACGGGAAAAGACGATTTACCTAACACATAGCGTGAGTAGTGTAATTAGTAACTCACTAAATTGTATTATTTTATGGGTGTATTAGCGTGACGAACACGAGGAAAAGACACTTCCTTCGGGTAGTTACCTAGGGTTCTCTCCTCGTATCGACAATTGAATCTCTACTCCGCCTTCCTTCTGATTTCGACTCTGAGTGTCATCGCTTCAGGATGGATGACTGGACATCCCGGAAGTTTAGACGAATTTCCCACCATGTCCCTAAAAAGATATAGGCACTTGGTGATTTCAATAGTCTCATCTTGGTTCATTTATTTCCTAACTGGAAATCCTTTCAATGAACCTCTTCTGGGTCTGTATTGACCTCTTCTGCCGAGTACTCAAGTGGATAGGGTTTTCTACAGGGTTCGTGTGAGAATGGAAATGTCTAAAGAATCTTAAGAGATTATTAACATTTCACTGGGTGATCCACATCGAGTCCTGCTATGATTACGTAGGGTATACAGATCATATATAGCTTAGATCCGATAGGCCTTCGAATATGTGATACTAATCTATATCCACAACCCAACGAGGAAAAGGAAGTAAGGCGAAACCACACATTCTTAGCCTATGGGATCCTTATTATATATAACATTGGGAGTATATCCTCTGTAGTTGTAGGTATATCAATACGGATCTTTTTAGTTTTTCACACAAGGTTATCTATGGACCCTAAAATACCCCTATGGTATTTTAATTTCTTGTTTGTTTCTTATCTTCTGAATATGATTAAGGGATTAGTGTGAGTCTTTTAGTATTCCAAAATACTCCTATAGTATTTTTGAACTTTATGTTTGGCTCTAGCATTCCTAGTTGGCAAGTTTCAGACCTGTTGTAACACCACTATCACTCCCAAGCACACGTTCATCGCATCTCGAATAAATGTAGTTGACCAGGTCACATTTATTCCAGCCTATGATTACATAACTGCCTAGGTTTGACTGTAGTGCTCAACATCCGAAGGCTTTTATTCTTGTTCTTCTTGTGATACTCGTGTTCGAGTTTTTAGATTCTGGGTGTTCTTATACTTTGGTAAAAGATGGTTATATTTTAAAGTATAATTCTTGGTCGGAGTGGCTAGACTTATGTGTGTGGCTGCACACTAGTGTGTGCGGCCCTACACAGGGGTGTGCAACCGTAGACAGGGATGTGCAGCCGTATACTCCTTGTTTGAGTCCTATGTGTCGATTATGTGGCAGTACTCTCACTTTGGAGGGTGCTTTGGATATGTGCGGCCACCTGATGAAGGTGTGCGGCTGCACTCCTTCAAGGAGTGAAGAACACGAAGAACATTTTGTGTTTTGGGCTTGGATTCAAGTGTTTTACCTCTATAACAAGTTGAAAGATGATGTTCTTCCCGTTTTGGAGGCCTTCTAGGTGTTTTTAGGTGAGGTTTTTAGAGAGAGAAAGTAGAGAGAGGAAGAGAGTGCAGCCAAAAGTGAATGGAAGGGGTTCTCTACTATATATAGGGTCGGGTGTGAGGCTGAAGGGGTTTGCGGTTGGCTGGCCGCACACACTAGTGTGCGGCCGCAGACACCTCTCTTGGTGTGTTTGGCTAGGTATTACGATGTAACACCCTTCCTGACCCTTCCTATGGCCCATATTTATAATATACTAAGCCTAAGACACTCGTGCGGACCCAACATCTTGCTAAAAGATGCTAATTTCACGTGAATTATAGATATATCGATCGATTTCACAATCTAAAAGTGTCGGGTTGTCACATTCTCCCCCCGTTACGGAAATTTCATCCCGAAATTTAGAGTTCAAGTAGTTAAGTTATTACAAATAACTAAGTAAAAAGATGGGGGTATTTAATTTTTATTTGATCTTCGCGCTCCCAAGTGAACTCCGGTCCTCGTTTTGCATTCCAACAAACCTTCACTATGGGGATGCGGCTTTGTTTCGTTCGTTTGACCTCTCGATCTATAATCTCCCCCGGTTCTTCCACGAAATTGAGGCTCTCGTTTATCTCGATCTCATTGAGTGGGAGTACAAGAGTTTCGTCGGATAGACACTTTTTCAAGTTTGAGACGTGAAATGTAGGATGTATGTTACTAAGTTCGCGAGGTAGGTTGAGTTTGTAAGCCACGGGGCCGATTCTAGCGAGAATCTCGAAAGGCCCTATGTATCTTGGATTTAGCTTTCCACACTTTCCAAAGCGTATCGTGCCTTTCCAGGGTGATACTTTCAGAAGGACTCGGTCTCCCACCTGTAACTCCAAGGGTTTTCTTCGTTTGTATGCGTAGCTTTTCCGTCGATCTCTAGCGACCTTTAATCGTTCACGAATCTGAACGAACTTCTCGGTTGTTTCTCAGATGATCTCCGGAATTGTGAGAGTACTGTCAAGTATCCGTCCTTTAGCTAACTGGGTGTCACCCACCTCAGCCTAGCAAAGAGTGGATCTGCACTTTCAGCCGCAGAGGGCTTCAAATAGGCTGCTTTGATGCTCGTGTGGTAACTGTTGTTGTAGGAAAACTCTATGAGAGGTAAGTGGGTATCCCACGCCTTACCAAAGTCGATCACATAGGCTCACAACATGTCCTCCAGAGTTTGGATGGTCCTTTCACTTTGTCCGTCGGTCTGCGGATGGTAAGTTGTACTCATGTCCATCCTCGTTCCTAGGGCGCTTTGTAGCGATTGCCAAAATTTTGAACTGAACCTACTATCTATATCGGAGATAATAGATATAGGAATACCATGTAGTCGAACAATCTCTTGGATGTAGATTCGTGTAAGCTTTTCCGTCTTGAAAGTTTCTTCGATTGGCAGGAAATGGGCAGATTTCGTCAGTCGATCAACAATTAACGAAATGGTGTCGTACCCATTCGGAGATTTGGGTAATTTGGTAATGAAATCCATAGAAATCATCTCCCATTTCCACTTAGGTATCTCGGGTTGTTGGAGCAGACCCGAGGGTTTCTGATATTCGATCTTCACCTAAGCACACGTCAGACACTTACCCACGAAGGTAGCGATCTCGGCTTTCATGTTTGGCCACCAATATAACTTTTTGAGATCAAGGTACATCTTTTCCGAACCTGGGTGAACGAAGTACTTGGTCTTGTGAGCTTCGTTCATGACCACTTCTCTGTAACCACCTAACTTTGGGGTCCAAATCGGGTCTATGAAACAATAAACTCCGTCTTCTCGAGTGTCATGATTCTTATCCATTCCTCTCAAAATTTTGTTTATGATGTTTTCTGGTTTCAGGGCTTCCATCCGGGCTTCACGGATTTATGCGGATATTCTTTCGGCCAGAATATTCTTTCCGACTCAGGGTCTCTGGTACTACATTGGATTTACCCGGGTGATATTGAATTTTGCATTCATAATCATTGAGTAGTTCGACCCACCGTCGTTGTCTCATATTGAGCTCTTTCTGGTTAAGTATGTGTCGGAGGCTTTTGTGGTCGGTGTATATCATGCTCTTTGTACTGTATAGATAGTGTCTCCAGATCTTTAGAGCTAATACAACCTCTCCTAATTCGAGATCGTGCATGGTGTAGTTGACTTCGTGTGTCTTCAGCGGTCTTGAAGTGTAGGCGATGACCTTACCTCGTTGCATCAGAACACAACCGAGCCCC
Source organism: Lactuca saligna (assembly GCF_052625555.1). Taxonomy (NCBI): domain Eukaryota; kingdom Viridiplantae; phylum Streptophyta; class Magnoliopsida; order Asterales; family Asteraceae; genus Lactuca; species Lactuca saligna. Next base: position 97,994,645 of record NC_136418.1, on the reverse strand, counting down.
TGATTAGACGTATCGCAATAAACCACAAAATCATTTGTTCCCTTAGGAAGGGATAGTATTGGCGCAGTGCATAACGCTCGTTTCAGGGTTTGGAATGTCTTCTCCTGTTTCTCTCCCCAGTCAAAAGTCACACCCTTCTGGGTTAATGTTGTAAGAGGTTTTGCGATCCGGGAGAATTTCTGAATGAACTTGTGTTAGTAGCCCACGAGACCTAGAAATTGACGAATTTCTATAGGCGTCTTCGGTGCTGACCAGTTCTCAATAGCTTTAATCTTGGATGGGTCCACGTGGATTCCTTCTTCAGTAACCACGTGTCCCAAGAACACAACCTTTCGGATCCAAAATTCGCACTTAGAGAATTTTGTATATAGCTTCCCTGATTGTAGGGTTTCCAGGACTCGTCGTAGATGCTCGCTATGCTCCTCGTCACTTCGATAGTAAACTAGTATGTCATCAATGAAGACGATGACGAACTGATCCATATAAGGATGGCACACTCTATTCATTAACTCCATGAATATTGCGGGCGCATTGGTCAGTCCGAATGGCATCACTACGAACTCGTAGTGCCCGTAACGAGTTTGGAAGGCGGTTTTTGGAACATCCTCCTCGAGCACTCGCAACTGATGGTATCTGGATCTTAAATCAGTCTTGGAGAACTAACTCGCCCCTTGCAATTGGTCAAAGAGGTCGTCTATACGAGGAAGAGGGTAACGACTTTTAATCTTCAGTTTGTTGAGTTCTCTGTAATCGATGCATATATGGAACGATCCGTCTTTATTCTTTACGAACAGTACTGGCGCTCCCCAAGGTGAGAAACTCGTTCTTATAAAGCCCTTCCTGAGTAGCTCGTTACGTTGACCGGATAGTTCTTGCATCTCAGCAGGTGCTAGGCGATAGGGAGATTTGACTACAGGGATAACTCCTAGAATTAAGTCGATCCTGAATTCGACTTGACGTTGTGGAGGTAAACCTGGGAACTCCTCAGGAAAGACGTCAGGAAAGTCGCACACTACGGGAAAGTCTTTGAGATCTTTCGTTTTCCGTCTCGTATCAACAACATGAGCAAGGAATGTGCGATATTCCTTACGCAAGTACTTCTGGGCTTGAATACTTGAGATGATGTGAAGGCACGTACTGGGTTTGTCTCCGTAGATTAACAGAGTTTCGTTATTCGGCAGATTTAGGCGGATGGCTTTGTCAAAACACAAAATATCAGCACGATGGAGACTCAACCAGTCCATGCCCACAATGACATCGAAACTCTTGATCGACACAGGTATGAGGTCGATTAGGAAAGTATGATCATCTAGTGTGAGAGTGCAACCTACGTAGATTTCGTTAGAGCTTTCTATCATTCCGTTAGCCATTTCTACAATGAATGTTTCTTTTAGTGGTTGTGAGGATTGTTTAAGTAAGTGCTTAAAGTTTTGGTTTACGAAACTTCTTTTTGCTCCAATATCGAAGAGGATACAATCATAAGAGTTATCGAGAAGGAACGTACCCGTGACTACTATGGGGTCGGCCACCGCTACATTGTGACCGATAGCAAGTGTCTTCCTGTTCCTCCCGCATTCCTAGCTTTCGGGTAGTTTCTTTTGAAGTGTCCGACCTCTCCACAACCATATCAGGCTTGACCCACTCCAATACTCGGAACTTGAATGACGGGTTTGGGTTGAGACTTGCAAAACTAGATGGTATGGCCCTTCCGACTGCAATTAGTGCAGTGCATTTCACGACACGGGCCGTGATGATGGATAGAGCACTTGGTGCACTTGGGTAGGTTTCTCGCATAGGTTTTGGCTGGTGTAGGGGCAGCAGGAGTGGTGGCAGCATGAATAGTCACCGTCTGTTGGTTTTTGGGGGATGATTGATTTGATTTCCCTGCTTCCAGTCCCACCGCTTCCTCTTGTTGTCGGACGACGTGGTTGGCCTAGTGGTAATCGTTGTGGTTGTTGTTGCTGGAGTGAAAGGAGTTTCATGATCAATCAACCTATGGGCCAACTCCTTAGCGCTGTCAAAGGTTGAAGGATGTGAAGATAAAATGTTTCCTTGATGCGGGGGCACTAAACCCCAGATGTATCGTTCAATTTTCTTGCTCTCAGAAGGGATCATCTTAGGGCACACAACCACCATGTCGCAGAACCTGTCCGTATAAGCCACTATATCTGTCCCCTTCATCTTGAGGTTCCATAGTTCCTCCTCAAGCTTCTGAACCTCGCCTCTTGGGCAGTACTCCCTTCTTAGTAGGTCCTTTAGTGTGTCCCAGCCCATGACATTGGCTGTTACTAAGGAGAGTGAATTGACATGGCCATTCCACCATGTCACGACCCTTTCAGTGAAGGTGGCAGCAGCGAACTTCATTTTTCTCTCTTTGGGGCATGAGCACATTTCAAAAATGGCTTCGACTCTTTCGATTGATTGGGATAATGCAAGAATTCCTCCAGTCCCATTGAAGAAGGTTGGTTTGCAGTTCATGAAATCCTTATAGGTGCATCCATGTGCCCGTTGATGATCTTCATCATGTCTAGAATTTCTACCCATTCCAGCGCCACTTGCATCACCGGAATTTATTTGAGCCAGAGCTGCAGTCACCGCTGCGGTTACAGCTGTTTTAAACATCACTGGATCGAACTATGGAGGTGGTGGTGGTGGAGGAGTTTGATTCGTAGGTCTGCCTTTGTTTGGGCGCTTACGGGGAGACATCTTTTGGTGAAAATATTATATGGATGAGGATAACAGTGAGAAAGAATGGTGAGTATGATGAGAGTGTTTTATGAATTACACCACCATACACAATTTGTCAAACAAGGTCATATACCGAGTAGGGAGACATAAGAATATAGAATTTTCCCAATAGGTTAGATAACTATCAATATTAATGATATTACTGATGTAAATGAGTTCTGGAAAAATGACCTAATGGTAGACCTTACATCAAACCATGAGGAGAAAATGATGGACAGTCTAGATAACTACATAGCATACTAAAAGATGAGAATATTCTATAGACAAGTGTTTCATTTAAAAGCAGACATTAAAGACTATTCCTAAGTCAAAAGAAAAGATGCGCTAGTCATCTTTCATCGGAGGCGGTGGATGTTTCTCGGGTGGACTCGAAGATCAGCTAGCTGGCGCTCCACGTCTAGGAGGTGTCGCTGGTAGACCTTCGGGCGATCTCGGAGTTCTATGACTTCAGCCCGGGTCTTGGCCAATGCTTGTAGAAAAGGCCTCGCGGCTTGCTGCAAACCTCTCATTAGCATGTTCCAGACGGCTGGTGCGAAGGAGGTGCAGTCCTCCATTTGTATCAACCTCCACGATACGCTGGAGAGCAGCCCTGCCTTGAATTTTGTTGCGGGCAACTCTTCGGACCAGGATGGGCAAGACTCTGTCCGCCGTTCCTCCTTCACTTGTGTTGTAGAAGCTTCGATATCCATTGAAGGGCATGGGTTGATTTTGCTCTTCACCCCACGTTTCTATGGATTCCACCCATGCAGGCGTCGGGCCGTGGAAGGCCTGGCGGGGGTTAGGGTTTGGGACCGGGGCCGCAGGGGGTAGGTTGTTGACTTCAGGTTCGGAGTTTGACCCATCCGAGAAACCTTCTGCTTGGTGCTCCAAAGGAATCTGATATTCCTCATCAGGGTCTTATTAAAGCCATCCCATATTGCCATGGTTTGGGAAGTATGGGTCACCGTGATGAAATTTGGCCATGGTATCTATGCGAGAAAAGGGGAAGAATAGTTAATAGACGTACTAATCTAAGATACTTATAAGAGAATCATTATTAGCCAGACCAATACTCGCAAAGTTCATACTAATTACATGCGACCGAAACAAGATAGACCTTCGAATAATCGATCCTAACTCTAAATCCACAACCAAACAAGGAACATGAAGTAAAGCAAAGATCATATATTCTATGTCTATAACGTCTTAGTTACATGTAATTGTAGTGTATCCACATAGAAACTATTGCTCTCCTAATAATGACATTTTTAGTTCTCATTTATGTAAATTATACTGATGTAGAATACTCCTATAGTATTCTCGTGTTAGGGTTATTGGATAGTGTTGGTAAGTTTTTAGACTTGTTGCAGCACCACAACCATCCTTAGGCACATGCTAGTCACTCCTAGAAAAATGTAGTTGATCAGGCTACATCCACCCAGATGTGACTATATGTCTCTAAGCCTAACTGTGCTACTCAACAATCTTAATACTTTTGCTATGTTCTAGTATGATACTAACTCTTTGTATTCGTGAATATATATATACATATACTTAGTTAAATATTTTAGTATTTAAAAGTATATATTCACTATAAACTTGGCTCTGATACCAATCCGTCGCACCCCAAAACCGAGAACAGCGGAATACGCTCTGGGGTGGAGGACTTCATGTTCAGTATCATAACAATGCGTAATAGTAAAAAGAAGCAACCACATCCATTTCATTAATATAATAATAATTGTAATACATGCGTGTTTTGTACATTTATGTAGACACCAAAAGTATAAACAAAATAAAAGATGAGACTTATATGCTCCATCTTCCCAAAAGCTGCATCAGTACCTGTTTATTTTTGACCTGCGAATACAAGTTATTTAGAAAACGAGTATCAGCATAAAGCTGGTGAGTTCTTAAGTATTTAGTGTCGTTGCTTGTATAAAAATGTTTACAATCTTGTAGTGAAATGACTGTTATCAAGGTTTGAAAGTAGCTTGATTCATAGAAAATCCTATATTTTCCAGCAAAAGTAGTATTTTACCAAAACTAGGTTATTTGTAAGTTCTCTTCTTTATAAAGGTAATAGTCTTCTCGTGAGAGTGTCAATAATGAAAATATAGTTTTAGACTCGTTCATTATAGAGAAGGAATAGGGTTTCACTCCAGCAGCGCCCCTGCTGGTTAAATATAATAGTGAATGTAAACTCCGGTTAGTGTTAATTTTGTTTGCACCTCGGGATGTGTTCTTAATTAAAGTTTAAATGTGAACTCGTGTGAGATCATACTGAGTGATGATAGTACAATGGCCGACCCTCCAGGTCACCGATAGTGTAGTAGTATTTGTCATCCCTAGGCCAAAAGGCTCGGACTGTAGCTAGCAGTCGGGATGGGGGAAAATCCATCCTGTATAGATTTATACACGTAGTGGTCGCTCTCCCTCCAGAAGGCGATGGTTATCCGATGAAATCATATCGGTAGGTCGTATAGAGAGATAATGCATCACATTCTGTTATAGTATCCTCTTACGTATGGTATATAGTGTTCTCTTAGAATAATGTATAGTGTATAATGTTCTCTTCACATTTTATATTGTACATATAGCCTTGTACTTGTACTGTTCATAGTATGTATCATAGTGATATCAAAATGAGTAGTAATCCTTAACTATACCTATTATAGTTAAAATGAGTACTTTATTTAGTGTCGTTATGTAGAAGTATCGATATAGAATAAAAACTTTTATTTCTAACAAAAATATACAAGATATATAACTAAATATTAAATGACAGTCGAACAGATAACCTAATACCCTAAGCCCCCAATCAAACAAGAACAAGAAATAATTTGGAAAATAAATATTAGGATTTTGGAAAATACCTAATTATATAATTATATAAGTGTAGATATAATTTGGAACATAAATATTAGGATTTTGAAAAGGAGTTTGATAAACAGTTACAATAATTTCTAATAAAACACTTTAAAATGTAAAAGTCCTTATGATAGTAAGTCATCAATAATGTGTGATTAGTTTTGCAATGTATTGGATTCAACTTGTATTCCCCCCCCCCCTATAAAACAATTAAAAATATTTGAAAGGTCAATTAAGGTGGTATGAACTCATTGTTTGACGTAGGGTTCAAGTGTGCTATAGCTACGAGTGTCGAGTGTCAACGGATGCTCTGAACGCAAGTACCCCCTATTAATCATATGGTGACACATATATAAGTTAGATCTAGGGTGTTTCATGACTAAAATGATGAGAAATTACCCTAAGGACTTGGAATCACTAGGACTAAGTGTCCCGTATTCTATACTCAATGATTTCTTCTAGTTTAAGGATAAATATGAGTACTAGGGTTGGTGTGTAACCATAAAGATGAGTGTGCGGCTGGGGAATGCAGCCAGACTTGTGGGTGAGGCTGCACACTAGATTGTGCGGCCATACATAGGGATGTGCGGCCGTACACTCCTTGTTTGAGTCCTATGTGTCGATTATGTGGTCGTACTCTCACTTTGGAGGGTGCTTTGGATATGTGTGGCTACCTGATGAAGGTGTGCGGCCGCACTCCTTCATGGAGTGAAGAACACGAAGAACATTTTGAGTTTTGGGCTTGGATTCAAGTGTTTTACTTCTATACAAGTTGAAAGATGATGTTCTTCCCGTTTTGGAAGCCTTCTGGGTGTTTTTCGGTGAGGTTTTTAGAGAGAGAAACCAGAGGGAGGAAGAAAGTGCAACCAAAAGTGAATGGAAGGGGTTCTCTACTATATATAGGGTTAGGTGTGATGCTGAAGGGGGTTGCGGTTGGGTGTGTGGCTGGCTGGCCGCACACTCTAGTGTGCGGCTGCACACACCTCTCTTGGTGTGTTTTGCTAGGTTTTACTATATAACACCCTTCCTGACCCTTCCAATGGCCCATGTTTATGATATACTAAGCCTAAGACACTCGTGTGGACCCAACATCTTGCTAAAATATGCTAATTTCACGTGAGTTATAGATATATGGATCGATTTCGCAATGTAAAAGTGTCGGGTTGTAACACCCATGAAAAGCGAATGTAGTAGCTGATGCTCTTAGTTGGAAAGAATACTCAGGTCGCCGAGTGAAATCCTTAACCTTGACGATCCATTCAGATCTGTCCATAGAAATCAAGGAAGCTCAGAGGGAAGTCTTGAAAACAGAGAATGTGGTAGGTGAAGCCCTAAGAGGAATGTACAAGAATGTTGAAGTCAAGGGTGACGGAGTTCGTTACTTCATGAATCGGATCTGGACACTAAAGTTTGTTGGATTCAAAGATGTGGTCATGAACAAGGCGCATAAGAATCGATACTCCGTACATCCAGGTTTAGACAAGATGTATTTAGACCTCAAGAAACTATATTGGTGGGCTAACTTGAAAGCGGAGATCGCTACCAATGTGGGCAAGTGTCTGACTTGCAACAAAGTCAAGGTAGAGTACCAAAAGACATCGGGATTGCTTCAACAACCTAAAATACCTGAGTTGAAGTGGGAACGGATAACCATGGACTTCATAACCAAATTACCCAAGACAGCAGGTGGCCTAGACACCATCTGGGTAATCGTAGATAGATTAACAAAATCCACACACTTCCTGCCAATAAAAGAAACCAACAAGATGGAGAAGCTAGCTCGAACCTACATTCGAGAGATTGTACGACTACATGGTGTGCTAATATCCATTATCTCCGACAGAGATAGTAGGTTCACCTTCCAATTCTAGCAATCGTTACAAAAATATCTAGGAACGAGGCTCGACATGAGTACTACTTACCATCCACAAATTGACGGTCAAAGTGAGAGGACCATACAAACCTTGGAAGATATGCTAAGAGCTTGTGTACTTGATTTTGGTAAAGCATGGGATATCCATTTACCAGTAGTCGAATTTTCATACAACAATAGCTATCACTCCAGAATTAAAGTTGCTCTATTTGAAGCCCTCTATGGACGGAAGTGCAGATCACCACTGTGCTGGACTGAAGTAGGTGACATGCAACTAGCAAAGGGACAAGTACCTGTCAGCACTCTCACTGGCCCGGAAATCATAAGAGAAACAACTAAGAAGATTGTACAAATTCAGATGACTGAAGGCTTCAAGAGACATACAAAAGAGTTATGCAGACAAAAGACGGAAGCCCTTGGATATTCAGGTCGGGGACCAAGTGCTATTGAAGGTCTTGCCCTGGAAAGGACTAATACACTTTGGAAGACATGGGAAACTAAACCCAAGGTATATCAGACCATTCAAGATCCTTGCAAGGATAGGCCCGGTAGGCTACAAACTTCATCTACCGTAGGAACTCAATAACACACACCCTACCTTTTATATGTCAAGCATGATGAAATGTTTGTCCGATGAGACCGTCGTCGTCCCTTTAGATGAAATGAAAATCAACGAGAGTCTCTACTTTATAGAAGAACCAATTGAAATCATGGATAGGGAAATTAAAAGAACAAAACAAAGTCGCATACCCATCGTGAAGGTCTGCTGGAATGCAAAGCGAGGACCTGAATACACCTGGGAACGCGAAGATAAGATGAAACATAAGTACCTACATCTTTTTCCCTAATCCACAAGTATTCTTCATACATTAAATTTCGGGACGAAATTCCCTCTAATGGGGGGATGATGTGACAACCCGATATTTCGACTCTATGTAATGACCTAAAAAGTCAAGTATGGTAACCACTTTTTGTGACAACCTGAAATTTATTCCGTCACTGTAACCCATTTCCATTAATAAAACTCATTATTATTAAATTTTTCCGTTAACATTTGGATTAGGCAATTAAATTGATACTTTTATATTGACTTCATAAGTATCCAAACGAATTAGAAACACGTGAAACACCCTCGATATCCCTTTGAAAAGTTTTTAGTTTACGACCAAGTCGGGTTACAACGTTTAATCGGGTACGACCATAAACTCCGTTTAACATCGGGATCGGGTGGATCCCCACCGGGCCGCAAACTCAAACCCTATATAAGGATGAGTAGGATTTCATTTGAGACTTTTCCCACTCTTAACGCACTCTCTCTCTACAACTCGAATTTTGATCGAAAAATGCCCCTTTCAAGCTCTAAAATCGTAAGTAATCCCTCCTAGCTTGTTGTTTAGCTTGGTATAGATGCAAATTCATGTTTAAATAATTCAAAAGCCCCAAAACCATGAGTTTATGGTTGGGGAACACCCCCAAAACCATAAATAACCATAAGTGGGTTTTGAAGCCCCAAAACCCCTCTAATGCTTAGATATGACTTAGAAACTAGCATGCATGAGCTTAGAACCCCAAAATCATGTCTTAATTGGAGTAAACATGTGTTTATGGCCTATGAATGAGAGTTTACGGATAATGAATGTTCTTGGGCCGTAAACTCCTTTAAAAGGGTGCAAAGCTGCCCTTTCTTCCATCCTTATGCCTAGAACTCAACATATAATCAACCACCATCGAAGTAGGGACCTTAAACATCAAAGAAACCAAGACCTTATAGATTTTACGGCCGTAAAACCCGAAGGAAATGGTCCTTTGGCCGTAAACTCCCTTAAGGGGTCAAATGGTGCCCTAACTTCCCTCCTATGGCTTAGATTAATGCATATAATCTTTTATCGCTTCATTTGAAGCACCAAACTATGAAAACATGAGCCAACCATGAGTTTACGACCGTAAACCCATGTGTTTACGACACTAAACTCACCAAGGGTCCTTCAAGAATCGTAAACCCCATTTCCAAGGTCAATTCAAGTCCCGATCACTTCAGAAGCCTTTGATTCTACGATAGAACCTTCCCTTGTGCAATATAATACCTTTGAGCAACCAAAAACATCCCACCCATGAGTTTACGGCCATAAAATCATGGGGATATGGTCTTTGGGCTGTAATCTCCCCTAAGGGTTTACTCTTGAAGAGCAAACTCCCTAACTAGGCCGTGCACTCCTTAGATGCAATCTGTATCATTCCTAACACTTGAGATAAGGTGTATTCGCGCATTGGAGTGTATTATATTACTTAATTAGTGGTTTAATGTCTAATTAGATACAATTATGTATCACTTCATGTTACATAGGATCCCCGCGTGTGTTGTAGTCCTAAATTGGCACTTAGCATCTGTAACAACCCGAAATTTCCGTATCATTTCTTGTAACTCTTTTGCAGTACAATTCATGCAACCAATCGTCGTTTCCAAATTCGATTTCCGACCTTCTGTATGATTAAGTCATTAACTTGTACGTATTTAAAATGACTTAATGGGTGTCTTAATACAATTAGAAATCATTTTAACACCCAACTTTAGTGATCGGAAAATTTCTAGAAATTACCGTATCGGGTTACGGCAACTCAATCGTGTACGACCAAAAGCCTCGTCTAACGCCGGTATCGGGTAGAATTCCACCGTGTCCAAAACATAAACACTATATAAACGTGTTTAAGCCTCCATTTGAAGCCTTTGGCAAATTTCTCATTTAACTCTTCCAACCTCTCTCCTCATCCAAATTCAAAGGTCCAAAACTAAGATTTAAGGCTTCCAATCAAAGAGGTAACACCCCTAACATGTTATTCAACCTCTTTACCCTTGAAATTGATGTTTAAATTATGTTTTGGGACCAAGAACATGAGTTTACGGCCAAGGAACAAGCTTGGCCGTAAACTCCTAAAGATAGGGTTTTTAAGCCCTAAAACCCCTCCTAAGCAATGTTGGACATTAGATATCGCTTAATGAATTAATGGAAAGGACTTATAACATTTAAAACATTAATTTTGAGCCATTTGAAGGAGTTTACGGCCAAGGCATAAGCTTGGGCCGTAAACTCATGTTCATGGGGGGTTTTTGAGCCAATAACCCTTCCAAATCATAGTTGGGACTTAGATATGACCTTAAGGCTTGCTAAACTAGACTTGGAACACTTTAAACATGATTTTTGGGGGACAAAAGTGAGTTTACGGCCAAGTCATATTCTTGGGCCGTAAACTCCACTTAAAAAGGGATTTAATGCCTTAAAACATGTCCAAATGTCTTGAAACTCAACCAATGGCCTTGTGGTAAAATCTAGATGCATCTAAAAATAGTTTAAGGGTTTTAAACACATCAAAAATGTCATTTATAGGAGTTTACGGCCTAGGAACATACCTTTGGCCGTAAACTCATAAAACTTGTTAAATGATGCATCTAATGCACTCAAATGGCTCGCATAAATTTCTAGAATCACATGTGATTGTCTTAAGCATCAAAAACTAACTTTTTCATAGGTATAAGAGAGTTTACGGCCTTAGAACATACCTCTAGGCCGTAAACTCCAAAAAGTGTGTTAAATGATGTTCTAAATTCATAACAAGGCTTGGAAAATTAACTAGAATCACATGTGATTATCCTTTGTAGCTCAAATCAATTTATCTTGGCCATAGGTGATTTTACGGCCGTAAACTCCCATTTAAGTGTTAAAATTTCATACCATCCATTCCAAGGCATTTTAGAAATCCATTTCAACAATCCCCATGTCCATTTAAGCCATTTAAACACTCAAAACTACACCAACATGAGTTTACGGTCGTAAACTCATGTGTGTGTGTGTTCTATGGCTGTAAAATCCTTAAAATGTTTAGTCTTGGGGAGTAAACTCAAGTCCCAAGTCCCTAGTGCCATTACACGTCCGAAGATGTCACCCGGGTCACTCCAAACGCTCGTTTTGAGGTAATTAACCTCATTGGGGTGTAATGTTCCACATGATTAGTGAATGTATCTCTACTTGTATATATATATATATATATATATATATATATATATATATGGACATTATTTCATTTTACATAGGGACATCACGAGTAATCAAACCCCGAACCAACATCTAGTATTCAAAACCGACAGGTTTCCGAGTCCGGTGAGTTCTTACCCCTACCCTTTTTCAATGTTTTCACTGTTTTTAGGGGGGAACACAAGCAAAGTACAAGGGAATTCTTTTACTCAAAACATGTTTTTCAAATGTGTGTTTCATATTTCATATGGTTTTATTACTGATTACCACAACTGATAACCAATTGAACATGCAGATCACATAACATATATTTGTGAAATAGGTCTTTAAACTATTATGTTTTACATATATTTCACAAATGGCTTTCCACAATTTATCAGTTAAAAGCATGACATTAGACATTTGAATATAATACCTGTACACTGTTTTGTTCTCGGTAACACTCCACACATATACGCGAGTGGAGGACTATCATATTATTACTAGTAAATTTGTTAATCTTGTATGATTGGAGACACGTCCTCGGCGAACACTCCACCGAGATACACGAGTGGAGGACTACACCCATAACCAGAATCTCTGGTATTTAGAGAGCATGACTTGAGTGTATAGATCTATACGGGGCTGACTACCCCACACCTGGCTGCTAGCTACAGCCGAACCGAAATCGTTTAAGGGTGACGAAAGCCATAAGTATGTGGACTACTTATTGCCACAGGTTTCAGTCTATTGTATGGTTATGGAACTCACAATTAGGATAACAGAGATTTACTTATAGTAATAATGAACCACTTTATACATTCTTTACATCTTTTACATCCTTCACGTACTGTAACTAACATTCAGGAAAGTACAGGACTTTCCTGGGGAAAACATGGAATCTAACCATGTTTACATCTATTACATCTTTAACATCATTCACATTAGAAACCAACAAGCAGGAAAGCATGGGGCTTTCCTGGGTAACACTTACATAACTAGAAAGAGCATCAAAATGGATAACATTACATCTTTTACAATTGGTAACATACAATAAGGAAAGTACGGGACTTTCTTGGTAATACATGATAAGTAAACAGAACAGTTTAATAAATCGGATAACCAAACTATACATTTTCACATGAGTAGATATGTTTTCAGTGCACAAACTTACTATACCTTACATTTGTGAAACAAAAATCAACTTTAAGAAAATATGGGATTTTCTTGGTATACATAACATTTCAGAAATAGAAAGGAAACTCGAAACATTTTCACAAACAAAAACTGCTTATGAACTCACCAGCTTTATGCTGATTATCAAACTGCTTGTGTTCTCATGTCAGCGTTAGAACAGGTACCCGAAGATCCTTTTTGCTTGAAGATGGTGTGCATGAAGATCCGTTTATTTTGTTTATATATATTATGTATCACAACTGTACAAACTTTACTTTTGAAACAACTGTAAAACTTTATTATGTAATGTAATGGTTTTTTTACTTTACTTACTATGCGCATTGGATTTGATACTCAACGTGGAGTCAACCCCGAAAATGTTTCCGCCTTCGGTTTTCAGGGTGTGATAGATTGGTATCAGAGCCCTTGTTTATAGTAAATGAAGTATACCAAACCTTACATGGTATAAAACTATAAACACTAAAGGGCCTGAGTGCTCTGAATTAAAAGTATCTACAAACTACAAGTATTTTCAAAAGTATACAAGTATAGCAAACTGTCGTCATCCGTAACCACAAGTAGAACAGAACATAAGTAATTGGGTGTTGTGTACTATGGTTAAACCTGGGTAGTTATGTAGTCGTGTCTATAGTCTAATGAATCCTTTACTGAGCAACTCATTGAGTTGACTGGATAACTCCTGCATTTCTGCCGGAGCTAAGCGATACGGAGATTTTGCTACGGGGGTAGCTCCAGGAATTAGGTCAATACGGAACTCGACCTGACGTTCGGGAGGAATTCCTGGAAGTTCTTCGGAAAAACACATCAGGAAAGTTACAGACTTCGAGGATGCTCGCAAGGTCTCTAACTTCTTGTTTCTCATTGATCACATGGGCTAAGAATGCAATGCACTCCTTTCGTAGGAGCTTTCGAGCTTTGATGCAAGAAATGATATGAAGGTTGGAACTGGGTTTATCGCCATAGATTACGAGAGTTTGATCCGAAGGAAGATTGAGACGAATGGATTTTTCATAACAAAGAATATCAGCATGATTGGGACTCAACCAATCAATGCCAATGATAACATCAAAGCTCTTAATGGAAATGCGCATGAGATCTATAGGAAATGAGTGGTCATTTAAGGTAAGCGTACAACCTATGAATACATCGTTAGCGCTTTCTTTCTCACCGTTAGCCATCTCGACGGTAAACGTTTCAGTTAGTGGTTGAGGATTTGGTTTTAGATTATGTTTGAATGCATGACTAACAAAACTCCTTTCAGCACCTGAATCGAAAAGAATACTAGCATATGAGTTGTCGAGAAGGAACGTACCCGAAACAACAGTGGGATTAGTGACTGCTTCCTCCCGTCCCATGGTTAGAATCCTTCCAGTGTTATCAGCAGTTGACTTCTTGGGACAGTTCCTTTTAAAGTCCCCAACTTCTCCACAGTTGTAGCAGGCTTGACTAACACCTGCTCCAGATGATTGGTTGGCTGATTGGGTAGGAGTTTTGCAGAATCGAACTGTGTGCCCTTTCTTACCACAGTTGGTACAGGATAATTCTCGGCAGGGACCAGGATGATGATGGTATTTACACTTGTCACACATAGGGAGGTGACCAGCATATTTACTGGTAGGAGTTGGGGCTGTGGATCCCATGACAGAAGCAGCAGCAACAGGGGTAGTAGTAGCAGCATGGACTGCTACCGTCTGCTGTTTCTTAGAAGATCCTTGAGAAGATTGACCCTTCTTCTTCTTCCATAATTTTCTCTTTTCGCCACTCCTTTGAGTCGGCTCAGAAGTGGTAGTGATTTCCTTAACGTCGTCGCTGTGATCAATCAGAATTTGAGCTAAAGTCTTAGCACTATCATAGGTATCCGGACGAGCAGCCAAAACATGACTCTTTGTCGGTTGAGATAACCCCCAAACGAACCTTTCGATCTTTTTGTTCTCAGGAGTGACTAATCCCGGGCAGAGAAGTGCGAGATCATCGAATTGGGAAGTATATGTAGCAATGTCGGAACCTTTCATCTTCAGGTTCCAGAGCTCGTGCTCTAATTTCTGCATTTCACCACGGGGGCAGTATTCGGCAGTAAGAAGTTCTTTCATGGCTTCCCAGGCCATGGCATTGGCTACTGGTAAGGTCAGAGATTTGACTCGGCCATTCCACCAAGTCAAGGCTTTATCAGCGAAGGTACAGGCCGCGAATTTAACTTTATTAGATTCCGCACATGCACAGATTTCAAAGATGGACTCAATTTTCTCGAACCATCGAGATAAGGAAATGACACCTCCAGCGCAATTAAAGGATGTTGGTTTTGCGTTCATGAAATCTTTATAGGAACCCCCTCTTTGGTGTCCCTGGCTAACCTCGGGGTTTTGAGATTGAGGACCACTTCCTGAACCACTAGGGTTCATTTGTGACATAGTTGCTACCATTGCAGCTGTCATCATCATCTGGAGCGATGCTAGGTCAAACTGGGGAGGAGGTGGCGGCGAAGAAGGATTGTTGTTGTTCTTTGAGCTAGGTCTCTTTCGGGGAGGCATCTTGATCTAATAAGATCAAGAAAGAGAGGATGGTAAGTCCTTTATATTGAATCGATAGAGATGGCAGTTATATGATTTGAATAAGCGATAAAGCAGGAATGAGTTATCAAAACAGATAATTTATCGCTAAGAATAATCACAGAAAGCCATTCGAATAACGATTTCTACGGAGGATTGGGATCGAGAAATACTCCCAGAGTATTTCAGGAATTGTTTACGACAATGATTCGATGATTGGGATATTAGGGTAAGTTTTAGGCATGTCGCATACCACAGTCACTCCCAAGCACATGTTGGCCGTGTCTCGAATGAATATAGTTGGCCAGGCTATATTGACCCTAGACACGACTACATAACTGCCTAGGTTTAACCATAGTACACAACACCCAATTACTTATGTTCTGTTCTACTTGTGGTTACGGATGACGACGATTCAGTATACTTGTATATTTTTGAAAATACTTGTAGTTTGAAGATACTTTTAATTCAGAGCACTTAGGCCCTTTAGTGTTTATAGTTTTATACCATGTAAGGTTTGGTATACTTCATTCACTATAAACAAGGGCTCTGATACCAATCTGTCACACCCCGAAAACCGAAGGCGGAAACATTTACGGGGTTGACTCCACGTTGAGTATCAAATCCAATGCACATAGTAAGTAAAGTAAAGCAACCATTACATTACATAATAAAAGTTTTACAGTTGTTTCAAAAGTAAAGTTTGTACAGTTGTGATACATAATACATATAGAGAAAATGAAATGGGTCTTCATGTACTCCGTCTTCTAGCAAAAAGGGTCTTCGGGTACCTGTTCTAACGCTGACCTGAGAACACAAGCGGTTTGAAAATTAGCATAAAGCTGGTAAGTTCATAAGCTGTTCTGTTTACTTAGGAATATAGTTGGTTATTGCTTCACAAATGTAAAGTTGGTTATTGCTTCACAAATCTTCATGAATATAGTTCCTTTCTGTTTCTGAAATGTTATGTACACCAAGAAAATCCCGTATTTTCTTAAAAGTTGGTTATTGCTTCACAAATGTAAAGTATAGTAAGTTTGTATACTGAAAACATGTTTGCTCATGTGAAAATGTATAGTTGGTTATCCGACTTGTTAAACTATTATGTTTACTTATCATGTATTTCCAAGAAAGTCCCATACTTTCCTTATTGTATATTATCAATTGTAAAAGATGTAATGTTATCCGGTTTGTTACTCTTTCTAGTTATGTATGTGTTACCCAGGAAATCCCCATGCTTTCTTGCATGTTGGTTTCTAATGTAAACGATGGTAAAGATGTAAAAGATGTAATCGTGATTAGGTTCCATGTTTTCCCCAAGAAAGTCCCGTACATTCCTGATTGTTAGTTATAGTATGTGAAAGATGTGAAAGATGTAAAAGATGTATAAAGTAGTTCATTATTACTATAAGTAAATCTCTGTTATCCTAATTGCGAGTTCCATAACCATACAATAGACTGAAACATGTGGCAATAAGTAGTCCACATACTTATGACTTTCGTCACCCTTGAACCATTGCGGTTCGGCTGTAGCTAGCAGCCAGGTGTGGGGTAGTCAGCCCCGTATAGATCTATACACTCAAGTCACGCTCTCTAAATACCAGAGATTCTGGTTATGGGTGTAGTCCTGCACTTGCGTATATCGGTGGAGTGTTCTCCGAGGACGTGTCTCCAATCATACAGGATTAACAAATTTACTAGTAATAATATGATAGTCCTCCACTCGCGTATGTGTGTGGAGTGTTACCGAGGACAAAAAAGTGTATAGGTATTATGTTTAAATGTTTAATGTCATGCTTTTAACTGATAAAATGTGGAAAACCATTTATGAAATATATGTAAAACATAACAGTTTAAAGACCTATTTCACAAATATATGTTACGTGATCTGCATGTTCAAATGGTTATCAGTTGTGATGATCAATAATAAAAGCATATTAAATATGAAACACACATTTGAAAACATGTTTTGAGTAGAAGAATTCCCTTGTACTTTGCTTGTGTTCCCCCCCCCCCCCTGAAAACAGTGAAAACAGTGAAAAAGGGTAGGGGTATGAACTCACCGGACTTGGAAACGTGTCGGTTTTGAATACTAGATGTTGGTTTGGGGTTTGATTACTCGCGATGTCCCTATGTAAAATGAAATAATTTCCATATATATACAATTAGGGATACATTCACTAATCATATGGAGCATTACACTCCAACGAGATTAAACACCTCAAAACGAGCGTTTGGAGTGACCCGGGTGACATCTTCGGACGTGTAATGACACTAGGGACTTGGGACTTGATTTTACTCCCCAAGAGTAAACATTTTAAGGATTTTACAGCCATTGAACACACACATACATGATTTTACGTCCGTAAACTCATGCGGGTGTGATTTTGAGTGTTTAATGGCTTAAATGGACATGGGGATTGTTGGAATGGATTTCTAAAATGCCTTGGAATGGATTGTATGAAATTTTAACACTTAAATGCGAGTTTATGGCCACTCCATAAGATTTTATGGCCATAAACTCACCTATGGCCAAGATAATTTGATTTGAGCTACAAAGGATAATCACATGTGATTCTAGTTAATTTTCCAAGCCTTGTTATAAATTTAGAACATCATTTAACACACTTTTTGGAGTTTACGGCCTAGAGGTATGTTCTAAGGCCGTAAACTCTTCTATACCCATGAAAAAGATAGTTTTCGATGCTTAAAACAATCACATGTGATTCTAGAAATTTATGCAAGCCATTTGAGTGTATTTGATGCATCATTTAACAAGTTTTATGAGTTTACGGCCAAGGGTATGTTCCTAGGCCGTAAACTCCTATAAATGACATTTTTGATGTGTTTAAAGCCCTTAAACTATTTTTAGATGCATCTAGATTTTACCACAAGGCCATTGGTTGAGTTTCAAGGCATTTGGACATGTTTTAGGGCACTAAATCCCCATTTAAGAGGAGTTTACGGCCCAAGAATATGTCTTGGTCGTAAACTCACTTTTGTCCCCCAAAAATCATGTGTAAAGTGTTCCAAGTCTAGATTAGCAAGCCTTAAGGTAATATCTAAGTCCCAACTATGATTTGGAAGGGTTGTTTGGCTCAAAAACCCCATGAACATGAGTTTACGGCCCAACCTTATGCCTTGGCCATAAACTACTTCAAATGGTTCAAAATCAATGTTTTAAATGTTATAAGTCCTTTTCATTAAGTCATTAAGCCATATCTAATGTCCAACATTGCTTAGGAGTGGTTTTAGGGCTTAAAAACCCCATCTTTAGGAGTTTACGGCCCAAGCTTGTTCCTTGGCCGTAAACTCATGTCCTTGGTCCCAAAACATAATTTAAACATCAATTTGAAGGCTAAATAGGTTGAATAATAAGTTAGGGGTGTTACCTCTTTGATTGGAAGCCTTAAATCTTAGTTTTGGACCTTTGAATTTGGATGAGGAGAGAGGTTGGGAGAGTTAAATGAGAAATTTGCCAAAGGCTTCAAATGGAGGCTTAAACACGTTTATATAGGTTCTAAAACCTGAACACGGTGGAACTCTACCCGGTACCGGCGTTAGACGAGGCTTTTGGTCGTACCCGATTGAGTTGCCGTAACCCGATACGGCAAATTCTAGAAATATTCCGATCACTAAAATTGGGTGTTAAAAATGATTTCTAAATGTTTTAAGACACCCATTAAGTCATTTTAAATATGTACAAGTTAATGACTTAATTAAACGGAAGATCGAAAATTGAATTTGGAAACAACGATTGGTTGCGTGAATTGTACTACGAAAGAGTTACAAGAAATGATACGGAAATTTCAGGTTGTTACACTTGCTTTAATCCATAAATGGATTTCTCAAGCTTACACACTCTATTAGGGTACTCGTTGCTGAAAAAACCTTCTGGCTGACTCATGTAAATATCTTCAGTCAACTTTTCGTTAAGGAAAGCGGTTTTGACATCCATTTGCCAAATTTCATAGTCATGAAATGCACTTATGGCTAACATAACCCTGATAGAGTTAATCTTGGCTACTGGAGAAAAGGTCTCATCATAATCCACTCTAGGAATTTGAGAGAAGCCATTTGCAACCAGTCGAGCCTTATAAGTGTGTACATTACCATCCATGTCGGTCTTCTTCTTGAAGATCCATTTCCACCCTACAGTCTTACAACCTGGTACATTCTCAACCAAGTTCCAAACTTGATTGTCATACATGGACTGTATCTCACTATCCACAGCCTCTTTCCACTTAGCAGACTCGGGGACTGCCATGGCTTCCTCGTAGCTGTTAGGTTCATCCAGACCTACTAGTGTCTCATCACTAATAAGTGTCTCAGCTTCTGCAGTAATATGGAAACCATAGTAATGCTCAGGTGCATTCCTAACTCCCGTGGAACGCCTCAGAGGTACAGATTCGTCAATTGGCTCAACTGGAGTTTCCTCCTCAAGTTAACGGCTAGGGTTTGAAGTTCCTTCACCGCTTGACTCTTGATGTTCTTCAAGTTCAATTTGCCTCCCACTGTCTGCTTGGCTTATAAATTCTCTCTCTCAAAAGACTCCTCTTCTTGCTACAAAGACCACATTATCACTAGGTCTGTAGAAGAGGTAACCAAAGGATCTTTGTGGGTAGCCGATGAAAATACACCTCTCGCTTCAGGGTTCTAGCTTATCATGAGACTCGCGCCTCACAAAAGCCTCGCAACCCCAAATCTTGATGTGGTCTAGTTTAGGTACTTTACCAATCCACATCTTGTGAGGAGTTTTGGCAACTTTCTTTGTAGGCACTAGATTAAGAATATGGGCAGTAGTCTCTAAGGCATAACCCCAAAATGAGATTGGTATCGAAGCTCAACTCATCATGGAACGAACCATGTCTAACAAGGTTCGATTACGCCTCTCAGCTACACCATTCAACTGTGGTATCCTATGAAGTGTCAATTGTGAGACAATCCCACATTCCCTAAGATATTCGAGGAACTCTGATCTAAGATACTCACCACCTCGATCGGATCGGAGCATCTTAATGTTCATTCCCAATTGATTCTCGACTTCCTATTTAAATTCCTTAAACCTTTCGAAAGTCTCTAACTTATGCTTGATTAAATAGACATATCCATATCTACTGTAATCATAAGTAAAAGTCAAATAATAACGATTAGCATCCCTTGTGGCATGTTTAAATGGTCCACACACATCCGTGTGCACAAGGTCCAACAAACCTTCACCCCTCTCAGAAGAACCTGTGAAGGGTGACTTTGTCACTTTTCCAAGTAAGCATGATTCACAACTATCATCCGACTTTAGGTCAAACGACTCCAAGACTCCATCCTTTTGGAGTTGACCTATGCGTTTCTTGCTTATATGTCCAAGATGACAATGCCATAGTGATGTTTTATCCAAGTTATTATTATTAATAGAATCAATACAAAATACATTATTTCCTAAGTAATCAACCACATATACTGTTTCAAACACGCCATCACAAGGTAATGCTTTAAAATAAAGAACATTATTAAAGAAAGCATCAATAGAACCAACTTCATTATAAAATGAAAAGGTAAATCCTTGTTTATACAATGCATGAAAGGAAATAATATTTCTTTCCATTTCTGGTGAATAACAACATTTATTCAAATCTAAATTTAACCCACTACTTAGAGACAAAGTATAAACTCCAATCTTGGTGACAGGTGTAACTTTCCTATTCCCCATGATTAAGTTTATCCTTCCTTGCTCCACATTCTCACTTATTTTTAGTCCCTGTAAATCAGAATAGATATGAATACCACAACCGGTATCAAGGACCCAAGATTTAGAATGGGGTGAGTTATTAGAAATGATAGTGTAAATACCTGCATGGTTGGGTTTAACTTTCCCATCCTTCACATCTTGCTGGTACTTTGGGCAGTTCCGCTTCCAATGTTCCTTTTCAGGGCAATAGAAGCATCCAGCCTCTTTTGGTCCAGAAGAAGGAGTGATGAAACCTTTCTTGGTTCCACTTGAAGAAGAGCCATCAAGGGTCCTAACCTTGGTACCCTTCGAAGAACTCTTTTGACCTCTTCCTTGTTCATGTGGTATGTCATGCAGAATTGATCATAACATGAAGGTAAGGAGTGCAAAATGATATCTATTGCTAGCTCCTCATGGAAGTTCACATTTAGCTTCAGCAAACAGTCCACAAATCTTTGCATTTTCTGCATGTGGCCCGTGATGGGTTCACCGTCCTTTATGTGAGTTGTTATCATGGAGGAGATGATTTCATACCTCTCTTGACGAGCACTTTCATGGTATCTTTCCATCAATTCTTGGTGCATCTCATAGGGGTAGAAATCTTCATAGGATTTTTGGAGATCCGCGGTCATACTGACCATCATGTGCCCTAAACTCAGTGATCTCTTGAGTTGTTGCAACTGTCTCATCAATCTCTTTAAACTCCTTATCGAGGATATATTCTTTGTCCTCGTAGCGGGTAATCATTCGGATGTTTCTGATCCATTCATTAAAGTTGGATCCATCAAAAGTGACTTTCCCACATAAGTTCATAAGAGAAAATGAGCCATTAGGATTAGAGCTAGAAGCAACAGTGTTTGCACACATCTGAGAAGAAGAAACATTTAGTTTAGAAATAGGAATAGTTCTTAATAAAACACCCAAATGTAGTATTAAGGCTAGGACCCAATCACAATATATTATACTTAGAAAAGGTATGTCGTAATCTAAGTAATAACATATTTGAAAGGTAGGTGAATGACGATTCACCAATTTCCACCAAAGTCGAAATATTAAAATATTTAATTTGGTTCTTAGAAACTCCTAGATTCTTTTGAGATTCAATGAACTTTTCAAAGGCATGTTTCAATCTCGAGTGTGCCCTCCAAGTTTTGTGACTGGGATGCCGAGGATCACTAAAAAAGGTGTAAAGTAACCATGCAAATTACTTGGTACCCTTAATAAGTTACCCCTCAATCGATGTGCTGGTTAACCAGACACGCTCCATCGATACTATGATAAATATTAAGTCACCCTTCACCTACCTTTTTAAGTCCAAGTTAGTGTGCCGGTTAACCACACATGCTCCACTAACGACTTAGGCAAAGTGTAAAGTGTAATTTCATGGATTAGCACCTTATTCACATTTTTCCTAAAGTAACTAAGATTGGGAATTTAATAAAACATTTAGTTACTTTATAATATTCATCATACTTTTAATGGGAATTTATTAGTCCTTGTCTTACCCGTTCGGCTAACGACCCTCCACTAGTCAAGCAAGCCGTAGGTGAGAGTGGACACCCGTTAAGTTGCCATTTTATAGGCAACAACTTATACCCACCTTATAGACTAGCTTGGTGAATGAGGCGTACTAGATGTAAGAAGACTTTGATCTTATACATACATATATATATATATATATATATATATATATATATATATATATATTAACTTATAATATTATAAGTATAACAGTTGAATTTGAACTTTTAAAATTCTAAGGGTGGGAACTAAAGTTTTTAATATGACTTTACTTGTTCCAAAACTTGAGGGCAAGTTTTGTAAACTTTCAAAACTTTTCATTTCTTGTAACTTATGAGTTAAATAAAGTAATAAAAATGAAGACTCTTCATTTTTCTAACTCTTGTGTTATTTTAATGGTTTTAATTCAAAGTGAATTTTGGTTTTCCATAACTTGAGGACAAGTTATGGACTCCATTAGAACACATTATGATCAAGAATTAAACTACCACATAGTTTAAAAATAATTCCTATGATCATCTAAACATCATAAGATCAAGAACGTGAATATGATCACTTTCATGAATCAAAAATTACACATAAACTTTGTAATTTTGATAACAAGTTGTTGTAAATGGATTAGCAAAGACATTACACCATCTAAAACAAGTTTTCAAGTACCAAAACAGTTTAGGGCAATGTTTCTAGTGCATTTCCAGCATCTAAAGTCGAAAATCTGCACTCTGTCGCTCTTACTCGCCGAGTGCATAAACCTACTCGCCAAGTAGGTTGAAGATACACATGAACTCGGCGAGTTCATCTGGCAGACAACAAGTTTTTTGACTTTTTCAACTATATAGCATCAAGTATCAAACAAACAAGCCTAGGCTCTGATACAACTGATGGGTTTTAAGCATTCTAACACTTCCTAAGTGTACACGCAACCCTAATAAACCTTGGATCTATGTTTGTCTAAGATACATGCAAATAATTATTTTTCCAAGGTTCATATCCTAACTAGCATGGCATGGGGAACATGAATCAAATAAAGCTAGTAGAAATACTTTCCTTGTAGTAGTAGTTGATTGCTTGGAGTTTTAGAGTCTAGCACCACTAGTGTGAATGCCTCAAATGGAAATCACAAATGACCACAAACTTGGAAGTTTTGAGAGAATAGTCACTACTATCTTGAAATCGGCCCTCACCTCAACAAGTGTCAACTAGTGTGATTTCAAGAACCAAAGCCTCCTTTATATAGTGTGGTGGATTAGGGTTACATCCATGTAAACCCTAAAACCCATGTCTCTTCATTTCCATGAGATCCATGGGTTAAAGCTCCATGGAGTATCCGTGGACTTTTCCATGCAAGCCTAGCCCATTCCAAATAAGCATTAGCCCACACTATATAAATATAGAAGCCCATATTTAATTAGTAATATCTTTGATCTCTAAATTAATCCTAGATTAATTATAGATCAATACTAATTAAATAATATGATCTTATATTAATATATTAGAACTTATAATATATTAATAAATCATAACTTGTACTATTCTCAAAAGATTATCCATAAATTGTTCGGGTGAAGTGCAACCCAAATGGACCATGTCGGGTCGGGTCAAGTACATACCAAATATAGTTATGGACTTAGACACTATATCCAACAGTTCAGGCGGTGGGTCCTTGGTGGGATGTGACCTTTCCATTCCTTTTGAGTTACGACTGGAATCGATTAGTGAATCAGAATGGGTAGAGTGTTGTTACAATCTATTATTCAACGAGTGATTCAAATAATGATATTTTGTGAGGGTGGTATGGCAGGGAGATAGACCACTAGATATTTGAAGTTCCGAAGAGACAGATATAGTACCTCAGTGGCAGAAGGGCATGTTCTTCTTCGGGGTAGGGAGTTCTTGTTGGGTTCAGGTGTCTTCAGAAGAGTTTGTTGTATGATATGAGGTTCTTTCGGTGTTGCTTCTCGGGTTATTGGGTTCGATCTATGTGTTGATAAGAAGCGATTTCGAGGGCGAAATCTAATTCAAGTGGGGGAGAATTGTATTAGCATGTTTCGGATCGTCCGTGAATACGATTCGTGGGCTGCAACCTAGGCATGAGGAAGCCTTCAGGTTACAAGGAGTTGCTAGAAACGTACGACTTCTCGTCACCTTTCCGTTGATATGAGGTTTAATGGAAACATATTTATATCAAGGAATCTATGGAAGTTTGAATTTTTCTCAAGATAGGTCCCTTATTTAAGAAAGGTGGCACCTGAGTACGCAGAGCGTACGTGTAAGTACGTTTAGCGTACTCATGTGTGTGACTTTTAAACGGAGCCACCTAGTGCGCTGGGCAAACCAGAGGGTACGCTGGGCATACTAGGCACATAATGAAAACCCAAAATGAAGGGGTGTCCCTATATAAAGAATAAGATGGAGCTTTCAAGAAGAAGAAGGAATCAGAGTCCAAGGTATAGATCTGAGCATATCTGTGTTGGGTGCTTCATTTGGAGGTATAAAGCTCAAAGCCTTCTCACTCTTTTGTTTTGTGTACAATGTTAGACCATTTTAGGGGTGTCGTCCCAAAGGTGCACCCTTTATGAGAAAATGAGCTCCAGAGATTATGAGCAACTCCTTTGAGTGTCTATAGGAGTATTATTGGATTAGGTGTCTAAGCCCATAACTATTATTGGTATGTATTCGACCCGAGAGTAGCATGGTCCATTTTGGTTGCATATCATCAGGAAAATTTGTTAGGATGGACTTTTCAGAGAAGGTTATTTATGGTTTATTAATATATTATAAATTATAATATATTAATTTGAAATCATATGTTTTGATTAGTATTGATCAAGAATTAATTTGGAATTAATTTAGTAGTCAAAAGATAATAATTAAATCTATGGGGACTAATTATGATAATTAGTTATATTTATATGTATTGGGCTTGTGATACATGTTGGACCAAGTTTATGTATCGATACATAAAGAGTTGGGCCACATGAACCATGGATCATAAAACCCATGGGTATGGATTTGGATTATATCCATGACCCTAGAAATCCCACATATAAATAGATACTCCATTGCCCAAAATCGTCACTTGTATCTTTTTAGAGTTCGTGGTATCTTTTGTGTTCATGGAATTCTCTCTCAAGTTCATCCTTTGTCTATGGTGTGTTGTGATTCCATTTGAGGCTTCCATGCTATTGGGGCTAAACTCTTTAAGGCCAAATACACCATGAATTCAAGCTCCATCAAAAGGTATGTCATGCATACTAGTATATTATATTTTATGTTAAGTACATGGTAGTTGTAAGATTAATACCTTGGAAACCATTTGCATGTATAATTAGTGAAAACATAGATCCAAGGTATTTAGGGTTGTATGTTGTCACACTCTGGTCGTCAGCGGAAACACCGGGTAGTGTAACTTCATTCTTCGTATCACAATTATATAACACACATTGAACAATACTTAAAGAAAGTACATACCTTTATTGATGATTAAAACTTAGATAAATTTTTTTCTAGAACCTATTACATAATATCCGACTATGGCATATTTCTTAATGAACAGAAAGATAATAGTAAAACTTCTTCTGCTCGAATACATACTAGCTTTTCAGGTTCCTGAAAACACATGCATTTTAAAATACATCAACATAAAGTTGGTGAGTCCACAGGTTTTGACTCCATAAAATAATACATTTTTACACATTCAAAAGTATAGTTTTGAAAGTATCATTTTGACTCTCCAACATTAGGTATAATTGTATAGTTATCAATTAAGTGTTATACCCAAACATTTCTTAATGTTAAGGTATAAGTAAGGGAAAAGTTATACTTAACATTAATACTTGTATACAACAAGATATAATGTTTCTACAATTTACTATCATGCGCCTGTAACCATTGATATGACATAATACCTCTGATAGAACAAGACACTCATGATTTACGATGATAACAAATATACTCATGATTTAACATGAGAAACAACACTGTACGCCTCATCGACGCCAGAACAATAACAAATAAAAGGATAGTTCATCACTTGTTTTTGGTTAACTGTAGCTAACAGTCACAAGTGGGGTGGTCAGCCCGTATACTAATTATACATGACTTCCTCGCTCACACGGGATTAACGGTTACAGTTCAGAGGATTTCTGCTAGGATCCCCAATCTTAGTTGATGAATAAAATTACTCATGTAGACTTTGACGGCTTCCTATAGCGCTAACAACAAAAGCATTTTTCATGTGTAAAACCTTAAGTTACTAGACTATGCTTTTAAACATTACTCCTAACGTCATAAGATGTAGGCAATATAACAGCTATATCTTGAAGTAAAAACCAGGTTTTATCTTGACCTAAAACCAATAATAACAACATATAACGTTTCTAGTTTTGTCTTGACATAACACTGACAATAACAACATATCCAGTTTTATCTTGACATAAAACTAATAATAACAACATATAACATATCTATTTTTATCTTGACATAAAACTAATAATAACAACATATAACATATCTTTTTTTTATCTTGACATAAAACTATTAATTGCAACATACTATATAACTTAACATATAAAACTTCCGAATATAACTTCGTAACTATATCGCACACAATATATATATATATATATATATATATATATATATATATATATATATATATAGAATCCTAAGTATAACTCAAGATCTACATTAATATACTACTATAACAATAACATGTTAACAATGTTACGATAGATGTATATTTTAAGATACGAAATAACTATATCCCGGTTATTATAACTATCTATTTTGATACTAATATACTATCATATAGACATAATAATAACATATATACAATGACTAGCATGCGTTTTCCCCCGAAAGTATTGGAAAGTGGGGCCGTGAAACTCACCCTAGTAGCGTGATTTTATGATATCTAAGCAAAATAGTTAGCATGCGAGATCATCGGGGCTCGGGAAGCGAAACGGCTCTAGCAAACGAGAGAGAAAGAAGAGAAATGGTCTTAGGAAGTGAATGGGTCAATCTTGCTATCTATAGTAAGATTTTATGACACTCATGTCGTGAGTGTCATAAGACTCACGTCATGAGTCTACCTGATTCACTCCGTAGACTTGCCATTTGCGTCCCTAGCTTCGGAAGGTGGCCATGACTCCTCACATCGTGAGTGTCATAAAGCTCACATCATGAATTTGGATCCTATCCTCTCGCAGTAGCTTCTAGATTCCGAATTATGACATAATGACTCCTTACGTCGTGAGTGTCGTCAGACTCATATCGTGAATTAGCTAGTTTAGGGTTTTTAAAAGCTAAATCATCGGAAGGTCATAACTTTTTCCTACTAACTCTGTTTTTGACATTCTTTTTATGCACGCATAGGTATTTAAGAGTACTACAACTCTGTTTTAGACTTAAATAGCTAATTCTAAATCTATTTTAAGTTCCTCTTAATATAGAGATTTATAGTGTTCCGTTTATCATAACTTCTTCACGTGAAGTCAGTTTCAGATGTTCTACATATTTTTGGAATCGTATGGAGGTATACTTTTAGTTGTATCATAAAGGAAGTTCATATTTTTATTAGAATTTATCATGAACTATATAACATTCTTACCACGTTACTAGGTTAACATAATCACATTACATGATTGGCATAATCACATGTGATTGTCTATTGACCTATTTTGACAAGTGTTACATTCTCCCCTCATTAGAACAATTTCGTCCTGAAGTTTATCTTGTGGTTAGGGTTTTTTCAAACAGTTGGGTGTATTTTTCTTTCATCTGATCTTCACGTTCCCAAGTAAATTCAGGTCATCGCAAATAGTTCCATCGAACTTTCACTATGGGAATACGACTTTGCTTTAATCTTTTGACTTCTCGATCCATGATCTGGACAGGTTCTTCTACAAATTTGAATTTGGTATTGACTTGTATTTCGTCGAGAGGTACCACAAGAGTGTTATCGGATAGCCATATTTTGAGATTTGATACATGAAAAACATCGTGTACATTACTTAGCTCTTGAGGCAACATGAGTTGGTATGCGACAGAACCAATTCTAGCTAAAATTTCAAAATGACCTATATACAGTGGGTTTAGTTTGCCTTGCTTACCGAATCGAATTACACCTTTCCAAGGAGAGACCTTCAACATTACTTTATCTCCAACATAGAATTCTAATGGATTACGTCTTACGTCAGCATAGCTCTTTTGACGATCACGTGCAGCCTTTAATCGATCCTTAATTTGCACAATCTTTTCAGTTGTCTCATGGATTATTTCTAGTCCAGTACGTAAGGTATCACCTGTATGTTCTCTGGTCATCTGCGTATCTCCAACTTCAGCCCAGCATACTGGGGAACGACATTTTCGTCCATAAAGAGCCTGAAACGGTGCAAGCTTGATGTTGGTGTGATGACTATTATTGTAGGAAAACTCAATTAATGGTAAATGAGTATCCCACGCATTTCCAATGTCTATTACACAGGCTCGGAGCATATCTTCTAATGTCTGAATGGTTCTCTCACTCTGACCATCAGTTTGTGGATGATAAGATGTACTCATGTCTAGACGTGTTCCTAAGGATTTTTGTAGAGATTGCCAAAATCGTGAAGTGAATCTACTATCTCGGTCAGAAAAAATAGAACTTGGAACTCCATGCAATCTAACAATTTCCTTAAGATAAACTCTAGTGAGCTTCTCCATCTTGTCGTTCTCCTTAATTGGTAAGAAATTAGCGGACTTAGTTAATCTGTCGACTATTACCCAAATATTGTCGAACCCACTAGGAGTTTTGGGTAACTTAGTGATGAAGTCCATTGAAATCTGCTCCCATTTCCGTTCTGGTATTTTCGGTTGTTGAAGTAAACCTGAAGGCTTTTGATGTTCTGCCTTTACTCTAGAACACGTCAAACATTTGCTCACATAAGTAGCAATTTCTGCCTTCATGTTTGGCCACCAATGATGTACTTTTAAATCCAAGTACATTTTTCAGAACCTGGATGAACGGAATATCATGACTTGTGGGCTTCTTCTAAGACCAAGTCCCTGATTCCACCGAACTTAGGCGTCCAAATTTGGTTCATAAAGTGTCGCATTCCGTTATCTTTTTGTATAAGTCGCTTTTCCATTCCTCGCAAAGCTTCGTTGTTGATGTTTTCTTCTTTTAGTGCCTCAATTTGAGCTTCTCTAATTTGTGCGGTAAAGTTAGAATGGATAGTTATAGTTAATGGTCGTACCCATCTGGGTTTAATATATTCTTTCCGGCTTAAGGCATCTGCTACCACGTTTGCCTTTCCAGGATGATAACGAATCTCACATTCATAATCATTCAACAATTTGACCTATCTTCGTTGTCTCATATTAAGATCTTTTTGCTTGAAGATGTGCTGGAGACTCTTGTGGTCGGTAAAAATAGTACACTTACTACCGTATAGGTAATGTCTCCAAATTTTTAGTGCAAAAACTACAGCTCCCAATTCAAGATCATGGGTAGTGTAATTATTCTCATGCACTTTAAGTTGTCGTGATGCATAGGCGATAACTTTTCCTCTTTGCATCAACACACATCCCAATCCTTGATTTGATGTGTCGTAGTATACAACGAGATCTTATGTCCCCTCTAGAAGGGATATGATTGTTGCACTACACAACATTTACTTTAGTTTCTTAAAAGCAGTTTCTTGTTTGTCCTCCAAGTTGAACTTCGTATCCTTCTGGGTTAGTGTTGTAAGCGGCTTCACTATTCTGGAGAAATTCTTTATGAATCTGCGGTAATAGCCAGCAAGTCCTAGGAATTAATGCACCTCTGTTGGCATCTTTGGTGCTTCCTAATTCCTGATTGCTTCAACTTTGGATGGGTCAACGTGAATTCCTTCATTGCTAACTACATGACCTAAAAATTGTACTTCTCTAATCCAAAACTCACATTTGGAGAATTTAGCATACACCTTTTCCTTTCTTAGTAGTTCTAAGATTATTTGCAGGTGTTGACCATGTTCTTCCTTGGTTCGTGAATATATCAATATATCATCGATAAATACAATCACGAATTTACCCAAGTATGGTTTGCAAACACAATTCATGAGATCCATAAACACTGCTGGAGTGTTGGTCAATCCAAAAGACATAACTAAGAACTCATAATGACCATAACAAGTTCTAAATGTTGTTTTTGGAATGTGGTCTTCTTGTACCCTAAGTTGATGGTGTTCTGATCTAAGATCTATCTTTGAGTAGTAGCTAGATCCTTGCAGTTGATCGAATAGATCATCAATTCTTGGAAGTGGATAACGATTCTTGATCGTTAGCTTGTTCAGCTCCCGATAATCAATACACATTGGAAAGGATCCGTCCTTCTTCTTGACAAACAAGATCGGTGCTCCCCAAGGTGAAAAACTTGGTCTGATAAAGCCTTTGTCAAGAAGTTCTTGTAGTTGGCTAGACAATTCTTGCATTTCAGATGGAGCCTACCGATAAGGAGATTTCACTACTGGTGTTGCTCCTGGAATTAAGTCGATTCGAAACTCCACTTGTCGGATATGAGGTATTCCAGGTAGATATTCAGGAAATACGTCAGGGAAATCACATACTTGAGGTATGTCCTTGATTCCTTTTATCTTTCTTCTCTTATCTACAATGTGGGCTAAGAATGCGCTACATTTCTTATGTAGATATTTTTTTCGTCTTGGTACAAGAAATGACTTTGAGGTTTTTCCCAGACTTATCACCATAGATAATCAGGGCTTCGCCGTTTGGTAAGGGCAGTCGTATGGCTTTCTCATGACATAGAATTTTGGCGCATTGTGAAGATAACCAATCCATTCCAATTATGACATCAAAACTACCGATAAGCATTGGCATGAGGTTGATGTGAAAAAGGTAGTTATTAAGAGTTAATAGACAATGTTCTACGATTTCATGTGTTTTCTCGGTTTGACCGTTAGCGATTTCTACTTCACGGATTTCTTTTAATTTGCTAGACTTATGACTTAACAATTTTCTAAAGGTCGGAGTTATAAAACTTCGATTTTCCCTAGAGTCGAAGAGTATGCCAGCGTATAAATTATCTATGAGAAACGTACAAGATACAACCAAAGGGTCCTGGATAGCCTCTCCGCTTCCGATCACAAACGCCTTGCCATGTCCTACGCCTCCTTGATTCCTTATCTTTGGACATTCTTTCTTGATATGTCCAACTTCTCCACACTCATAACACTTTTTTTCTTCACCACGACCTGTTCCAGTATTTGTTTGTTGATTGACTGTTGCAGGTGTTGTGCTCCTGTAGTAACTAGTGGTATGCCCCTTTTTCTTGCACTTCATACAGACAAAACAGTCACCTGGATGATGACGGTTGCACTGATTGCACCATGAAGATTTTGGTTGCGTAGGTATGTTGTTGTGGCTGCATAATTGGTTTCCACTTCTTGTCTTTTCTCAGATGATTGTTTGGGATTCTTCTTATTAAACTTGCACTTGTTTGTTCTATATTTGGGAGAATCATCCTTCGATATTACTTCTATTCCTTGGACGTCTGTGAGGGTTAGATGATGAGCTATCCTCTTGGTGATGTCAAAAGTCGTAGGATTTGATGCGATCACCATGCCTTTGATTTGCGATGCTAAACCCCAGATATATTACTCAACCTTCTTATATTCAGGAGTTACAGGTGTTTGACACATTACTACAAGGTCATTGAATCTAGCAGTATAAGCTTTTATCTCTAAACCCTTCATGGTTAGGGTCCACAATTCTTGTTCCAGCTTATGTATTTCCTCCTTAGGACAGTACTCCTCTACTAGCATTATCTTTAGCTCTTCCCATTTCATGGAATTTGCAGTATCAATCCCTATTGTATTCACATGGCTATTCCACCATGTAAGTGTTGCATCAACAAAAGTACATGCTGCAAATCGTACTTTACAATTGTCTGGACAAAAGCTTGTTTGAAAGACGCACTCTGTCTTTTCTATCCACCTCGTCAAATTAACTACCCCTTCATTTCCATGAAAGATTTTTGGCCTACAATTCATAAAATTTTTGTAGGTACATGTTCTAGCGGTCCCTACATGGCTTTCATTTCTAACTCCATCTCTTGTGACATTAGATAGAGCCACAACAATTCTTTGAGCTATGATTTCTTCAAGTTGCACTGTTCTCATTGAGGGTTTTACTTATGGTGGTGGTTGTGATTGTTGTTGTGGTGTTGATGGTCGGTTAGGGTTTAATCCGATTACTCCTTCTAGGCATTTTGTTTTAGTTCCTATTATAAATAATAAGAATTTTTATGAGTTTTGTTGATCATTTAATACACGAGTACTAAATACTCTAGTTATTATTCACATCATAAAACATAATAGACAACATAATGATTACTATAGTGTATGCTTCATATTATTACCAGTGGTTACATCCATTTATTTAGGTTTATAAGAGAAAAGTTTCTATAAACATTGCAAAATTTGCAAGGTTTTCTACATCCTTGCTATAAACTTTTACTCTTCTTGCTTTAACTAGTCTGAATTTCTTTATTTACACAACCACTAGTTTTAGCTTAATTACTAGAAACCCAAGTGATGACCCAACACATAAGTGACATTAACCACTTGCTCTTCAAGTGCTTGAGTTCTCTGATCAATACCTCATGTGCGCTCCTCGTTTCTCGTAGTTTGATTGTATAGCTCTAACTCTGCAATCCTTGCATCGTGAGTAATCATATCATTATAAGCGAAATTTATACGATGATGGACATCCATCACCAATTCCTAATCTTGTGTCCTTTGTCCTTCTAGCCTTCGTACTCTTCCAGAGAGAAGAGTAGCCCTCCCTTCGACAATTTCCATCTTATCTTCAATTTTCACACTTTTCTCAAAAAATTGCGATAAGGCGTTCACTTTAGAAGAATGTGGAGGATGTGGTCAAGATGATTGGCCAGTCTCATACATCTTAGCAACTCTTTCTTCTACCACCCACCTATTGACGGTTTGGGCTATCTGTGTAGGTTCATCTTGAACTCTATGACTTCCTGAAGATGTCGCCTTCTGATTCTTCTTAAGCTTTTTCTATATTGGTATAGATTTATGTGTTGTTTGTTTCATCTTTGCTCCTCCTGGAACTTGACGATAAAGAGTGTTCAGTGGTGGTAGAGATGATGCCACCGATTCTGTCTCCTCCATTGGTTCGCTCTCTTCCATTGCTTCACTCTCTTCCCATTCATTGGAAGGTAAAGGTGCTCCATCATCAGAAGGTATTGGATGAAATGTGGTTGGAGTTACAGGGTAGTAAGGATCGCCTACCATCATAGGGAATGAAAGTTCCTCTTCTTCATCCGTATCCTCGATGATTATTCATTCTCGTGAATGTGCCATGTCGGATTCCTATACATTTTGGATCACCAAGAGTTTAGTTTATCAAATATTTCTCCCAAATTAAATAGTTCATATGATCTGATCATAATATAATGTAGTTGCGCAACTACACCTAGTTGTGATAGGATCTATGCACATATAAACTTTAGTTGGAATATTTGATCTAAATCCTTGAGATCAAAAACATTTCGGGTATTAAGGTGTATTCTCATCGCGGGCATGAGTCTTTATATATGACTCTATATACTTAATTATTGTATTGACGCTTTTACTATTTTTTGTTACTTCAGGTCTATCTAATAAAGCTCCGGCCAGTCAGGACTGTCGAAAGGGCAGGATCATTTAAGCATATAGCCGTTCTGAAATCCAGCAACCCAAATAGACATGTCTATCCTTGTCACCGCTCCCGTAAGTAGTCCTTGAGTAGTATAATTAATAATACTTTTTATTTAAAGGCTAAGGGATATACCTAAACCTAATAGAGTAAGCCCTAAATTATAAACGTGCTTTCCTAAGAAAGTACTAGTTCACTGTAGTTAATAGCTATGATACCAATCTGTCACACCCCGGCCGTCAGCGGAAACACCGGGTCGTGTAACGTCCTTCTTCGTATCACAATTATATAACATACATTGAACAATACTTAAAGAAAGTACATACCTTTATTGATGATTAAAAGTTACATAACTGTTTTTCTAGAACCTATTACATAATATCCGACTATGGCATATTTCTTAATGAACAGAAAGATAATAGTAAAACTTCTTCTGCTCGAATACATACCAACTTTTCAAGTTCCTGAAAACAACTGCATTTTAAAATACATCAACATAGAGTTGGTGAGTCCACAGGTTTTGACTCCATAAAATAATACATTTTTACACATTCAAAAGTATAGTTTTGAAAGCATCATTTTGACTCTCCAACATTAGGTATAATTGTATACATATCAATTAAGTGTTATACCTAAATATTTCTTAATCTTAAGGTATAAGTATGGGAATACTTATACTTAACATTAATACTTGTATACAACAAGGTATAATGTTTCTACAATTTGCTACCATGAGCCTCTAACCGTTGCTATGACATAATACCTCTGATAGAACAATACACTCATGATTTACCATGAGAAAAATACACTCATAATTTAACATGAGAAACAACATCGTATGCTTCCTCGACACCGGAACAATAACAAATAAAAGGATAGTTCATCAATTGTTTTTGGTTGACTGTAGCTAACAGTCACAAGTGGGGTGGTCAGCCCGTATACTAATTATACACGACTTCCTCGCACACACGGGATTAACGGTTACAGTTCAGAGGATTTCCGCTAAGATCCCTAATCTTAGTTGATGAATACAATTACTCATGTTGAATTTGACGGCTTCCTATAGTGCTAACAACAAAAGCATTTTTCATGTCTAAAACCTTAAGTTACTAGACTATTCTTTTAAACATTACTCCAAACGTCATAATATTTAGGCAATATAACAACTATATCTTGAAGTAAAAACCAGGTTTTATCTTGACCTAAGTGTCTTGACATAAAACTAACAATAACAACATATCCAGTTTTATCTTGACATAAAACTAATAATAACAACATATAATATATCTAGTTTTATCTTGACAAAAAATTAATAATAACAACATATAAAATATCTTTTTTTATCTTGACATAAAACTATTAATTGCAACATACTATATAACTTAACATATAAAACTTCCGAATATAACTTCGGAACTATATTGCACACAAAATATATATATAGAATCCTAAGTATAACTCAAGATCTACATTAATATACTACTATAACAATAACATGTTAACAATGTTACGATAGATGTATATTTTAAGATACCAAAGAACTATATCCCGGTTATTATAACTATCTATTTTGATACTAATATACTATCATATAGACATAATAATAACATATATACAATGACTAGCATGCGTTTTCCCCCGAAAATATTAGAAAGTGGGGCCGTGAAACTGACCCTAGTAGCGTGATTTTATGATATCTAAGCAAAACAGTTAGCGTGTGAGATTGTCGGGGCTCGGGAAGCGAAACGGCTCCAGCAAACGAGAGAGAAAGAAGAGAAATGGTATTAGGAAGTGAATGGTTCGATCTTGCTATCTATAGTAAGATTTTATGACACTCACGTCGTGAGTGTCATAAGTCTCACGTCGTGAGTCTACCTGATTCACTCTTTAGACTTGCCATTTGCATCCCTAGCTTCGGAAGGTGGCCATGACTCCTCGCACCGTGAGTGTCATAAAGCTCACGTCGTGAATTTGGATCCTATCCTCTCGCAGTAGCTTCTAGATTCCGAATTATGACAGAATAACTCCTTACGTCGTGAGTGTCATCAGACTCACGTTGTGAATTAGCTAGTTTAGGGTTTTTAAAAGCTAAATCTTCGGAAGGTCATAACTTTTGTCTACTAACTCTGTTTTTGACATTATTTATACGCACACATAGGTATTTACGAGTACTACAACTCTATTTTAGACTTAAATAGCTAATTCTAAATCTATTTTAACTTCCTCTTATTATAGAGATTTATAGTGTTCTGTTTATCATAACTTCTTCATGCGAAGTCAGATTCAGATGTTCTCCATATTTTTGGAATCGTATGGACGTATACTTTGAGTTGTATCATAAAGGAAGTTCATATTTATATTTGAATTTATCTTGAACTATATAACATTCTTACGACATTACTAGGTTAACATAATCACATTACATGATTGGCATAATCACATGTGATTGTCTATTGACCTATTTTGACTAGTGTTTCATATGTGCACCATAGGATGTTGTAGTATACCAAAACACAATAGTGGTATCAGAGCCAGGTTGTTTTCAATTATACTTGATGCAAATAGGTGGAAAAAAAACCGAATTTTTGCTGTCTGGACAATAGACTCCACGAGTCCATAAACAATTTCATCCAACTCATCGAGTTAGTTCATGCACTCAACGAGTTGGACCCCTTGACATCATATATTCGTGTTTTTTGGCCTGTTTTGGATTATAAACATTACCACAAAGTTTTTTTCTTCATAAAATTTGTTTTTGATACTATGCTAATTTTATTCTCATCCAAATAAATGATAGTAATCAAAGTTTCAACTTTTATACATGTTTATATGATGCTTGGAAAATGTTGATTCTGAATGTTCATGTTTACAAGTTTGTTTAGATTAATAGAAAAAATTATGAGATAGTTTTTTTTAATCCAAATTAATCTAGAAATTGGTAATAATATGTGTTTTTGTAACTTTTCCTCAAGTTACTTGAAAAGTGGCATTAATGAATTTTATAACTCATAAACTTTCCATAAAGTTATGAAAAAATGAAGAGTCACAATTTTTTAATGCTTTTAAAGTCTTCCATAACTTGTCTACAAGTTATTGAACTTGAAGGGTTTTTTTCCATTACACCACTTTAAAATTCATAAGTTATGGAAACCATAAGTTTTTTGAATTGTTTAAAACTTGTCCTCAAGTTTTGGAATTTGTAAAGTCAAACCCCATATACACTTTAATTCCAAACCCTAGAATTTTAAAAGTTAAAGTTCAAACTTTATGGACTTCATTAAATTAATTAAAGTGTTTAATTAAAAGAGTTAATGATTCCATAAAGACATGGTTTAAGTTTAATTAAATTAAGAGTATATTTTAACTAATAAATTAAACCACCAAGTATTTTAAATGTTTACAATACACCCTTATACTATTATAATATTAAAAGTTAATGATTATATATACGTATAAGAGTAAATTCAATCTTACCGTTAGTAGGCCTCATTCACAAAGTCAGTCTATAAGGGGGTATAAGTTTACTGCCTATAAAATGACAGTTTAATGGGTGTCCACTCTCACCCACCGCTTCCTTGACTGGTGGAGGGTCGTTAGCCGAAAGGGTAGGACAAGGGATATTGTTCTCCCTTCATTAAAAGTATTAATGATAAATACTAAATAACTAAACCTTTTAAAAAAACCTAATCTTAGTTACTTAGGAAACAGTGAATAAGGTGCTAATCCATGGAATTACACTTTGCACTTTGTTTAAGTCGGTTAGTGGAGCGTGTGTGGTTAACCGGCACACTAACTCGTATTTAACAAGGTAGGCAAAGGGTAACTTAATGTTTATCATAGTATCGATGGAGCGTGTGTGGTTAACCGGCACATCGATTGAGGCGTAAACACTTAAGGGTTCCAAGTAATTTGCATGGTTACTTCACACCTTGTTTTGTGATCCTCGGCATCCCAGTCAGAAAACCTGAATGGCACACTTGAGATTGAAACATGTCATTGAAAGGTTCAATGAATCTTAAAAGATGTAGGAGTTTCAAACCCAATTAAAACCTAATAATACATTTCGTTTAAGTTGGTGGAAATTGGTGAATCATCATTCACTTACCTTCAAATATTTCATAGCTTGGATTACAACATCCCTTTTCTAATTTATAAAATATTTTGTCGGGTCCGAGCCTTAATATTTCATATTGGGTGTCATATTAAGGACTTTAAATCAACTATCTTGAATATCTCCCAAAAGATGTTTTGTTTAGACATTTATGATCCTCCCAAATCTCTTGGAACAAGCTTTCCTAAATGAAGATGATGTCCCATGGAAATCATACTTCTTTCATCTCCTCCAATTATTCTCCTTAACCCACAAGTTCTTGAAACATTTAAGGTTACTCAAGCCCTATTGGCAAGTAAGGTCTATGTGTGGTCACATCTTGGAGATGTAGTAACATATTGACAAGTCGGGAGAGTTGGGTCAAAGTCTTGAGAAAGTTGGTGGCTTAGCTACTTTCTAAGTCACATAGTGAGTTGTTTTGGAAAACCTATGAAACAGACTATGACAAGACCCTTAATGATCTTATCTATTTGCTAAGATCAACTTCCTAAAAACTTTATGGACATTCACAATGATGACACTGGAAATCCAGAAAAAGCATTCTCTTCCCAATGGAAAGGGATCAGCCATAGTCAACTAGGTTGACCAAATGGTAAAGAGAAAAGCTAAGTCTGAGATAGTCCCATTCCCAAAGTTTCTATATGTTTATATTGCTAAATAAAGTGGCATTGGTTGCGAAGCTGCCAAATTTACCTAAGGATGTTAAAGTCAATAAGTTTGACTCCACTTCAGGTAAAGTCCACTATCTAACTCTACTAAGTTTCTATTCTGAGATTCTTAATACATGATGTGCCTAGGTCAGATGTTGATGTTTTAAGAATCAAAGAAATTTGAAGAAACTTAAAGAAAGAATATGTTGAATCTGATCGCGTAGATGGATTTCTATCGCATAGTTTGAAGATCAAATTCTTGAGCTACTTCTTGGATTGTAAGGATAAGTTTTTCTGAAAAGTTTTAAAATAAAAGGTAAATCTTTTGATTTTATTTATTTTAAAATATCCTTACAATGGCATTTGTGAAAATATGTGTTGCTTATAAGATTCCATTAAGAGCAAGAGTGAGTCAAGTGAAGTCGAGCATTGGAAAAATTAAGACTCACTACTTGTTCACATGGATGTGTGAGTGAAGTGAAGGACTAAGGGATCGGGTACACATTCTTGTGCACTGGTCAGAGTCCACCACTAAATATCGATAAGACTATTTGTCATAATTTACTATAGCTCAGTAAATATGGTGTAACACCCAAAGTTTCGAAGCCCAAGAAAGGAAAGAAAAGCCCTAATTTAAGGGTAGACTCGGCGAGTCCGAGTGGGATCCGATTCGAGGAGTAAGCGACCGAATCGGTGAGTCGGCCAAGGTGACTCGACGAGTCTGGTCTGAACAAGGAAAACCCTAATCCCGGGAGTTGTATCTTATTTAAAGGGTGTTATGTCCCTCCCTCAGCCCCCATATCACCCTAGAGAGCCAGTGCACCCTTGAATTCGTGAGAGCTTCCATCATTTTGAGAGATAAAGCTTGGAGGAAGGAACTTTGGGAAAAGGAACTTGAAGGGCAAGTAGGTTGCTTCAAGGAGGAGGTGTAGATCCGAGATCTACTTCAGTGGTTTTCATCTTGGAGGTAACAAGCTGCTATCTCCCCTCATATGCACCTAGATCTTTGTGTGTGTTTTGGGCATTCTTGGCTTAAGAGTAACCTTTGGGCTAGAGATTCAGATCTGAGGTTGCTACCTCAGATCCATGCTTATTTTGGTCTAGAATTCCGTAAAGTATCAGCCCTTGAGTGGATCATGGAGCCTTTTTGACTTAAGCCCTAGTTTATAGCATATTTTGCCTAGATCTCCTTCTCTACACATAAAGTTTGCAACTTTACGTGGGGAAAAGGCTTGGGAAGGGTGGATCTACAGTTTGGAGTTCACGCATGACTCAAATGTCCTCTGCATGTAAGGAGATCTAAAGGGACTCGACGAGTCCTTTGGCTGGACTCGGCGAGTAACATGAAGTTGTGGAAAAACTCGAAGAGTGGGATGAACAACTCGTCGAGTCGTATGAAGATTCTCTTGAACTCGGCGAGTCAGGTCGCGAAACCCCAAACCTTTCAAGTTGAGACTCGAATCAGTGAGTCGGGTGAAGACTCAGTGAGTTGGACAGGTCTGGACTCAGAAATCGGTAGACTTGGCGAGTCATGGACTGACTCGGCGAGTCGACTCGCGAATGGAAGGAATCTGAACATCATGAACTCAGCGAGTCAGTAGGGTGACTCGGTGAGTAGGGTTGACCTGGAAGGTTGACTTTGACCAGGACTTTGACCTTGGACCAAGGTGGACTTGGTTGTCTTTCGGGGATCAGTTAGACTCAGTGTTGCATTGATATTGGTAGTTCAAGGAGCAAGGGGAGCAGGAGTTTCGTGAGTTGTCGGGCAGCAACTAGTGAGATCATCAGCAAGTTCAGCCAGTGCAGGTGAGTTTCCCTTTGTGTGAATGGGTCTAAGGCCACAATGTCGGCCCATGTAGTTATGAGTAGAAGACCCGGGGGTTAGCCCTAGGCACAGTATGCTAGTATTATTTTTAGGACGAGATCCAGTAATAGCGGGCGGGTGCCCAAGGAATTGTTTATATGATAGTTATACTTGTTGTCTGTGTGATACATGTATGTGCCTGGTAGGGAGGTGAGTGTGGGCGAGGTCCCGTATCTCACCAATATTAGAGTGTGGATGGGGTTCCATATCTCATGAGTAGCAGAATAGGGGTGAGGCCCAAACTAGAACAGGAGTGAGAGTGGACTAGGCTCGTACCTCACTATTGTTAGGAGCATGGACAGGGTCCCATGACTCATCATTAGCAGGATATGGGTGAGGCCCATGATAGGAGAGGGCTTAGGACAGAACCAGTTGTATGTGTTAGTTACGTGTTGTGAAATGTTTATGTGTTATTATTTGTTGACGGGCGAGGCCTTGTGACAGGCGAGGCCTAAGTAAAACAGATTTGTATCCGAGCGGAGCTCGATGCCAGGCGGGGCCTGCAGCGGCGGGGCCGTTGTAGCGAGCGAGGCCCGAGGTAGGGGCGAGGCCCAAGATAGTGCGAGTAGCCCAGTATATGCAGTATGCGGTTATGCGTGGTATGTGGTAGGGTGAGGAACTCACTAAGCTTCGTGCTTACGGTTTTCAGTTTTGATTTCAGGTACTTCCGGTAGCGGAGGGAAGAGCTCGGGGTGATCGCATGGCACACACACCATAGATTAGACAGCCTGGGAATGTTTACTCTGATAATGAACATGTTTTTTGAAAACTTATACTCATATTATGTTTTGGAATGATGACTTTACTTTAAGTAATGATTTATTAAAAGAAATTTTTGGTCCTAAATTTTCGGTCATTACATATGGTTATACTTACAAGCTTCAGTATAATTCTGAGCCATTGGAAAAGGTTCCAATGTATGACAGAGCAAATAAGAAGAATCAATTTAAGTAGAAAGATAAAAGTTTCTCAAATCTGAAAAGATGGGAGAGTACTTTAGTATCATGTTTTAAAACCATCTTAATGATTTTAATACCTTATCACAATTCATCCTCTAAGTGCATTCTGATAGTTGAGAAGAGGAGTTATGTATTGTTGAAGTGGTTAAATCAAGAAGATGATTCATACTTCATTCCAAAAACAATTCTTAGAGTTATACTCTAAGATTGTAATTTGAGTGACATGTCTTAAAGAAGGTTTAAAACACTTATCAAATGTAAGAGTCAAAGTTTTGTACTCTTGAACATTTGAAATTGGTAAGTTGTGATTTTTTGGATAAAACAAAGACCAACTGAGGCCAATTGTGTGAAGTGTTTGTCTTGATTAGAATCCACACTCTCTCTTGAATATCTGACAAGAAAGTCTTATATGTTAAGAGGACAGTAGGAATCTTAAAGGTCTTGAAAGTCTCAAGAACTAATCGAGAATAAAACCCAATGTTCTTTACTAGCACACGATTTGAGGTTTATAACCTATCGTGTTTACATATTCTGTGCCCATTCCAGTTAAAGCTGGCTTTGCATATGAGTTCGTAGAGTTATAAATGGGTTGCACAACAACTTGGAAGCAATAGCAGACCCTTGAGCTGCTAGGTGGCAAGAAATTAAGATTGAGTTCAGTCCATATGAGTTTGGATTTGTCATTATCCTTGTCTTGTGACTATGGTTTTGACAATTCACATGGATAAGAACACATACACCATTAAATCTAAGTGTCATAAGGTATCTCTCCGATTCATGAAAATGATGGTGAGGAAACACTTTCACTAAGTGGATTTTAGCTAGATCGCAAGTATGATATTTTCATTCTCAAAGTCGTTAGTGGAGCGTGTGTGGTTAACCGACACACTAATATGGATTTGTGAGAAGTGGCAAAGGTCTAAACAATCGAGACTATGATTACAGAATCCCTTTTCATAGTTGTTAAATTTGTTTAGATACACTTGTGAGCTATCTAAGATAAGGTTTATGATATTGATAAAGTTTTATCAAAGCAATCTAGTATCAGAAATCTGAACTTTGCTAAGAATGTCAATAAAGTATTGTTTTTTTTCTAGAAGTTCAGCTGATTTCATTTCTAAGTACATGTCAAAGCTAGGGGGAGCACAAGTGTTATGCTAATAATCATCATGTTAGTTGGAGCATGATAATTATGATCAAGATTGCAATTTAGCAATGTTAATTATAGAAAACAAAAGGTTTCAATTGGGAAAAAGTTGTTTTGCTATAATTAAGGGAGAGGAAATTATACTTCATCTCAAATCTAAAAGCTTAGATTGAGGTTTTAATCGTACTTAGTCAAGTATATATATTAATTAGTGAAAACATAGATCCAAGGTATTTAGGGTTGCATGTTTAATTAGTGTCAACGATCAAAAGTCAAGTCAACACCCAACCGAGTCACTTCAGCCGAGCCAACTCAGCCAAGTATGTTGGGTATTCTATTTTGTACGTGGGGAGTACTCGTGGTTGACCAGATTACTGGGTGCTGACCGCGTACGCGCAAAGGACCACTTGGTACTCCCAACGTATACGCCTGTTTAGTCCTCTTCCCCATTAAGAGCTTAATATTCCAAAGTTCCACATCCATAGTCAAATCCAAGTCTCAAATAATGTTTTTGACTATACAATTTCTAACTTTATGGTCTTGCATGGCTAGTAAGGTCTTAACATCAAAAACTTCAACCACTTAACCCATTAAGACTTCAAAACACATGCATGGGAACAAAGATATGACAAAGACTTCATTTGTATGCTTCTAAACACCTCAAAGTGACTGAAAGGACAACCTAGATGGATTAGGGTAGCTTATGCTCAAAATACCCAAATGAAGGGACCAAAAGGACACAATTCCAATGGATAACTTAAATCTATGCAAAGAATCATCAAGTTCATAACTTTATACATCAAAATGGATCTTAAAGGTGAGGTTTTCCTGGATCTAGAGGTCTTGATCTTCCAAGATTAAGCTTCTTTCTTCACTTAGCTTCGAAGGCACCACGAACACATACTTTTGATCTTAAAGGAGCACACACAAGGGTCTAGGGTTGCAAATGACAAAATGATGGTTGGAGGTTGGATATGGAATGAGAAATGAAGGGTTAATGAGGCTTTTATATGGGCCAAACCCTAAAAATTAAGGTTTCTGGTATCATTACGTACAACCATCATACTAGTGTCCGCCCAGCATACGCTCAACATACACAACGTACGCCCTGCATACCACTCTTATCTATAATTACCAAAATACCAATATGGACCATTTCGCACTCTTTCATATATTCAGAGACTAAAATGCAATACTTATTAATATATAGCGTTAAAATTGAAAATACCTCACATCGGGATGTTACATGATCTTTGTGTATTTTAAATAAAACATCGTCTTTGGAATAAGTAGTAGTGGAATTGGTTTCTCACCCTCTCCAAATGTCTGTTTTCTCCATAAGGAAACTTAGTGCTGAGAAGAGGATGTTTGCTATGGTTCGATAAAGTGTTAGGAAGGAGATGTATTGAAAATGGAAAATGCAAGAAAGAGCTACAACCGTTCAAAAAAAAAGAAAAAAAAGATATGGCTATTTAGTTTCATCAGTTTTTTTAATATAACATTCTACTTGTACTTTTCATTTTTTTAATAAAATATTCTACTTTGAAAATTTTAAGCAGTTATATCAGTAGAATTTTCTTTGTATTTTGGATGACATCGGTAATTGGATAGATTTTTTGAAGTACAATGTTATGTAGGAAAAATGAAAGTAAGCTGATATAAAGAACAAATCAACATCAGTATGTTGATATTTGTTGCAGTTAACCATAATTAGCCAAAGCTCATTTTAATGTGAAAATCCCAAATAATCTAGATTTCATATACCCGTTTTATGTTTTTGTTTATTCTGATCAGAACTTAGCATATGAATCGACTCTTGAGGGTTGTGATTACCATGTCCCACTTAAGTTAACTTATATATATATATATATATATATATATATATATATATATATATATATATATATATATATATATATATATAGAGAGAGAGAGAGAGAGAGAGAGAGAGAGAGACAGACAGGTTCAT
Source organism: Lactuca saligna (assembly GCF_052625555.1). Classification (NCBI taxonomy): domain Eukaryota; kingdom Viridiplantae; phylum Streptophyta; class Magnoliopsida; order Asterales; family Asteraceae; genus Lactuca; species Lactuca saligna. The sequence continues at coordinate 97,949,775 of NC_136418.1, read as the reverse complement.
TTGTTTAAACTAAGTATTATGTTATTGTATAAACAATTGTAGATCAATTATTCTAAAAGGGTATTAATGTAATATTGCAATATAATTTATTTTTTCCCAGTTAATTAAAATTTCATTGATATCAATCAAATTCCTAAATATTAGGCTATTAAATATGCATTGTATCAATGAAAATAACATATATATATATATATATATATATATATATCGTATACGTTTTGGTTGCCAAAGCTCCGAGTGAACCCGAAATAGGCCATGTTATGGCCGGAGTCCAACTCATGACGACCTGGTCGAATTGGGAGAAGCCGTAGGTATTATTGCAGGTCAATCTATTGGAGAACCGTAATTTTTTATCCTTGCTCTATGAATCTAAATTATTATTACGAGAATTGATTGCAGATTCATAGTTTATCATCTTCAGAGCAATTTTTTTATTCTTAAAATTCGTTAATGGAGGATTGTTGTTCATGGATTATTTTTTTGTTATATTTTTAAATTATTGTTAATCTCATATTTGTTCTTTATGAAATTCCACTAAAGAAATTCATGTTTTCAAAAAAAAAATTTCAGTATAAAGATTATAATGATAACAGTCAAAAGGACTTTTCAGATAACAATGATCGGAATGTCAATCGATGCCAAGAGCATCAATATCGGAAGAAAATAAGAAGATGTAGGATTTGTTTTGGTGTTGGTCATGATAGGCGGAATTGTCCTAAAGCAAGGGTCAACATAGAGTAGATTTTTACTTCATCAACATATTTTATGATCTGAATAATGTTTTCAATTTATTCTTATCAGATTTTATGGAGTTTTATTTAAGTATAATAATGACATGGATTCATGAATTATTGGGGGTTATCCTTGTAAGTTTCTGTTTTCATTCAAATAATATTAATAATTCTCATTTTGAGTTTGATTTAAATTCCATACATTTTCTTATTTATCATATGAATACAATGTTGTTATTGTAAATGTAGTTTTGCTCTAATATTTCTGGATATAACAGTTCTTCGTAAATTTTGTTGTACTTAATATCATATGTACACATTCTGTTAGAATGTTCGATACAAAACATAATTTTTATTATTCGTATAGAACAAACAAAAATATAATTCTTTTATCCAAAGTACTATAATGTAACTGTTGATTACAATATACATTAAAAAGAAAAAGAAAAAAAAATCCAATGCTTATTATTCGTACATAATAAGTGTTTCTAATTTCCTGTTACATTCTGATTATTCAAAGATTCTGTTAGAATTCTTTGGATGCCATTCTACCAGAATACTATTTTGTATGAAAATATACTGATCAAATAGGAGCAAAATAAATTTGATGATATTATTATCACATATAGTTTTACAGAATAAGATTATTAAATCATGATACCGTGGTATATGAATGTCTATGTTATGTTGTACGAGAACATACATAACAAATGTGTGAAAAATATTTTCATTGTAGATATTGTTTGTGATTTCCTAAGAGAATAACACGCTTGTGGTATTTTCAATTAAATTTTTTTTTTTTTTAAAGTTTGCAGAATTATTTTTTTTAAAGTTTAATTTATAACACAGGGTGTGTTGAAGTAATATATACACAATTTATTATATTTAGAAGTTGAATATGTCAAATATTTACAAAATCATGATGAATGAAATGATTTTTTTGCATATGATCCTTACAATCATTTTAAAAAATTTTAAAAACCAAATATTTGATAACAATGAATACATATATCACGCATTTTTAGTTACATATCATTTACATGGTTTCTCCTTTTTTAATATATATTGAATTGGCTCAAATCTTGTAATATCGCATTAATTTTGATTTCTCATATCAACTGGTGCTCAATCGTGCTTTTACTTATCTAATGGATGATACAGTATCAGCTGGTGACAATCATATTCATGATCAACATGAACTTCCTAAGGAGTTTGAAAATTTCGGGTTACGGGATCATGACTCTCTACATCATGTCGAATTTCAAGTATCTGAGAGTAGCAATCTAAATTTAGGTGATTTTACTTTTTAATTTTTTAATATGTGTTTTTTTGTATAATAATATTGTTGAAAATGTCTATTGTTTTTTGTGCTTTGGCGTAACTTGCACTTGCAAAGATGAGGTTCCATTAGAACACATTCAGAATTACATGTATGACAATTCCGAATATCAATTTGGTGAATCTAGCAATCATAACTCAGGTGATGTATTTTAAGTATTTTTTTCATTTTTATATACTTTTAGGTATCCATTACACGAGACATTAGACATACTCTTATTAAAAGATGCAAAAAATCAATTTGAGTTCAACGACAATGAGGCAGATTATACTATAGACGATGATAACATTGAATTTCAGAAAGGTTAGTATGTATATATATATATATATATATATATATATATATATATATATATATATATATTTAGGTTCTATGGAAAACAAAAAACCCTAAAAAAAACCCTAAAAATCATAAAAATGCATAAAAAAATACTTAGAGATCACAAAACTTTTTTTAAAATTTTTTTATATAAAATCGCAGCTTTTTATAAAAATTCGGTGAAAAAAAAATTAATATATATATATATATATATATATATATATATATATATATATATATATATGTATATGTATATATATTTGTAAAAAAAAATGTTTTTATTTTTCAAATTTTTTTCAGCGATTTTTTCTTAAAAAATGTCAAAAAAAAGTTTTGTGATCTCTAGGTATTTTTTTTATGTATTTTTATGATTTTTAGGGTTTTTTTAGGGTTTTTATGTTTTCCAAATAACCTTTCCCGTTATATATATATATATATATATATATATATATATATATATATATATATATACACACACATAGGTTCAGGTTCATTTGAGACCATTCTAATTTTGTGAGACCGTGAGATCAAATCTAAAAATAATTTTAAAACGCAAAATAAATGGAAAAATCCAAAAATTCTTTTTTTTAATATTACTTTTTGAATAAAAAAATAAAAAAATCTCGTTTTTTTTTTAAATAAGTGAAATATTTTAATAAAATATTAAACTGTACATATTCTAAAAATTAATTTTAAAATACAAAATAAATGGAAAATCTAAAAATTCTTCTTTTAAATAATATTTTCGGAACTTGAATTAACTAAAAAAAATAAAAAATAAAAAACAAAAAAAATCCAGTTTTTTTTTTAAAAAAACGTGAAATATTCTAATAGAATATTACATTGTACATATTATAAAAATTAATTTTAAAATACAAAATAAATGGCAAAATCCAAAAAATCTTTTTTTAAATATTATTTTCGGAACTTGAATTAACTAAAAAAATAAAAAATTAAAAAAATGCATGTCACCGTCTCACAAAATTATATATATATATATATATATATATATATATATATATATATATATATATATATATATATATATATATATAGGAGGGTTCAATTGAGAAAAAAAGGTTGAGAATGGGGGAATCATTCTCAGCCAATCATTTAATTAGCACCTTAACATAAAATACACGGTGGCAAACTTGTAAATATGATATGATATCCTTCAATCACAGATACGTGAATGTGTATAATTTGATAACAATTCAAATTCATTACTACTCGATTGTTCATCATCCAAATTTCTTCTCCAAACTTCAACGATCATCCAGATTTCTTCAATTAAATCGTCGATCAACATCATCTAGTGTTAATCAATCATCCATCTTCGTCAAAAACACGTTCATCAACGTCATTCAACAGTAGACAAAAAAATTTCGTTTTGGGTTCTTTCAATCCAACCTTCAATTTTGCTTGAATACGAGCATATCTTCAACATCTACGATTAATTATACTCCCAGTGTCATTAGATCAACATCATCGATAATCAACAACAGCTTCACTTCATATCATTCATTCAACATCGATCATCAAACAAAAGTTCGAAATTAAGGTTAGAAAAACATCAAATCATTTTTTTTTAAAATTTCATATAATTCTCTGTCAATCTACTATTTTGTAAGTTTTAAATACTCAAAGTATCATGTTTTTAGCATTTTTGAAAAAGCTTACTTGTATGCACTCCAACTGTTTGATGAAATGCATAAACTAAATTACCACATTATATTCACATATGAATATGTTTTCGCACCTTAATCAGTATATGATTATTAAAACACAAAACAAATATATAATTTTATATATTATTCATATGTGAATAACATAAGAAAATTATATATATATATATTTGTGAATATACCTTGTAATATTCATATGTTAATATCCTGTGTAATATTCATATGTGAATAAACTTTGTAATATTCACATATGAATATATCATCTAATATTCATAAGTGAATATATTATCTAATACTTACAATTAATAATACTATGTAATATTCACAAGTGAATACATCGTTTAATATTTAAATATGAATATATTGTATCATATTCACAAGTGTATATACTATATATTATTCATATGTGAATATACTATATGATATTCATGAATGAATATACCATGCAATATTTAAATGTGACTAGAATGTGTAATATTCACAAGTAAATATACTACATAATATTCACATGTAAATCTATCATATAGTATTCATATGTGAATATACTATGTAATATTCATTTGTGAATATACCATGTAATATCACATGTAAATATACAATATAAACAACATATATCATATAATATTCACATATGATTATACATTCATATGTGAATATGTCATGTGATTATTAGAATGTGATAAATCGCTATTATTATGAACTAAAAGTATACTTTTAACATTTTTTTATGTGTACTCACATGTTTTTCAGGTATCGTTATAACTTAATAAAAGAATAGCATTCCAATCAATGGTTTGTTCATATCCTGAAGGTTGACGATTGGTTGACGTAATTGAGAAGATATCATTGACGGAGACAATATGTTTTTATATTCACGTGTAAATGTTATACAATTTAATATATTCTTCATTTTGATCGTGTTAAATTCAAATGCAAATGATATTCATTAACCAATACAATGTTGTTTGTCTTAGTATAATGCTGATTTTACATGTAAAATAATATTGTTACAATATACAAAAAAAAAAAAAAAAAAAAAACCTATTCACAAACGAATTCTTATAGTGTATTGTTTATTTTTATATATAAAGGTTGTATTCACAAAATAAATAAATATACATGTATAGTTTATTCACATAAATACAAATAACAGATTACAATGATGTTTTTACTAGTGGGATGGAAGTTAGTAACATCAATAGTAAAGATATAGCTAAACTTTATTCATATATGAATACATAGCGTGTCATGATGATGTCATCACTAGTAGGAATGAAAATTTAGTGACATCATCAAAACAGTTTGCCGCAATGAAGTTTAGTCTCAGAATTGGACGAAATTCGCATATTTGATGTAAAATGGTGCGATTTACAAAACTCACCGCTTCGCCGTGATGTACGGTGTTTTTCGGCCCTTCGGGACTGTTTAGGGCCTCAAAATGACGTTTTTTTTTATTTTTATAATTTTCCGAAAAAAAGTTATCATTTATTCACAAATGAATATAACATTAATAAAAATATATATGCTTATATAATTATTTTATTAACCTAAAAAGATTAGTTGTATGTGAATAAATATATATTCTTATCAAATACTTTTTTTTTTATCTTTAACTTTATATATTTTGTAGTCCTCGGTTTTATTGACATATTTATTCATTTGTGAATAATACATATATATATATATATATATATATATATATATATATATATATATATTCAGATTTGATTATTACATGTATATTCATTTGTGAATATTACATATGTTCACATGCAAATATAATTTTTATATGTTATTCACATATGAATTACAAACTTGCTTAGAAACTCAAAACAATGTTTTTTTTTCGAAAAAAATACATTATCATTTATAAATATTACTTGTATTCATTTGTGAATATTACATGTATTTGCATGTGAAAATAATTTTTATATGTTATTCACATATGAATTACATAGTTACTCTGTATTTTTAAAAGACATACATTGATTCTCGTGTAAAAACATATTCACTTGTGAATATTACGTGATATATTTAGTTTATGCATTTCATCGAACAGTTGGCGTGCGAATAAATTAATTTATATAATTATGGTAAAAAAAATTAACAATTGAAGCCAATAATTAAAACACAAATCAAATCCTATCAAAATTGATCAATAATCAGTAGGTTTAGATAAAAAATTGTGAAATTTATTATGAAAAACTTTGTTTTTCAAGCGTGAAAGTTGATTTAAAAAAAAAATCTTCAAATATATGATTATCTTGATGCACTTTCGATTGCTATGTGTTTTTTGATATTGGTGAAGGTTCGGTTGATGAAGTTTCGATGATTAGTGATTGCAAAATGATGTCACATCGATAAATATGGATTATGTTTATCGATTTTGCTTGACATCAATGAAACTAGACAAGATTGAATCACCAACTTACACTTAATAGTACGAATAAATGTTTTTGATGATGAATGACAACATTTTGATGAAATAACGAAGATATTTGATGAAGAATTGATGTTTTATGAAGTGTCGATGTTTTTTGATGATGAATAGGTGATGTTGATGTTTTTTTGATGAAGAACAGATGACGTTGATGAAGAACAGATGATGTTGATGGAGAAGATAGGATGTTGATGAAGAACAGAGGAACAATCCAGATGAATAAATAACAGATGTTGTTGATCAAGAACAAGTGAACGATTCAGAAAAACAATGTGTTTTTAATAATTTAATCTAAATGTGTTTTACATATATAAAATGATTGGCTGAGAATGATTCCTCCATTCTCAACTTTTTATTTTTTCTCAATTGAACTTACCTATATATATATATATATATATATATATATATATATATATATATATATATATATATATATATATATATATAATGTGCAGAGAAATCGAGTAAAGAAAAATAAAACAAATTATAATATAGTTTTTGTGCACAGGTTTTGTTTGTCAACGTTTTACCTTAAGAAAGGGAGAAAGTAGGAATAGAGCATAACTCTTTGTAGGAAATGAACATGCATTACGAGAAATGTTTATATTTTTTTTAGTTTATTTGCTTTACTTACTAAAATATCTGAGGTATGTTGGAAGCATCACGGATATGTGTGCAGATGACGAAACTTCAGTATAATAGAAAAGGACTTCAAGCTCTTGACCAGGATTTCACGTGAAAGTCTCACTTTATTGTTCTATTTTTATTTCTTTTTAATGAAAAAGTTTTAATGAAAAAGGATATATATATATATATATATATATATATATATATATATATATATATATATATATATATATATATATATATATATAGAAAGAGAGAGAAAAATGTTCAATTGGAAAAAAAATTGACAATGGAGGAATCATTCTGAGCCACTCATTTGTTTTTGCCGGAAAAACTCCGTCGTACCAGCAGAAATGGAAAAAGAATAGACATGTGTTTTCGAATAAAACATTTTTCCTTAAACTATGTTAATCGTTACCTTAATCTATACAAAAACATAGTTTTTTCGATTTTTTTAATTTTTAAGAAGCTATTTTTATCGAAAAATGATTTTAAATATATACCAAAATTCATGATTTTTTATTCTCTACAAATAGACATCCATATTGATATAGTTTTAAAATAAAATAAAAAAATTATTTTTTTTATATTTTCAGCTATCGTTATTCATAAGTGAATAAAAATTAATCAGATTTTTACTACAGTACATTCGTTATTCAGTTATGAATAGAAACCATGATTATTTTTTTTTTACAGTTTAAGTATCATTCATATATGAATATAGCATATAATAAACATAGTATATTCATATTTAAATATTAGACGATGCATTCACTTATGCATATTACATAGTATATTCACTTGTGAATATTAGATGGTATGTTACTTATGAATATTAGATAATATTTTCATATTTGAATATTACATAGTATTACATGATATATCACATGTGAATATTACATACTATATTCATTTGTGAATATTAGATGATATATTCACTTATGAATATTACACAGTATATTCACATATGAATATTACATAGTATATTCACATATGAATATTACAAGATATTTTCACAAATATATATATAATTTTAATATGTTATTCACATATGAATAACATACAGACTTGCATATTTGGTTTTTTGTTTTAATAATCATATACTGAGAAAACATATTCATATATGAATATAACGTGTTAATTTAGTTCATGCATTTCATGAAACAGTTGGAGTGCATACAATTTAACTTTTTTTAAAAATGTTAGAAACATGATATTTTGACTATTTAAATCTACAAAAGAGTAGATTGATTGAGAATTATATGAAAATTAAAAAAAAAAACGATTTGATATTTTTTTAACCTCAATTTTCAAGTTTTATTTCATAATCGATGTTGAATGAATGATATGAAGTAGATTTTTGTTGATTATCGATGATGTTGATCTAATAACGCTGGGAGTATAATTAATCATAGATGTTGAAGATCTGATCGTATTCAAGCACAATTGAAGGTTGAATTAAAAGAACCAAAAATGAATTTTTGTTGTTAGCTGTTGAATCGTGTTGATTATTGACGAAGATCGATGATTGATTAGCACTGGATGATGTTGATTATGGTTTAATTGAAGAAATCTGGATGATTGTTGAAAGTTGGAGAATAAATTTGGATGATGAACGATGAATGGGTTTGAACTACAGATACATATTTGAGATTGAAGGTTGTTCTCATATTTACAAGTTTGCCACCGTGTCTTTTGATGCTTGAATAAAATGAGTGGCTGAGAATTCCCCCATTCTCAACATTTTTAATTTTCTCAATTGAACCCACCACTCTCTCTCTCTCTCTCTCTCTATATATATATATATATATATATATATATATATATATATATATATATATATATATATATATATATATATATATATATATATATATATATATATATATATATAATGTTGAGATCGGTTGACAACACATAGTTTCCTGAGAACTAAAAGTGGACCGCTGGATTGGATTTAAGATCATAAGGGTAAGTTTGTCTTTTACACATTTTTTTACTTTAATTACGCAACTACAACAACTGTACAATTTTCATTCCAAAATATCATCTTCTAACCTTAAAAATTATCAAAATCAACGACAAAATCATAGAAAATCTACATCGATCGAATAGTTGTCATTGTTAACGCAAATTTGAGATGGATTTCGAAGCAAAATTCATATGATTCGTCATTGATTTCTTTCGAGGTTATCATCTTATGTTAAATTCATATGATTTATTCATTACGATTATATCAATGAAGGAAAAAAAACAAATTATCAAATATTTTACTTTTTATTTGGATATTTAAATACAGTTGCATTCAGATTTCTAATACGTTGTTTTGTTGAGAGTAAATTGAGAGTTTTTTAAGCAATTTAATGGATTCAGAAAGAATAATTGAAGATCTGCAAAGCGACATAAATTTTTTAGCAGGTAATGATTCATAATTTTTTAAAGAAATAACGTATGGTATTAAAATTTACTTAATTAATATTCATATTAAAATCATATATGAATCATATATAAGTCATATCTTATTCATATTTTATTTGTATTTAAAATCACGTATGAATTATATGTGAATCATATTTGATTCATATGTGAATCACATATCAATCATATATAAGTCATGTTATTCATATTTGATTTGTATTTTTAAACCACATATGAATTACATGTGAATCGTAGTTGATTCATGTGCCAATCACATATGAAACATATATAAGTCATATGTTATTCATATTTGATTTGTATTTAAAATCACATATGAATTATTTGTGAATCATATTTGAGTCATATGTCAATCACATGTGAATAATATTTGTTTCTAAGTAATCAAATTTTAATCAAAAGTTATTTATCTGTGATTCTCTTAATTACATACAATGACAATAAATAAATCCATTATATTCATAGTTGATGTCTGATAAATCATATCTGAATCATATTTGATATCTTGAGTAAATATATAAATCATATCTAATTATCATGTAAACATAATTCATTTTTATTTATACGTTATTTATATTTGATTCAAATTATTAATATGTGAATTACATATTATTAAACTGTAACAAATTTCTGATTAACATATGAATCACATCTGATTCTAATGTTTATATAATTCACATATTTGATATTTATATGAAAATCACATGTGAATCATACTTGATTCATATGCCAATCATATGTGAATAATATGTGTTTCTATGCAAATCAAATTGTATTCAAACATTATTTTCATTTTAATTAAATACAATGATAATAAATAAATATATGATTTTAATACATGATGTTGTGTGACAACCCGAAATTTCTTATGTATAAACTATACAAAATCAATCAATTCAGATTTATTTTTGTCATCATTTAGCATTGTTTTGGGTATTCTAAGTTGAGTACAATCAAGGTTTGGATTTAGGGATGCGTTATTCTAAGTCATAATAAAACATTCGGGCCAAACATTCCTTCAAGAGGAGTGTACGACCACAAACTTAAGTTTACGGTCGTACACCACCACCCACCCCCATGGACGAAAAATCATCCCTTTATAAGGAGTAGTTGACCTTCATTTATCATTTTACATACTCTAAATTTAGAACTTCGTCTCTCTCTCTCTCTCTCTCCCTCTCTCTCTACTTCCATCGATTTTGCTCAAGGATCCTCAAAAATGTAAGTGTTCCTCCATCTTGATTTGTGATTCAATCTCTTATCTTGTGATCAATCCATGTTCGTACCTCATTAATCTCATCTTAGGCTAGATCTTCATCTCTCACCAAGGACACACACTAGTTCTTGGTTGTTAAAAACCCACTTCAAGCTTCCTAATAGTAAGTAACTGCTTCCTATGGTTGTTTTCTACTAGAAATGCATGTGTTTCACCAAGAAATCGACCCAACAGACATGAACACGAAGGGGTTTGCAGCCGTAAACCCATGTGTATGGTCGTAAACACCTCATGGGTCGTAAAGCCTGGTTTTTGGTTAAGGATTGACCTTAAACTCTTCTTTGAGCCATGGGTGAGACCTAGAACACTTCCAGGAGGCTAGAAAGGACCTTAAAACACCTCAAATCTCACCTTTCATCAAGAGTGTATGGTCTCAAACTCCTTGGCCGTACATCCATTGAGCCGTAAATCCGTGGGCCGTACACTCTAGGGTCCAAAACTCCATTGCGCCGCAAACCCATGACCGTACACCCCTATATGTGGCCGCAAACTTCCCTCTTTCAATCACATGTGATTCTAACACATAGTTTCAAGTGTTTCCTAGTCTCTAAGGTGATTTCATTCCATAATTAGTGGTGTATACCCTAATCTAATACATATATGTGCTATCATATGTTAAATAGGTTCCGTTTGTGTTCGAGACTTCATTTGACACTCAGCCTCCATATCAATCTTACGTTCGAACCCTATGTGAAATAGTGAGTTCATACCCCTACACTTGTATGGTTTTAAATGTTTTCAGGGGGAGGATACAAGCTAAACATAAAGGTTTTCAAAGAGACAAAACTTATGCAATTTATACAAATCAACGATTTTCATAAAACATTTAGATATTTTACCCCTTTTATATTATGCGGAGCATAAGGGACATTTTCAAAATTTATTTGCATAGTTTTTAGAACAGTTTCACGAACATAACAATTAAACTATAATAGGTATAGTTTGAGGAATTAATTACCAGTTTTATAGATATGAACTACTTTTATGAGTAAACATATAAACTAAGGCAGATTTAGTTTATAATATTCATCACTACATTCAGATAACAAGAGTATAAAATTAAATAATTATTTAAAGTATAATTATTTATACTCTACTACGTATACAAACAAATTCAAATACGAGAACACGACATAGAACAACACGTAAACTAGTTACTATAGGATTGTGAGACATCTCTTCATTGTAGCCTTCGGGGTACTGGTTAAATCCTCTACACACAGTATAGCCAGAGTCTCCTGGAAGGAGAGCGTGTGATTTGTGAATAGATCTACTCGGGACTGACAATCCCACACTCGAACTATTAGCTACAGTTAGGCAATTATGCCTGGGGTGACAAATATCATAACCTACGACGCCTAAAGAAACGTCGCATAGGTGATCAGTCATATTAGTATGGTTATACGGACTCACAATAGTATAAACTAACCTGTGTTTACGAGATTTTCATTCTTCAATAGTTTTATTATAATTAATAGAACTACTACACTATTAACTGGAGGGTATTCCAGGGATACATCACTTGGTTTTATTTTAACTAATAAGGATTCAATACATACTGGTGGTAGCCAGGGTTTTCAAACAGAACATACACTACATACTGGTGGTAGCCATGGTTTTCAAACATACTATTCAAACAGTAACAAACAAACAAGTTTAGAAAATATTGGATTTTCTTAGAAAGCATGCATACATTTTCAGAACTTGATAACATTTGTTTTTACTATGAAACATTCTTATGAACTCACCAGATTTATGCTGATACGTTTTCAAAATGCTTGTATTCTCAGGGCAACAGTAGACAGGTACTCTTGCCAGCTTTTGGAGAAGTCGGAGCTATCTAAATCATGTCTTTTAAATTATTGAACTTTTGATGTATACAAACTTTGTATCAAAAAAATGTAAATATTCATTTTATATTGTAATGGTTGTGTCTACTTTGATTACTATGATCTAATTGTTGTGATACTATACATGACGTTCTCTACCCCCGAACGTTTCCGTCGTTTGTTCTACGGTTTGGGGGTGTGATAGATTGGTATCAGAGCTATTGTTTATAGTGAACTTAGTATACCGAACGTTACAAGGTGTAAAAGTATAAACACTTATGGTTTGAAGTGCTCTGAACTAGAAGTATAATTTTAAAAATGTAAGTATTTTATAAGAAGTATACAAGTATACCTACATACTGGAAACAATATCATAAGTAGAACAAAATAGAAGTATTTGGATGTTGTACACTGCGGTGAAACCTAGGCAGTTATGTAATCATATCTAGGAACAAAATAGCCTGATCAACTATATTTATTCGAGACATGACCAACATGTGCTTGGGAGTGACTGTGGTGTTGCAGTAGGTCTAAAACTTACCAAGTGTACATACAACAGGATATAAATAGAACAAAACATAGAACTTTAAAAACTATAGTAGTATTTTAGCTAGAGCCAAATACCGTATGGAAATTCATTTCAAGTGTTGTTACTCATTCCTTCTAGTGATAGTTTACTTGCATAAGTAACATTTCCTTGTTTATCGCTTAGTAGAACACTATAACCATCAATATGATATATAACTTGTTTCGTATTTCTTGATTCAAAATATAGGGGACTTACCATCCTTTTCTTCCTAACTATTTTTAGGGCAAGATGCTTCCAAAGAAAAGAACCAACAGAAAGAACAACAATCCCCCAACAGATATGGCACCACCACCTCCTCAGATTGATCTTGCCATGTTCCAGGCAGCTGTTACGGTCGCGGTGGCTGCCGTAATGTCGCAGATAAATTCTAGCGGCTCAAGCGGGTCAGGAAGTGGTGCTCATCCCCTTAACCTCGATGGAAGCTAGGGACACCAGAAGGTGTGTTCTTACAATGACTTCATGAACGCAAAACCTAAATCCTTCAACAACAATGGAGGTGTTATTTACCTAACTCGCTGGATCGAGAAGATAGAATCGGTCTTCGAAATTTGTGCATGTTCTGAAGCCAGCAATGTGAAGTTCACAGCTTGCACCTTCACAGACAGAGCACTGACCTGGTAGAATGGTCAAGTCAAATCCCTAACCGTGTCAGTAGAAAATGCTATGGGTTGGGAGAGCTTGAAGGAGCTTATGCTTGTTGAATACCGCCTAAGGGGCGAGATGCAGAAATTAGAGCACGAGCTCTAGAACCTAAAGATGAAGGGCTCTCACATTTGTACATACACGGCTAGATTCTGCGATCTGGCTCTTCTATGTCCGTGAATGGTCACCCGTGAAAGAAAAAGGATAGAGAGATACATCTAGGGACTGACACCCTAACTCAAGGAAATGTCTTGGCTACTAAGCCTACTACTTTTGACAACGCCAAGTGGATGGCGTAGACCTTGATAGATCATGGGGTTGATCTTGATGAAGTGGCAACCGCTCCCAAACCAGCAAAGGCAAGTGTTGGGAAGGGAAAATTCTGGAAACAGTGAAAGGGGCGGTCTTCCTAGGAGCCCTCAAAGAAATAACAAACCGTGGAAGTGCAAGTTGTTACCACTCTTATCGCTGTTCCCGCAACTCAAGCACCTACCAGTAGATATTCTGGTACTCTTCCTTGGTGCAACAAGTCTAACTATCATCATAATCCCGGCCCATGCAGTAAAATGCTCTGCAACAGCTGTGGCAAAAAGGGGCACACAACTCGAGTTTGTAAGGCACCAGTCCAACCAACATATCAGGCTTCTGGAGCGGCTGTTGGTCAAGCCTGTTATGGGTGTGGTGAGGTCGGGCACTACAAGAGAAATTGCCCCAAGGCAACAACCACTAACAACACAGGGAGAGTGCTAGTGATGGGCCAAAAAGAGGCAGTTGCTGATCCCATTTTTGTTACCGGTACGCTTCTCCTTGTCAACTCTTATGCATGCATTCTTTTTAATTCTTGTGCGGAGAGAATTTTTATTAGTCATCCATTTAAGCATCTTCTCAAACTTAAACCTCAACCTTTAACTGAATCATTTACAGTCGAGATGGCTAACAGAAAGAAAGAGAGCACTAACGACGTACTCATAGGTTGTACCCTTACCCTAAATGATCATTCCTTTCCAATCGATCTTATGCCAGTTTATATAAAAATCTTCGATGTCATCATAATCATGGATCGGTTGAGCCCCAATCGTGCTGATATCCTTTCCTATGAAAAAGCTATTCGTCTCAATCTTCCCTCTGGTGAATCCCTCATGATCTATAGTGATAAATTCAGCTCGAACCTCCGTATCATCTTATGAATCAAAGCCCAAAAATTTCTGCAAAAGGAATCTTGTGTGTTCCTAGCTCATGTCATTAATAAGAAACAAGAAGTTAAAGACCTTGAGAGCATCCCTGGAGTTTGCAACTTTCCTGATGTCTTTTCCAAAGAGCTTCCAGGAATCCCTCCTGAGCGCCAAGTCGAGTTCCGAATTGACTTAATCCCCGGAGCTACCCATATAGCTAAATCCCCTTACCGTCTAGCGCCAGGAGAAACGCAAGAGTTATCCAGCCAGCTTAATGAGCTCCTCAACAAAGGATTCGTCAGGCCGATTTCCTCACCCAGGGGAGTCCCGGTATTATTTGTGAAAAATAAGGATGGATCTTTTCGGATGTGCATTCACTATCACGAAATGAACAAGCTCACCGTCAAAAACCATTATCCTATTCCTCGAATCGACGACCTCTTCGATCAACTTCAAGGAGCCAGTTACTTCTCAAAAATAGACCTAAGATCAGGGTACCACTAGCTACGAGGCCATGAGAGTGATGTTCCCAAGACATCATTTTAGACTCGATATGGTGACTATCAATTTGTAGTAGTGCCATTTGGTCTTACCAACCTACTGATAATATTCATGGATCTGATGAATCAGGTGTGCCCCCCTTTCCTAGACAAGTTCGTGATCGTGTTCATTGATTATATACTTGTCTATTCCCGAAGCAAGGAAGATCATAGTAAGCACTTGAGATTAGTACTAGAAACTCTAAGGGCAGAGAAGTTGTATGCGAAATTCTCTAAGTGCGAATTCTGGATCCGAAAGGTAACTTTTCTTGGTTACGTGGTAAGTGAGGAAGGCATACACTTGGACCCCTCAAAAATCAAAGCGACAGAAATCTGTCAATTCTTGGGCCTCGCTGACTATTATCACAGGTTTATCCAAAATTTCTCCAGGATTGGCAAGCCCTTAACCACTTTAACTCATAAAGGTGTACCCTTTAGTTGGGGCGAAAACAAGACACTGCGTTCCGCACATTGAAGCAGGCCCTATGCATCACACCTATCCTATCTCTGCCCGAAGGGATGGAGGATTTCGTTGTCTACTGTGATGCATCAAATCAGGGCCTAGGTTGTGTGCTCATGCATTGAGGAAAGGTTATTGCTTATGCCTCAAGATAGATGAGAGCACACAAAGTCAATTATAAAACTCACGACCTGGAGTTGGGAGCAGTGGTGTAAAGCTACATATCTCTACGGAACCAGGTACACCGTCTTTACCGATCACAAGAGCCTACTACATATCTTAGATCATAAAGAGTTGAACATCAGCCAACGTCGATGGGTAAAGCTACTCAGTGATTACTAGTGAGAAATACACTACCATCCCGACAAGGCCAATGTGGTGGCAGATGCCCTTAGCTGTAAAGAGTAATCAGGTCATAGTGTGAAAGCCTAACCATGACCATCCATTCCCAAATATCCACACAAATCAGAGAGGCTCAGCTGGAAGCCTTAATAAGAGAAAACAAATCGGATGAAGCTTTGAAAGGAATGGAGAAGAACTTAAAGATCAAGGAGACGGAGTCTATTATTTCATGAATCAGATCTGGTCCCCAAAGTTCGGAGGTTACAAATGGATTGTCATGAATGAAGCTCACAAGACCAGATACTCCGTTCATCTAGGTTCGGATAAGATGTACCTCGATCTCAAGAAGTTATATTTGTGGCCTAACATGAAAGCGAAGATCGCTACCTTCGTGTAGAAGTGCTTGACTTGCGCTAAGGTGAAGATTGAATATTAGAAGCCAACAGGTCGGCTCCAGCAGCTGGAGATAGCTAAGTAGAGGTGGGAGAGGACTACTATGGATTTTATCACTAAATTACCCAAATCTCCGAGTGGGTACGAGACCATATGGGTAATAGTCGACTGATTGACAAAATCCAATCACTTCCTGCTAATCAAGGAAACTTTCAAAATGGAAAGACTCACTACATCCAAGAGATATTTCATCTGTACGGTGTGCCTGTGTTCATCATCTCTGATCGGGATAGCAGATTTACCTCGAGATTTTGGCAGTCACTGTAGAAAGCTCTTGGAACTAAGCTAGATATGAGCATAGCTTACCATCCCCAAACAGATGGACAGAGTAAGAGAACCATTCAAACTTTGGAAGTCATGTTTAGAGCAAGTGTAATCGATTTTGGTAAGTCGTGGGACGTCCATTTTCCCTTAGTCGGATTCTCCTACAACAATAACTATCATACCAGTATCAAGGTTTCGCCTTTTGAAGCCGTTTATGGCCGTAAGTGTATATCCCCTCTGTGCTGGGCTGAGGTGGGCGACACACAGCTATCCAAGGGAACAGTCCCTGACAACACTCTCACTGGTCCAGAAATCATCCTCGAAACTACAGAAAAGTTGTACATATCCGGGAATGACTAGAAGCTTCACGAGACAGATAAAAGAGCTACGCCGATAAGAGACGAAAACCATTGGAATTCCAGGTAGGAGACCATGTTCTGTTGATGGTCTTTCCCTGTAAAGGCATGATACACTTTGGAAATCATAGAAAGCTAAATCCGAGATACATAGGATCATTCGAGATCCTTTCTAGGATCGGTCCTGTAGCAAACAAACTCCATTTACCCCAAGAACTTAACAACATCCATCCGGTCTTCCACATCTCGAATCTTAAATAGTGTTTATCCGACGAGACCCTTATGATCCCTCTCGATGAGATTGAAATCAATGAGAACCTTAACTTCGTGGAAGAACCAGTCGAAATCATGGATCGAGAGATCAAACGAACAAAACAAGGTCGCATACCAATTGTGAAGGTTTTCTAGAATGCCAGGTAGGGACCTGAATTCACTTGAGGGCACGAAGATTTAATGAAACATACATATCCACATCTCTTTCCGAGTTCGTGATTTGTATTCTTTGTTTGAATTTCGGGACGAAATTCCCTCTATCGTGGGGATGATGTGACAACGCGGAATTTCTTTTGTATATTCTGTTCAAAATCAATCAAGTCAGATTTATTTATGTCATCATTTAGCATTGGTCTGGGTATTCTAAGCTTAGTATAATCAAGGTTTGGATTCACGGATGGGTTATTCTAGGTCATAACAAAACATTCGGGTCAAACATTCCTTCAAGAGGAGTGTACGACCACCTCCATGGCCGAAAACTCATCCCTTTATAAGGGGTACATGACCTTCAATTATCATTTTACACACTCCAAGTTTAGAACATCCTCTCTCTCTCTCTCTCTCTCGCTCTCTCTCTCTCTCTCTCACCACTTCCATCGATTTTGCTCAAGGATCCTCAAAAATGTAAGTGTTCCTCCATCTTGATTTGTGATTCAATCTCTTATCTAGTGATGAATCCATGTTCCTACCTCATCAATATTATCTTTGGCTTCATCTTCATCTCACACCAAGACCACCAACAACACACACTAGTTCTTGGTGGCTAAGACCCACTTCAAGCTTCCTAATAGTAAGTAACTGCTTCATATGCTAGTTTTCTACTAGAAATGCTTGTGTTTCACCAAGAAATCGACCTAAAAGACGTGAACATGAGGGGTTTACGGCCATAAACCCATGTGTATGGCCGTACAAACCTCATGGGCCTTAAACCCTAGTTTTTGGTCAAGGGTTGGCCTTAAACTCTTCTTTGAACCATGCATGAGACCCAGAACACTTTCGGGAGGCTAGAAAGGACCTCAAAACACCTCAAATCTTACCCTTCATCAAGAGTGTAAGGCCTCAAACTCCTTGGCCGTACACCCATGGAGCTGGAAATCCATGGGCCGTACAGTCTTGGGCAAAAGACTCCGTTAGGCCGCAAACGCATGACCGTACAACCCTATATGTGGCCGCAAAACTTCCCTCTTTCAATCACATGTGATTCTAACACTTAGTTTCAAGTGTTTCCTAGTCTCTAAGGTGATTTCATTCCATAATTAGTGGTGTATACCCTAATCTAATACATATATGTGCTATCATTTGTTAAATAGGATCCGTTTGTGTTCGAGACTTCATTTGACATTTAACCTCCATATCGATCTTACATTCGAAACACACATTAAACAGTGAGTTCATACCCCTAGGCTTTTATGGTTCTAAACATTTTCAGGGGGAGGATACAGGCTAAACATAAAGGTTTTCAAAGAGCCAAAAGTTATGCAATTTATACAAATCAACGGTTTTCATAAAACATTTAGATATTTTACCACTTTTCTATTATGCGGAGCATAAGGGACATTTTCTAAATTTAATTGCATGGTTTCCAGAATAGTTTCACGAACATAACAATCAAACTAAAATAGTTATATTTTGGGGCATTAATTACCAGTTTTACAGATACGAACTATTTATACGATTAAACATATAAACTAAAGCAGATTTAGTTTATAGTATTTGTTACTACGTTCATATAACAAGAGTATAACATTAAATAATTATTTTAAGTATAATTATGTATACTCTACTAAGTGTACAAACAACTTCAAATACGAGAACATGAGACAAAACAACTTGTAAACTAGTTAATAAAGGGTTGTGATACAACTCTTCATTGTACCCTTTGGGGTACTGGTTAAATCCTCTACACACAGTATAGCCAGGGTCTCCTGGAGGGAGAGCGTGAGATTTGTGAATAGATCTATTCCGGATAGACAATCCCATACCTGAACTTTAAGCTACAGTTAGGCAGGCATGCCTGGGGTGACAAATTTCATGACGTATGACGCCTAAAGAAACATCGCGGAGGTCATCAGTCATATTAGTGTGGTTATACGAAGTCACAATATTATAAACTAACCAATGTTTACGAGATTTTCATTCTTCAATAGTTTTATTTTAATTAATAGAAATACTACACTATACACTAGAGGGTATTCCAAGGATACAACACTTGGTTTTATTTTAAGAAATAAGACTTCAATACATACTGGTGGTAGGCAAGGTTTTCAAACATAACATACACTACATACTAGTGGTAGCCGGGGTTTTCAAGCATACTATTCAAACAGTAACAACCAAACATGTTAGAAAATATTGGATTTTCTTGGAAATCATGCATACATTTTCTAAACATGATAACATTGAATTTTACTATGAAATATTCTTATAAACTCACCAACTTTATGCTGATACATTTTCAAAATTGTTTGTTTTCTCAGGACAACAATAGGTAGGTACTCTTGCCAACTCTTGGAGAACACTGAGCAACGGAATCACATCTTTTAACTTATTATAATTTTTATGTATACAAAGTTGTTATCAAACAAATGTAAATATTCATATTATATTGTAATCCTTGTGTTTACTTTGATAACTATGATGCAGTTATTGTGATACTATACATGACGACCTCCACCCCCGAACGTTTCCGCTGTTTGTTTTATGGTTTCGGGGTGTGACATGTTGATGAAGAATCTTGTGAATTTAACGTAAACAATGATGATATATATGTTGAAGATGCATTTTTTTAAAGATATTATTGAAGAGGATGAGCAACTTTCTTCAACATCCCAGTTAAATGATAATGAAGAAGGTAAGTTTCTATTAATAACTTTGGGAAATAATTTTAGTATCCATTTATTTTTTAAATGACATGTTGATGAAGAATCTAGTGAATTTAACGTAAACAATGATGATATATATGTTGAAGATGCATTTTTCAAAGATATTACTGAAGAGGATGAGCAACTTTCTTCAACATCCCAGTTAGATGATAATGAAGAAGGTAAGTTTCTATTAATGACTAAGTTTAACAACTTTTGGTAAATTATGCAAGTTTTGGTAATATACATTATGTTAACATCATCTTAGGTAAAAAAAACATCCATTTATTAATGTAACGCCCGTAGATCCGGGCTAGTCAATTTAGAGACAATAGGGGTAGAAAACGACTTTTCGACAAAAAGTTATTAAGAATAATTAATCTCAACCAAGTTTTAGTATATGTTACAAGGTTTCCGTACATATAAAGAGCGTCGAAATCCGAGTTATAACGAAGAAGTTATGGCCCGTTGAAGTTTTATGGCAAAACCGGCACGGCACCGGGAGACGTAAATAGTGAATTTATGATAGAGCTTCTTTTAGCCTTAGTAATCTAAATGAAAGTCGTAGAATATGTTAACCTGAGAGCATCCATAAAAAGAACGCCCAAATCTGACTTCTTATGACGAAGTTATGATTTTTCGAAGTTTTGGCTTAGCGGTGTACAAACCGAAGTTCGAGTATTAGATCGAGCGGTTTTTAGCCGACACAACCTAAACGAGAATCGAAGATCTCGTTATTAGTAGCGTAACGATAAAAAGACAGACGAAAATGGACATCGAATAAAGAAGTTATGAGATTTTAACGGACCAATCCTATCCTGGCCTATTAAAAATATAACTTTAAAAAGAAAGTCAAAATTAGCCGACAGAGTCTAAACGAAAGTTGTAGAGTACGTCTCCACCTACGCGTGGATATAAATAACGTCAAAAATGGAGTTCGTATGAACGAGTTACAAATTATAATAGCATATTTACGTATTAAAATAAAGTATAAATTATATATACGTACACATATATATACATATGTATATATCATTAGAAAGACATCGACGATGCGGTCATTATAAGACTAATGTTGAGTTCTTTCGACATTAGTTTAGTGCAAATATCGTTAAATCTATTTAAAATAGTATTATAAAGGGGTGTTTAGTTGTTTATATAACTATAAGGTCATTAAGTAATAATGGAGGGTAGTTTTTGTAAATGCAATTACTATAAATAAAAGGCTTGGACACTCATATTTCTTGCACCATTCTCTTGATTCAAGAGTTTTTATCTCCTTATCCCCCGAGCATTTCGGTCCCTCATGATTCGACTACTCTTTCTGTGGCTTTAGTATAGTAAGGAGAGCGCTGAAGCGCTGCACAAATCTTTCTTAGAAAGATTCAGCGACGAAGTTCTGCTCCTGCAGAGCCCGACTCCTAGCTAAAATCCCCTTGTAAGTAATTTATGCTTAACCTATTTTAAAATATAGTTTATATTTAAAATTAGTATTGTTATTATAAATTTATAATAAATATTTGAACTATTATTATGACTTATATAAGTGTCGTTATAATATCTTTTTAACTACTCGCGGTATGGGGAATCTGGTTTAAAGGACCACATAGGGTTGTTGGATTTCAGAAGTGTTATACGCCAAAATGGTCCTGCGCTCCGGTGTTTCATGTGTGGTCCCTGTCTGTACATAGTGGTTGGAAAGTATTGTTTAAACGCTTATATAATAATAATAATAATAATAATAATAATAATAATAATAATAATAATAATAGTAATAATAATAATAATAATAATAATAATAATAATAATAATAATAATAATAATAATAAGACTAATAATTAGTCACGGTAATATTAGACTAAACTCTAGTGGTGATAAAACTAGGTTTCGTCGAAGGAAATTATTTTAAAGTAAACGAAGCGCTGTTTGAGTACCGAGTCACCACCTTCTGAGGTGAGTGCATAGTTACTTTCAGCTTACACATAGATATGAAGTATTTTATATAAATTACGTGTTGTGTGTGCATATTATCTGTATACTTGCTATCTATGCTGGATGAGCGATTTTATACATTTTTTTTAAAATGATATAAACTGTATATGTATTTTATGTCTACAAAATGTGTTGGGTAAAACATGGGTAGATGTAATAGTTGCTGTGTGACAAAATAAAATAATGAGAGGCCTCGTGATAGATGTTATTGATGATCCAGTCATCTAGCGGAGTATAGATGACGACCACGGACTATTGTAGACAGTCCAGTGGAACGCTAGCCGGCTCGCAGCCTGTAGGTGTTTATTTGAACTATGTGTTTAATTGAACTGTGTGCTCACCAGATGTACTCCATCCCCCACATGGTTGCCTTAAGGACATTTACGGCTGATGAATCCCCTTAGCAGTAGTGTCCATCCCGATGATAGTCCTTAGACTAGGTCCCTTGTGTTAGATGTCTTAAGGACGTAAAGTGAGGATAACGGGAATGGGTAATCGGGTTTATTTGGTTTGATAATGTTAATAAACTTATTTATTTTAGGTTGAAAATCCTATGTGCTCACCAGGCTTCCAAGCCTAACCCACTCAGTTTCTTGTATTACAGGTAGTGGCGCATGAGCATAGATGTGATGTTTTGGACGAGGGATTACGAATATAGGCTTGTAGATATGAAATAATGTAGTAAGGCCTATGTTGTATTGTTTATACTTATGTACTGTATCGAACATGACATCCCGATTCTTTTTAATGAAATACATTTCTAAGGAAATGCTTTTCATAAATCTTTATCATAATATTGTTTTGGGACAAATTCCGCAACTCTTTTATTAAAAGACTACTCTTGTAACATCCCGGAATCGCAAGAGTAGAGTTGAAGGGCTAAAAGTGTAAGTTTCGGAGGGTGACTCGGCGAGTCCATGGATAGACTCGGCGAGTCAGGTCGCGACTATGGTTGCGTATTAAGTGGCCTACTCGGCGAGTCCAAAGATGGACTCGGCGAGTAGGTGCTGTATGGAGAAAACCCTAATTTTCGGGGTTGAGCCCTATATAAAGAGCATTATGCCCCTCCACAGCCTCCCTTATTTCCCCCTTGAGTCCCAGAAACCCTAAATTCGTGGAGAGTCCCTTTGTGGAGCAAATTAGAGCTTGGAGAGGTGTTGGTTGAAGAAATCTTGAAGAAGAAGTGGCTTGGATCAAAGGGCTTTGCTTGGATTCGAGTTTCATTGCTGTTGAGGCATCCTTTGGAGGTAATACTTTCGTTCTTGGGCTGTGTTTTCCAAGTTTCTCATTTTGGGGTTGTTTGGGGAGCTTGGTTGTGTGGCATCTTGATGTTTGGAGGATGGATCTGAGATTGCTACCTCAGATCTGGAGTGGAGAAGATCTTAAGAGCATTAGAGCCCCTGTTCTTGTGTTGTTAATGGAGCTACCATGTCCCAAACCTTGGTTCTAAGGTGAATAAGGCCTAGATCTCTTTAGATTCACGTAAAGTTTGCCACTTTACGTGATGGATTGATTATAGGAGGTTGGATCTATGTTTTGGATCAATTGCATGGCCTGAGATGCTTCTGTATGGATTCAGACCAGTGGTACTCGACGAGTCACATGGGTGGAGTCGACGAGTTGCTTGAAGATGGCCTGGAACTCGACGAGTTGGAAGAACAACTTGGCGAGTAGGTTGAAGATAGCCTTGGACTCGGCGAGTCTGTTCATGGACTCGACGAGTCTTGTCAAGGAGTCCCAATATTTCTGGTTGAGTCGAGGAATTGGTGAGTCAAGGGATGACTCGGTCAGTTGGGTGCGAGTGCACTCAGAGTTGTTGGACTCGACGAGTCTTGGGGCGACTCGGCGAGTTGGGTCGCTGATTGAAGGAAGTTCTGAGCATATGGACTCGGTGAGTCATCGAGTTGACTCAGCGAGTAGGGTCAGTCAGGGGTTGACTTTGACTTGTCCAAGGTTGACCAGTTGTCTTCCAGGGGTATTTTGGTAATTATGGGTATTTATTGAGTTGTATGTTTTGATGTTCAGTGGAGGAGTTCGTGTCAGAGTTCGGAGCAGCGAGATCTTATCCTTTCAGCCGGTAGTTTCGAGGTGAGTTATCCTCACTATATCAACAGGGTCTAAGGCACCAAGGCCGGCCCTTTATTGGATTGAGATTCGGATATGGTTATTATGTTATTGTTTGATGTGTCTGCATCCTGGTAGCTAGGATGGTACATGCTAGGAGACCTTGCTAAGGTTAGTTCCCCGATATATATAAAGTGATGCTATGCTAGTGACCGGTTAGGTCGGTAACCTGGGTAGGGTAATGATATGCTATGTGATCTGTTTGTTCGGTTTGTTAGCTATGACTCTGATATGATTGTATGTTTTGTGCACATGGTTGTTTGGACTAGAGACGGGTTGAGGCGGGTCCTGCTTTTTGTTGTAGGCCAAGATACCCAGGGCGGACTAGTTATTACGAAGGCCCAGCAAGCGGTCCGGATAGGTTGTGGGCCCCACGAGGGCGGACCACACGTGCCGAGGCTCGGAGAGTGGACCAGGCCGACTGAATGCCTGATGCGGGCGGACCAATCACACTGCAGGCTCAGAGACTGGACCAGGTGGGTTGAAGGCCCGATATGGGCGGACCAACCCCACTGTAGACTCGAAGGACATGACTAGACCTGGAGGATGGATCCGGTGGACTGAAGGCCTGATACGGCGGACCAGTCACACAGTAGACCCGATATGCATGGTTGTTCTATGTTATCTTATGTTATGTATGTTTTATATGTTTTGGACCTGAAGGTCGCAGCCTGGAAGGGCGTATATGTGGTTGGTATTTTGGGGGTATCTCACTAAGCTTTCGGGCTTACAGTTGTGGTTTAATGCTTTTTAGGTTCTTCAGGAGACCGTGGCAAGGCGAAGGCGCGATCGTACCGCTCCTCATGATTTTGTAGCAATGTGATTATGGGGATATGCTAAATGATTTGTATTGAAAACCTTTTTGTAAACAATTTAATGAAAATCGGGTTGTTTTGAAAAATTTTAATTGGTTGTATTTTTCGGATGTTACAAGTTGGGATCAGAGCCTTGGTTTGAGTGAATTGGAGGAACACTTGTGTGACTCCAGTCTCAAATCAAGGAGGGTTTTCAAAAAGAGAATTTAAAATGGTTTTCAAAATAAGTAAAGGAGGACGCGGAGGTACGATCAGCCGGAGCCAATAAGTAACCCCAAAATACCATACATGACAATTGTTTTATTGAGCTTTGATAGAACAGCATGCTAGAGTTAGGCTAGGGATCTTCAGGATTTCTTGATGAGTTGCCTGATTTATGATGCCTGCTAGCCTAGGGTTCCTTGTGAGAGATTTCTAGTGTTCCTCTAGTTGTGAGGATAGAGTGTTGTTATGTATGTCGCTAGAGTGTTGTCGAAGTACTTCATACAAATATGGGTAGGTGTGGAAGGTAGTATGGGCCCGTACTACTGAAAGCATGGACTCATACGCGTATCAGGGAAACCATGACCTCTAGGGTTGGGATGAGAGCTGGTTCCCGGGATAGTGGAATATATCTGAGATTTTGGTGTTTTGTTTTCAGTATGGAGATTTCAGGGCACGCTGGGAGTGGATCCGGGTCAGGATCAGGAGCAGGAGAGGGAGTTCCGGGTGGGTCTGTACAACCCGAGGTTGTCAGTCAGATGAGTACGCACGAATTGGATGCGAGGATTCGTGAGATCCTGCATGATGAGGTTGTTGCATTGTTTCGGGTTGAGCTGCCGGAGTTGTTTGGGTCGATCAAGACCGCCATGGTGGAGTATTTTGATGAGCGCTATGCGGCTCTCACGGAGATGGCTGCCGCGGCGGCTACAGCAGCTGTAGCAACGACAGGGGGAGGAGCTAGTAGGGGTTTTCAGTATCGGGACTTCGATAATACGAAGCCTCCCACTTTTGATGGAGTTTAGGATCCGATCGTTGCTATGAGATGGTTATCAGATGTGGAGGGATGTTTCTTCACGTGTTCATGCCCTGCTGATCATAGGGTGAGGTGTGCTCTGAACCTGTTAAGCCTCGGGGCAAAGGATTGGTGGAGATTGACCACAGGGTCATACTCGGATGTGCAGAGAGCTGCGATTTCATGGGATCGGTTCAGAGAGATGTTCAGCAGTCGTTATGTTCCGCAGGTCGAGAGGGAGAGGTTGGCTCAGGAGTTCTTGGAGTTGAAATAGGATTCGGAATCGGTGACGGAAATCACCAGGATGTTTACTGAGAGGGCGATGTTTTGCCCTGAGTTCGCTTCGGAGCAGGCTCAGATGTCCCGATACCTGAGTATGCTAAAGAGAGACATCAGACAGTTTGTGTCTGCGCAGAGGTGCGAAACTTTGCTGGAGTTGCAGGAGGCTGCCAGGCGGCATGAGTTAGAGATTTAGTTGCAGATGTGTGAGCTGAGTCAAGCTCCGGTTCAGTCGCAGCCGACGACGAAACGGTCTAAGACCGTTGATTCCAGGATGGGAGATCAGGGTAGCCACGTCTGTGGAAAGTGTGGAAGGGGTCACGCTGGAGTTTGTCGGTCCGGTGGAGCATGCCGCAAGTGCGGAAAAGAGGGACACTATGCAAGGGATTGTTGGCAGTTAGTGCCGGTTCGGGATTTGAGGATATGCTATCATTTTCATCAGGTTGGATATTTGAAGGTCAACTGTCCACGGCTTGCTGCAGGACCGGTACAGGCTCCAGCACCGGCTACGTTGAGGATCACAGGTGGAGGTCAGGGTGGAGCGGAGCCCCCAAGGGCTTAGGGTCGTGTTTTTCAGCTGGCTGCTGCGGGTACATTTCTTTTTGTTGCTTTTGATCATTTATGATTATTGTGGAGTATTGTTATCTGCTAGTTTCGTTGGTTGGTTATGGAATTGCGTTTCGGCTTTTCGTGTGGTATCCGTTGTTCCTTGAGGGTTTGGCGAGTTGTGATCGAGATTTCGTTTTGGTATCCTTTGTTCCCCAAAGGATCGATATGGTTATGGATTAGTACTTCGAGTTATCGT
The DNA here is from genome assembly GCF_052625555.1 of Lactuca saligna. Lineage (NCBI taxonomy): Eukaryota > Viridiplantae > Streptophyta > Magnoliopsida > Asterales > Asteraceae > Lactuca > Lactuca saligna. Next base: position 97,922,134 of record NC_136418.1, on the reverse strand, counting down.
TGATTATCTTTGAGGATTGGTGGCGGATGCGGCGTTGGTTTGAAGGCCGGATAGATTTTGCGGTCTGAGGAATGGATATTTGAAGATTGGGCTCCTTTCGAGCGGGTTGTTCAGTGTGGAAACATGATTTTTATGAAATTTGTTAGCGCTGATGAGAAACATTTTGAGTGGAAGTGTTGATTTTCTGCAAGGTTGCTTTGGGAGATCGGTGATGGCGACCGGTGATTTATTGTCAGTGTCTTAAGTGGGGGAGAATTGGGAATTCTCCGGATGATCGTTGGGTCTGAGAGGTTGTTTAGCTGCTTGGGGAATTCAGCGGTATTTCTATCAACCGAGAGCAGGTTCGTATGGGTGAGTAACCGGCGTGCGGGGTGGAATACAAATCTAGGGCAATCGATTGTGGAAGGCATGGGAGCAGGCCGGGACCGAGTATGTATGATGGAGATGGAGTTCGGAACCCCTAGAGGGCTAGAACGGTATGTACGGGAGGATTTCTGGAAGGGATAGTTCGGAATGATGAATGCTAGTTGAGTGGTCCGGATAGACTGAAGGCCGGTAGGCGTACCAGTCAGGCCGAAGGCTTGGAGGACGGTCCAGTCAGATTGGCTGAAGGTTCTGAGAGTGGTCCAGTTTGGCTGAAGGCCTGGGGAGGCGGTCTAGTCATGCTGAAGACTCTGCGAGTAATGTTGGATCAGTTCGAGGTTATGGGTTGCGTATGTTGCAGTGTGATTACATTGGGAGGTCTGGCCTCGGTTAGCGATCTTGAGCAGTGAAGGTAGTACATGGGCTTGAGAGTCCCTGCGATGAGTGACAGAGTAGTGGTGATGTATGGATGTTGGGTGCGCTGTAAGAGATAATGTAGCGTGGGATGAGCACCATAGTGCCTGTCATGGTGACAGGGCAGACGAGTGGTTTCCTTGGTAAGGAAAGAGGGAGGAATGAAATTCCGAAAGGGAGTGCGAATTCACGGAAGTGAAAGCTGCAGTGTAGAGTTATGATTGGAGTGGTCCGTCGATGGTCTTTGAGTAGCGTGTTGCAGTGGTAGAATAAGAGCTCATTCGACTTGATATGTTTGCTTAGGGCGCGGAGGGAATACCGTAGGCGTAGAGCCAGGGAGAGGGGTTCGGAAGGGATGCAAAGAAAGAGAGTCTTGGACTCTCAGTGAGATTCTGGTCAGGGTTTTGGGTATGTGTTAGCGGTTCATCCTGGAAGGATGTTTGAGGATATCATCAGTGTATCGGGTTTCCAAACCTGAGGGTGCTAGAGCTAGATCAGCATGTGTGTGTGATTGCGAGCGAAGAACTCGGGGGAGTTGCTCCGGAATTGAAGAATGGGTCTTTCTGTCGTCATGGAATGGATAGAGTGGGGATTCGGATCGGGGATCCGATGGTTCATGGTTTTCTAGCCATACGAGTCAAGTGAAAGATGAGAGTTGGAGCAGTAAGGCATCATGGGTAATTCTCGGTTGTTGAGTGCGGCTATCGGAGGGTACAGTTGGTGCCCGGGTTGAGTCGGTGGTTGGGACATCGTATGAAAGGAGAAAGCGAGCTTCTGGTTTCTATGGTTTTGCCTTGGAGGACTTGCTCCGGTCAAGGTCAGGCGGCGCGTCGTGGAAAGTATTTTGAAGTTGAGATGCTGTAGGCTTCAAGGACGAAGCCTAATTTAAGTGGGGGAGAATTGTAATATCCCGGAATCGCAAGAGTAGAGTTGAAGGGCTAAAATTGTAAGTTTCGGAGGGTGACTCGGCGAGTCCATGGATAGACTCGGCGAGTTAGGTCGCGACTATGGTCGCGTATCAAGTGGCCTACTCGGCGAGTCCAAAGATGGACTCGGCGAGTAGGTGCTGTCTGGAGAAAACCCTAATTTTCAGGGTTGAGCCCTATATAAAGAGCATTATGCCCCTCCACAGCCTCCCTTATTTCCCCCTTGAGTCCCAGAAACCCTAAATTCGTGCAGAGTCCCTTTGTGGAGCAAATTAGAGCTTGGAGAGGTGTTGGTTGAAGAAATCTTGAAGAAGAAGTGGCTTGGATCAAAGGGCTTTGCTTGGATTCGAGTTTCATTGCTGTTGAGGCATCCTTTGGAGGTAATACTTTCGTTCTTGGGCTGTGTTTTCCAAGTTTCTCATTTTGGGGTTGTGTGGGGAGCTTGGTTGTGTGGCATCTTCATGTATGGAGGATGGATCTGAGGTTGCTACCTCAGATCTGGAGTGGAGAAGATCTTAAGAGCATTAGAGCCCCTGTTCTTGTGTTGTTAATGGAGCTACCATGTCCCAAACCTTGGTTCTAAGGTGAATAAGGCCTATATCTCTTTAGATTCACGTAAAGTTTGCCACTGTACGTGATGGATTGATTGTAGGAGGTTGGATCTATGTTTTGGATCAATTGCATGGCTTGAGATGCTTCTGTATGGATTCAGACCGGTGGTACTCGATGAGTCACATGGGTGGAGTCGACGAGTTGCTTGAAGATGGCCTGGAACTCGACGAGTTGGAAGAACAACTCGGCGAGTAGGTTGAAGATAGCCTTGGACTCGACGAGTCTGTTCTTGGACTCGACGAGTCTTGTCGAGGAGTCCCAATATTTCTGGTTGAGTCGAGGAATCGGTGAGTCAAGGGATGACTCGGTCAGTTGGGTGCGAGTGGACTTAGAGTTGTTGGACTCGATGAGTCTAGAGGCGACTCGGCGAGTTGGGTCGCTGATTGAAGGAAGTTCTGAGCATATGGACTCGGCGAGTCATCGGGTTGACTCGGCGAGTAGGGTCAGCCAGGGGTTGACTTTGACTTGTCCAAGGTTGACCAGTTGTCTTCCAGGGGTATTTTGGTAATTAAGGGTATTTATTGAGTTGTATGTTTTGATGTTCAGTGGAGGAGTTCGTGTCAGAGTTCGGAGCAGAGAGATCTTATCCTTTCAGCCGACAGTTTCGAGGTGAGTTATCCTCACTATATCAACAGGGTCTAAGGCATTAAGGCCGGCCCTTTATTGGATTGAGATTCGGATATGGTTATTATGTTATTGTTTGATGTGTCTGCATCCTGGTAGCTAGGATGGTACATGCTAGGAGACCTTGTCAAGGTCAGTTCCCCGATATACAAAGTGATGCTATGCTAGTGACCGGTTAGGTCGGTAACCTGGGTAGGGTAATGATATGCTATGTGATCTGTTTGTTCGGATTGTTAGCTATGACTGTGATATGATTGTATGTTTTGTGCACATGGTTGTTTGGACTAGAGACGGGTTGAGGCGGGTCCTGCTTTGTGTTGTTAATGGAGCTACCATGTCCTAAACCTTGGTTCTAAGGTGAATAAGGCCTAGATCTCTATAGATTCATGTAAAGTTTGCCACTTTACGTGATGGATGGATTGTAGGAGGTTGGATCTATGTTTTGGATCAATTGCATGGCCTGAGATGCTTCTGTATGGATTCAGACCGGTGGTACTCGACGAGTCACATGGGTGGACTCGATGAGTTGCTTGAAGATGGCCTGGAACTCGACGAGTTGGAAGAACAACTCGGTGAGTAGGTTGAAGATAGCCTTGGACTCGGCGAGTCTTGTCGAGGTGTCCCAATATTTCTGGTTGAGTTGAGGAATCGGTGAGTCAAGGGATGACTCTGTCAGTTGGGTGCGAGTGGACTCAGAGTTGTTGGACTCGACGAGTCTTGGGGGGACTCGGCGAGTTGGGTCGCTGATTGAAGGAAGTTCTGAGCATATGGACTCGGCGAGTCATCGGGTTGACTCGGCGAGTAGGGTCAGCCAGGGGTTGACTTTGACTTGTCCAAGGTTGACGAGTTGTCTTCCAGGGGTATTTTGGTAATTATGGGTATTTATTGAGTTGTATGTTTTGATGTTCAGTGGAGGAGTTCGTGTCAGAGTTCGGAGCAGAGAGATCTTATGCTTTCAGCCGGCAGTTTCGAGGTGAGTTATCCTCACTGTATCAACAGGGTCTAAGGCATTAAGGCCGGCCCTTTATTGGATTGAGATTCGGATATGGTTATTATGTTATTGTTTGATGTGTCTGCATCTTGGTAGCTAGGATGGTACATGCTAGGAGACCTTGTTAAGGTCAGTTCCCCGATATATAAAGTGATGCTATGCTAGTGACCGGTTAGGTCGGTAACCTGGGTAGGGTAATGATATGCTATGTGATCTGTTTGTTTGGTTTGTTAGCTATGACTGTGATATGATTGTATGTTTTGTGCACATGGTTGTTTGGACTAGAGACGGGTTGAGGCGGGTCCTGCTTTGTGCTGTAGGCCAAGATACCCAGGGCAGACCGGTTATTCCGAAGGCCCAGCGAGCGGTCTGGAAAGGCTGTAGGCCCCACGAGGGCGATCCAGACGTGCCGAGGCTTGGAGAGTGGACCAGGCCGACTGAAGGCCCGATGCGGGTGGACCAGTCACACTGCAGACTCAGAGACTGGACCAGGTGGGTTGAAGGCCCGAAACGGGCTGACCAACCCCACTGTAGACTCGAAGGACATGACTAGACATGGAGGATGGATCCGGTGGACTGAAGGCCTAATACGGCGGACCAGTCACACAGTAGACCTGATATGCATGGTTGTTCTATGTTCTGTTATGTTATGTATGTTTTATATGTTTTGGACCGGAAGGTCGCAGCCTGGAAGGGCATATATGTGGTTGGTATTTTGGGGGTATCTCACTAAGCTTTCGGGCTTACAGTTGTGGTTATTGTTTTTCAGGTTCTTCAGGAGACCATGGCAAGGTGAAGGCACGATCGTACCGCTCCTCATGATTTTGTAGCAATGTGATTCTGGGGATATGCTAAATGATTTGTATTGAAAACCTTTTTGTAAACAATTTAATGAAAATCGGGTTGTTTTGAAAAATTTAAATTGGTTGTATTTTTCGGATGTTACAACTCTGATTTTGAAATAAAGTATACACAAAACCGGTCTTTTCTGGCCGTGATTTTCGGGATGTCACAATTAATGAATATATTACTAATTATATTAGGTAAAAAACATATATTTATGCATCCATATTTTTACATATTACATCAAATTTACTAACAAAATTATATTCATTTGCAAAAAAAAAAAAAAAAAAAAAGTTCTTCCAATTTACACATTCACATTTTAGGTACAAATGCATATATTCATATTTCATATGCACAATAGGAATGGGTAGTTTTTTTTGATATAAAAAACAAAAAAATGCTACAAAATTTTAGAAACGTTTTCATATCTTCACATCAATATTTCCATATTTTCTTCAATTATCATTTTCACCTCTTCAATATTCACCGCAAATTCTTCCAAATCTACAAGAAAATTAAAAAAAAATGATCAATTCAAAAACACTCACAAAAATTCATGTCATTTATATCTAAATTGCATGTGATTTACTCATGATTTACATTTGATTTACCCATGAATACATTTTTTCATATGTAATACATTTGTGATTTACATGTGAATCATATGTGAATTACAAAAGAAATATATTTCAATTACATATAATTGATATGTGAATTGTATGTGAATTACGTATAATTCACATGTAAATTACATGTAATTCACATATGAATTCACATGTAATTCACTTGTGATTTACATGTGAATCACATGTAATTCATATGTAAATTGCATGATATTTACATGTCAATCACATATAATTCATATGTGATTCACTTGTGATTTACATGTGAATAACATGTAATTCATATGTGAATTACATGTTATTTAACCACCAACTACAAACACCAAACTACCACCATCAAATATTCATATACATATATAATTGTCATCAAATAAAACATGTATAATATAATAAAACAACCAACATATCTATACAATCTCATTTAGGCAATCTTCTCTCTGCAACATCTCACAATATTTTGTCCTAATGTTGATGAAACCTGAAACAAATTTCTCATAGAATGATTTGAATAATCAAAATATATATTAACAAACAACCAGATTGTTAAGAGAAATCAATATTAAGAAATCAGGCCTTCTACCAGTGCTAATTAACAAAAAACATAATAAGTGAATCACAAGACGATATATACAATTTTAGAGATCATAGCCGATGAATCTAAACATCGCCTTTAATCATATGATTAACGAAAACCTAAACGATCAAAAGAACATAATCAATTACTGTTGCTAACAACTCTAATGAAACCTGAAGATTGCCTTTAGTCATGGTGGAAACATTAGTAAATATATCATTAACATACATGGAAATTTTGACTACTACATTCTTGAGTTGCGTCTAAGCCAAGGTTACGCATTACAAAGGGTAAAGGTAAACAACACCTAAACATCACCATAACATCAACAAGAAAACCATTTGTTGGGTTTTGTTTTACATAAAAACAATTTCCAACATCATTCTAGACACTACCATTACCATGTCAGCAGCACCTACACAACCGTAGAACCAAACTTAAAAAACTTTTACTACCACTACTACTACATTCTTTCTTCACATGATATGCCACACGCTTAATTCCTCAATTCATGTTTGCATAATATCTGTAACAAACAAACAAATATGAGCACAATAGCTGCTACATTTCATATTTATCCTCCAAAATCAACTTCTTTTTTACTGAATAAAGTGACACACCAGTCCATGTAAGTTGAGAAGACAAGACTATTGCTCGAATAAATGGTGTTTAACCAACGCCTCTGGTATTCCCATTGCTGAAATGCTCTCACATCCAAATAATTCCTTCACCTTTTCATCACAAACAATCATCACTGGATTTCTAGGATCCTATCATGCAAAAAAACCAAATAAACTACACTTCATTCATTTTTAAGCCTATTATTGTTACCTATTCTTGTGTTACCATATTTTCAGACATGGCAACAAACTTCTGCACCTGAAGTGCAACAATCAATTAAATTATTAGACTAATAGCCGATGAATCGGTCGATAAAAAAGTGTAAATATCATCTGGTAATAATCAAATTAACAAGTATATTACTAAGATTTCTTGATAGAAATCACCTATTTCAGGTCTATAGGACATTCCCTGTATGTATATACAATATTCAATAAGATTAACAAGTATATTACTAAGATTTCTTGATAGCAAATTAAGAAATTTGACCTATCAACTGTTTTTGGCATTCAAATCATTATATGATAACTTCCAAACTTGTAATTCATCAAAACATCCACAATATAAGGCTTAAATAAAGGGAAAAACAAGAAGATCAAACATACTTACCGAAAAAAAGTCATCTACAGTTGGATCAGCTCAATAAAATCTCGACATATTTGAGTAGCAAAAAAGAGACTTCAAATCGCCTCTTTCAGGTCAAGAGGACATTCCCTGTACTATATGTAGGACAAAAATCCATAAAATTGGATAATCATGGCAATTGACAACATTAACAATAATAAATATTACATGATTTCCATATGAAGGATACTGATTGTTTAAATTGGAGTACCTGATTCTTAACATCATTGGTAACTGCACCATATCCTCTCTGATTGAAATCATACGGGAAAAAATTCGTCGGAAGGATCGGATCTCAATCTGATATGCTTTCGGAATTCCGATGCATTCATGTCGAAGAATCGAGTGATGCCATGGACAAGCTGATAGATCAAGCTTTTGGTGATTCTTTGCACGATAGAGGTTAATTTTGAATTGATGCTCTTCTGTTTTCAAACGACTGGTCTCCATCTTCGACCACCTCACCGATGAATACATCAACTCCGATGAGGAAGAGGCGATGAGACGACAAGAATCGAGATGAGAGAAAGAGAGGAGACATAGAGAGATGGAGAGAGAGAGCGAGGGGTATGAGTTATTTATTAACTAAATGCCCCTGATTCATAATAATTATGATGCCCCTATGTCGTTTTTCTAAAGTATTTAAAAAAACACCACCGAGCATCCCAACCGTTTATTATTTTGATCTAATGGCTCACAATCGGGTCTCGGGAAACTTTGAGTTCTCAAATAATTGTTCCTCTCTCTCTCTGTCTCTATGTGTGTGTGTCTGTGTGTATATATATATATATATATATATATATATATATATATATATATAGGTGAGATCCGTTGAGAACTCATAGTTTCCCGAGAACCTGAGAATTAAAGGTGAAGCATTGGATCAAAATTAACTTATTAAACGCATGGTCGCTATCTTACCAATCTCATGTAACTTTTTGTATTATTGGATGTATTAATAAAAAGCTCTCAAATTAACATTATAAATCAATTTTTTTAGAATTTTTGTTATAAATATAACAATTTTTTTCAATTGTAGATTTTTTTTTAAATTTTTTCAGAAAACATATATTTTTAAAAATGCTTAAATTTTCTTTTTATTTCAAAAACTGCATTTCTCTTAAAAACAGTAATTGTTATAATCTTAGTAAATTAAAAAAAAATGGAATATTAAAAAAAAACTATAATTTTTTTAACCAAAAAAATCAACATTTTAAGAGCCTATATGCATATTTTTTTAAGTGAATGTATATATATTTCTTGTATTATAATATTCGTAAGTAAATGATAAAAAATATACATTTTTGCTTACTAGTCTATAAACACAATAGTATAAGTATTTTATTCAATACAAAAATAAAATTTAAATAATTAAAAATGCTACAAAATTTTAAAATGCTTTCATGTGTTCGTGTCAAGATTTCTATATTTTCTTCAATTTATCACTTTTCACCTCTTCAAAATTTTCCCAAAATTCTTTCAAATTTACAAGAAAATAAAAAAATGATTAATGCAATAGCATTCACAAAAATATGTACTTATAAATCATATATGATTCACATGTGATTATATCTTTTAATATTAATTTGTGATTGTATATTTAATATTCAAACGTCAAACTCAAAAGAAAAATTAAAAAAATAATTAACGAAGAATGCTCACAAAATGCATGTGTACATATAGATGTAATTTAGATGTGGTTTACATGTAACTTACATATGAATTACATGTAATTCACATGTAAATCACAAGTGATTCACATGTGAATTACATGCGATTTACATGTGAATCGCATGTAGTTCATATATGACTCACTTGTGATTTACGTGTGAATTACATGTGATTCATATGTGAGTTACATTTGATTTACATGTGAATCCCATGTGATTTATATATGAATTACATGTAATTCTTATGTGATTCACATGTGAATTACATGTGATTCATATGTGAGTTACATATGATTTACATGTGATTCATATGTGAATTACATGTAATTCATATATGATTCGCTTGTGATTACATATGAATTACATGTGATTCATATAATCAAATATGATTTACATGTGAATCATATGTAATTCATATGTGATTCACTTGTGATTTACATGTGAATTACATCTGATTCATATGTGATTTACATGTCAATCCCATGTGATTTATATGTGATTTACATATGAATCCCATGTGAATCATATGTAATTCATATATGATTTACTTGTGATTTACATGTGAATTACATGTGATTCCAATATGAATCACATATGATTTACATGTGAATCACATGTAATTCATATATGAATTACATGGTTAATTACAAGGACTTCGGTTGAATATGGACTTTGGAACAATTCCAAGGCTAAACCTAGAAGTTATGGAGTTGCAGATAGGATCATACTGGTTCCATATTCCATAAAGTTTACAAAAGGTTGAATATGTTTTGCATTTTACTAGTATAATAGTTAGTTTGCAACAAAATCACAACTATAAGATTGATGGTGAACATGGAGTATTTAGACAAAGTCCTAAAAGAAAGTTACATCTTATGATGCATTCGAACATGCATTGCTTACAAAGTTGTCTTCCAAACCCAAATATGCATATCTTGTTTTACTCTTACACAACTCCTCATCAAATATGAACTTCTTGTATACAATTATGTATGAATCATTGAAAACGATTTCTAAAAACCAAGCATTTTATAACCATCTAGAATAAATAAGCATCAAAAAAGTCATATACTTACAATTAAACAATTCATTGCATTTTAGCAACAAAAATAAAAAATAAAAATACAGAAACAATAAAATATTGTTTTTTTTAATAAATATAAATCTCAATGGAAAACAAAAAGAGATGTATACCCTCCAGACTCATCAAATACATAATCGTATTCTGTAGATCTAATGCCTGCAGGTGAAAAACAAAATTGAGGGGCAATATTGTAATAAACCATCTTGTAGAAAAAACGAAAAAAAACTACATGCCTACTTACTAGCAAATGGATCAACATTAGATTTGCTATCGTCTTTAGAAAACATGTCAAAAAAAATCATCCTCATTGTTTGCAGTATTATCTGCAGAAGGTATTCCATTGAGACCGGAATCACTCATTCAAAAGGAATTAGGTTGCTTGTTTCCTGAACAAGAAGAGGTGCCTTCCCCACCAGCATGTGCTTTTGTTCATACATAAAGTTATTTAATAACAAATGAACTCAAAGAGAGGATAAGGTGAACATAGCATCCTTGAAGGGTCATGTAAATGGTTTGGGCTAGGCTTAGCATGTGATTTGTTTTGGTTTATATCTATAATTGAACTTTTGTTAGTTTTGTGTTTTGTGGTGTTTACGACCGTAAACGTGTTTACGGTAGCAAACTATGTTTGCGCTCCTGTCTAGTATAAATAGTCTATGAGTTTTTCTTTTGAGGGGTTCGATGCTCTAGAGTTTACGGCTAGTAGTTTGAGTTGTATCTGACGATCCAAGTGTTTAATCGTATGCAAGCTCAATTCATTCATCTTATTCATGTTATTCTTGTCTTGTGATTGTTTGATTATCAGTGATACATCCAGATTTTGGACCTATGAATTAGTATCAGAGAGTAAACTGGTATCAAACTCATTCGATCGAGATATTGAGTATAAGTTGTTATTCTCTTCTATTTGATCTGACATCATCCGTTTGATTGGGATTCCACACTATCGAACGGATCTGATGGATACACAAGCATATTTGGGGACTAACAATTGGTATCAGCGCGTAAACTGGTATCAAAGTCATTCGACCGAGATATTGAGTATAAGCTGTTATTCTCTTTTATTTGATCTGACATCATTCATTTGATTGGGATTCCGCGCCATCAAACGGATCTGATTGATACACAAGCATATTTATGGACTAACAATTGGTATCAGAGCATAAACTGGTATCAAACTCATTCGATCGGGATATTGAGTATAAACTGTTATTCTCCCAGTTTGATCTTCAAATTCTACGTTCTATGCATTGAAGGAACTGATTTTGTTTGAAAAAATCGAGTTTTGAAGGCTATTTGAGAGTTTACTGCCAACCATAAACTTTGTTTACCCTCGTAAAAGAACATATTCAGAAACCGTAATCTCTTAATATTTAAGTATTGTAAACAGTTTTGAAGAACAACAAACCCATAAACCATAAACTCCAAAAACAGTGAATTTATATCGCAAACCCAGTTTACGGTCGCAAACAGATCAACCGTAAACTCCCTTTACGACCATAAACTCTCTTTACGGCCATAGACACTTATTTTTCTAGATTAACCGTAAAATTTTTCTTGGAACTACAAATCACTTCAATTTCAGATGGATTCTCAAAGTCAAACTCAATTTCAAGAACTTGATGTTGTTATGGGCACGACTACTCATATTCTAATGTTGATGTTTGTTGAAGGCTTTCCCAAGTGGAAGTATAGGATACAAAAATACATTAAGATGAAAGATTTCAAGATCTGGAGAAGCATTCTTAGAGAACCTGTCAGAATCATAGTGAATATTGGAGGTCAATTGGTTGAAAAATCTATTGACAATTATATTGATGTGGATTTTGAGTTGATTGAAGAATAGGAAAGAGCCTTAGCCACCTTAACCATGGCATTATCGCCTGATATTGCTCAAGGTTTTCATGAGTACACTTCAGCTAAAGCTCTGTGGGAAGCGCTGATTGAAGTCTATGAGGGTAATGAAAATATGAAAGAGAGTCATCAGGACATGCTGAGCCAGAAATTCAACATGTTCAACTACATTCCAGGAGAGACTCTTGAAGCCCAATGGCAAAGATTCACTACTCTCACAACTGACATGAACATTTCAGGTACTTTCTTGACCAAGTTAGAAATCAACAAGAAACTTCTGAATGCCCTTCCTAGGTCATGGGATATGAATGTTGTCGTGATCAAGAAAACCAAGGACTTGAGTCGTCTCTCTCTTGCTGAAGTCATGGTGGTTATCAAGGCATGTGACATTGATGACAAACAGAGAAAAATCAACCATGTCAACTCTTATTCTACTGCAAATCTTGGATTTTCATCCAATAATACTTTATCATCTTAGATGACTCCCTTAGGTCAAGCTTTCGCAGTTCAACAACCTCATATTCAAACTTTTAATGTTGTACCATCCATTCTTCACCATCAAACTCAAAATGTGTCATTCGCCAACCCTCAACCCATCTCTCAACCAAATTCTGCTCCAAATGTGTCGGTTAAAGCCTCTACCTCGAACTCCAAAGAAACTGATGAAAATCTGGTTCTAGCTGTTGGGCTAGTAAAATGTTATAATGCCTTGGTAGCTGGAGATCTTCCACCTCAACTATCGTTTATTGATTTGGACTAGATACATGCTGAAGATGTAGAGGTGATGGACATTACATGGAAAATTGCCATTGCTGTTTTCAGAGCCAAGCAATTCGCCAAGAAAATCGGGAAAAATAACTAGGCCATGAATGCAGAGAAGAAGGTGGGATTCATCAAAAGCATGCTGAGGTGTTTCAACTGCCACGAGCAAGGTCATTTTGCTTATGATTGTGCGACACCAGATCGCAGGATCAACAACAATAGGCAGATGGTCGCAGTAGGAAACAACCATGCAGGAGCTACAAGTAGTGGAGAAACAACTATGGTTGCACAAACATTCGATTGGGAGGACCAAATTCAAGCCTTGAACATCTCAGGGCCAGAAAATGCTCACTTAGCTCAAATTGATGATACTTCTTCAAAGAATGCTGATGCTGATCCCGAAGCGGAGATGATGGAATTACAGCTTGCCCTAATGGTATCTACCTCTTCCGAGTCCAAGAAAAGCGAGGTAAATCTACTATCTTGTTCTTTTGCTTGTAAAGAATATGTTACACCTCTTCGTGATGAAATACAAGTCTTACGTAGGCAAGTAGAGGACCTTAAGTATGAGGGCTATCAACATAGAAAAGGACAAAAACTTCTTAAGGCCCAACTAGAAGCTAAAATAAAGGATTTTAGAAAAATTCAATCAGAATACAGTGAAAAATGTGAACTGTATGATTATGTTAAAAAACAATTTGATGCAGCAACCAAAGAACTTGATGCTTTGAAAATTAAAAATGACAAAATAGATATTTGTTTTAAAAATTACACTGCATCAAGTAAGACAGTTGAGTCTTTGTGTGAAACCCAATTAAAATTCAAAGAAAATCAAAACAAGGGTCTAGGATATGATTGTGTTCCTCCACCTTTCAATCATAACTACACATCCATCCTTATGACACAGGACAAAACGGACAAGGAGTCGCATCTTCGATGTGGCAAACTAGCCAGTTTCGTTTCAAGAGGTTTTATTAACATTGAAAATACTAATGTTTCTACTTCCTCAACAGATGAACCATTAGATCAGGCAAAGCGCGAAGCTGGAGAACCTAATTTTATTTTTAAACCTGATGGTATGTCATGAATAATTCTGAGTGTGTTTCTGATTTTAAGACTGAAAATGTTTGTTGTGCTGGCTCATCATCTGATACTGTTGAATTTAATTTTTTTGATATGTTTGATGAATTGTTTGGCAATTTTGATGCTTGTGATTCTCATGAGGAATCATCAACTCCACAAGTCAAATCGAATGAGGCACCCTCACTTAATTCTTAATCTAATTCTCATGCATGTTCTTTTGAGAAGAGTAAGAGTGTCTGTAAAGAAAATAAGTCTGAAAAATGCAATACAAGTTCAAATAATAAACATATTTGTTTTAATTGTGGTGTTGGTGGTCACATAGCTAGGAATTGTCAAAATAGGATCTTTGTAAGCTATCTGTCACCAAGAGGGGAGAATGAGTCTCGAGGAAGGTCTTTAATTAGAAAATCCTTAAGAACTCGTTCTGCAAATAATGATCAGAAAGATAATAAAAACACAAAAGGGCTGGTTTTCAAACAAATAAAAAGGTTTATACTAACAAAACTCAAAACAGTTTGCCAAAACCGAACAAGGCTCAGCCAAGATCCATTTCATCAAAAAGCAATTCTAGATCTTCTACTAATTTTTGTAGAACATCCAGAAGGTCTATGCAAACTCCTGTGAAGTCTATTTCAAAACCACCAGAGAATGTTGTAAAACCTAAACTTCAACGGAGGCCCAAATAACTTTCTAATTCATCATTACCACCCTCTGAAGTGATTAGAAATGAAGATCCAAATTTGCAAATCATAGAATCTAAATCAGAAAAAGTGAAAAGGAAACCCATGAAAATGATGACCTGGGTTCCTAAATCTAAATGATTCTGCTCATTTTGAAGGGACAGTTACGGAGGAATGTCGTTTGTCCTTGGTACGTCGACAACGGCTGCTCTCGGAATATGACTGGAGACATCTCCCAACTGAGCGAAATTCAATCTTTTAATGGGGGCTATGTTTCCTTTGCGGGAGGAAATGGTGGAAAGATCACACAGCATGGAACTGTTATGAATGGAGTGCTAAGCTTTGAAAATGTCAACTACACTCCCGAGTTAAAGCATAGTTTGTTCAACGTTTCTCAGATATGTGACAAAGGCTATACAACTCATTTTACTGATAAAGAGTGTTTGATTCTCAATCCTGGCATTGTTATCCCAGAAGAGTGGATTCTAGTCAAATCTAAACGGGATGGGAATGCCTATATCATTGATATGAACAACAATCTCCCTGAACAAGTCACTTGTCTTTTCTCAAAGGTCTCCGAACACAATGCAATGCTGTGGTATCGAAGACTCGGTCATGCTAACGTAAAAACCCTGAATCGTCTTGAGAAAAATGAGATGGTCCGAGGCCTACCTGTCAGAGACTTTATCACGTTCGAAAAATGTGTTTCCTTTGATCAAGGAAAACATCATCGAAAACCACACCAGCCCAAGCAAGTCAACTCCATAAGTCAAGTGCTCCAATTGTTGCACAAGGATGTATTTGGACCGTTCAACGTCTTGAGCATTAACCGAAGCTCATATTGCCTCGTTGTGATCGATGATGTCTCTCGATTTATGTGGGTCTTCTCCTTATCCAACAAAGCAGGGGTTGTTGATCTAATAAAGAAGTTCATGGTGATGATTGAGAAGCAAACTAACAATCAAGTGAAGGCGCTTCGCACTGATAATGGAACTAAATTCAAGAATTCCGTTCTTGACCATTTTTGCGCAGAAAAGGGGATAGTGCGTCAATATAGCTCTACTCACACGCCTCAACAAAACAGTGTTGCTGAAAGGAGAAATAGAACGTTGAAAGACGCCACAAGGACGATGTTGTGTGATTCCAAACTACCTGTTTTCTTTTGGGCCGAGGCGATTAACACTGCTTGCTACGTGCATAATCGTGTTCTAATCAACAAAGCATAGATGAAGACTCTGTATGAAATTCTTTATGGACACAAGCCTTCTGTCAGCCATTTCCGTGTATTTGGCTGTCCTTGCACCCTTCTTCACTTAGATTCCAACCCTAAATTTAATGCCAAAGCTGATGACTGTTATTTTGTGGGGTATGCCGTGCGCACTGCGTATAGAGTTTACAACAAGAGGATGAAGTAGATCGTTGAATTTTATGACGTGCGCTGGTTGGAGGAGAATGAAACAGATGCTCGAGAGGGTCCCACCTGGCTATTTGATTACACAACTCTAATCAAATCATTTGATGTGTCTTCAAATAGTTCAAGTGGATCCTCCTCTGGTTCGAAGATTGTGTACGAAGACGAAGACGAAGAAGTTATCTACAGACCCCCATCAGTTGAGGGGGAGTTCTCTGCTCCTCGTGATGAAGAGTCCTCTGCTACACCTAACTGGGAGCCATCTGATCAACCATCTAGTCCAAAGTCTAAAGTTCAAGATGGAACTGCTGATACTGATGCTACACCTCTTACCCCTATTGAAAGAGAGTTCATGTCTAGAGATATTTCCGCTGCCACTTCTACTTTTATGGAACTACTCTTTCTTGAAGAAATTACAAATGAGTTTGTAGTAGAGTCATCAAATAGGACTCAATCAGCAGATGATGGAGGTTTCAACATTCACACTCTTGCTATTTCGCTTAATGATATCAGCTAAGACATACCCTCCAGAATTCAACGAGATCACCCTATTGAAAATGTCATTGGCCAGCTAGGAGATGGAGTTAAAACCAGAATTCGGAGTGGAGATGTTAATGCATGTCTCTACTCCTGCTTTATATCTCAAATAGAGCCGAAGAATGTTAACATGGCTCTGAATGATCCCAGCTGGGTGAATGTGATGCATGAGGAGCTTAATCAGTTTGAAAAGCTCGGGGTTTGGAAGATGGTTGACTTACCAAAGGGAAAAAGGGCTCTTGACATGCGTTGGGTCTACCATAATAAGCAAGATGATTCGGGAGTGATTGTCAGAAATAAAGCAAGGTTAGTGGTTTGTGGGTTTCAACAGATTGAGGGTCTTGACTGTACTGAGGTATTTTCTCCCGTGGTTCTTTTAGAGGCTATTCCCATCTTTCTCGCATATGCTTCCTATATGAATTTCATGGTTTACCAAATGGATGTCAAGACTGCCTTCTTGTATGGCAAGGTGAAGGAAGAAATTTATGTTGATCAACCCCCTGGGTTTGTTGATTCAAAATTTCCTAATCTGGTCTACAAGTTGGACATAGCTCTGTATGGGTTACATCAAGCTCCTCGAGCATGGTATGCAACTCTCACAAAGCATTTGCTCGAGCATCGATATTCTCGCGGCACCATTGACTAAACTTTGTTCATCAAGCGTGTGGGTAATGATCAAATACTTGTTCACAACTTTGCAAGGAGTTTGAAGGCGTAATGAAGAAAAGGTTTGAGATGGGTTCTCTTGGGGAGATGACCATGTTTCTGGGGCTTCAGGTCAAACAATCTACTACCGGAATCCTTGTTCATCAAGCAAAGTATGTGGATGATATACTGGACAATTTTGGGTTCAGAGATGAGAAAACTGTTCTTACACTCATGGCGGAGAGTCCCCTACTGGCTCATGATCTTGAAGGCGAATCCGTAGATCAGAAATATTATCGATCGATGATTGGTTCGCTCATGTATCTGACTGCTAGTTGTCCAGACATAATGTTTGCAGTCTGTCAATGCGCACACTTCCAGGCCAATCCTAAACTTTCTCATCTTATTGCTGTTAAACGGATTTTTCGGTATCTCAAAGGTTGCCCAAAACAGGGCCTTTGGTATCTGAAAAATCCAGAATTTGACCTTTATTCGTTTGCAGATAGCCACTATGGCGGGTGTGAGCTTGATAGAAAATCGACGTCAAGAAGATGTCAATTTCTTGGAGATAGATTGGTCTCCTGGCAGTGCAAGAAGCAGCATAAAGTCTCAACCTCAACAGCAGAAGCGGAATATGTCGTTGCGTCTGCCTGTTGCACTGAAGTCATATGGATCCAACATCAGCTGTTGGATTACAGTTTGAACTTTCTAGAAACCCCAATTTACTGTGACCATGAGGCTGCTATTCAAATTGCTAAAAATCCAGTCCAACATTCCAAAACCAAGCACATTGAAATCAAAATTCATTTTATCCGAGATTGTTATGAGCGTTCGCTCATCAGGCTAGAACATGTTCACACTAACAATAATGTGGCAGACTTGTTCACAAAGCCTTTTAATAAAACTCGATTCGATGTGCTTGTGGGATTATTAAAAATGTTTCGTTTTGAGGATTAATTTTTTTTTAATAATTTTTTTTGGTTTTTCTTATTTTAAATTTGCGCATTTTAAGTCATTTCATTCTTTCCCATGCACAAATTTAGGGGGACAAATAAACAAAAATCCAGAAACATAAAAAATTCATAAAATTAAAAAAAAAAAAAACAATATTGTCGCTAATAGTCTTGTTTGCTGTTGAAGGACTGGGAAGTGATATTATCAAGTGATAACAGGCAACCTGAGTCTGCGTAACGTACCCAAAGTTGAAGGGTCTATGCTCTGACTTGATGCGTCGGTAGGCACGAAAGATTCTAAATGTACTTAACTAGGCAGAGTTGAACTTAGGAAATTTAGAGACTTCATAAACTTAGACTAGTTAGATCCGTTCAGGCTGACAATACGACGCTTGGACAGGTTGAGCAGGGAGATATATATAGGAATCTACTCGTCACATTAATTGAACCCGTACTTGGAACCGTGGTTTAACATTTCCTCGATGTGCGGATTCTGTCCTTAATTTCGGTTGGATGGGGCAACTAGTAAATTCTGATAAATTAGGTGTAGAAAAATGTTTTTGTATGTGACCTTGTATGTGACCATCACCTAAATAAGACGAATTGTTTTTGTATTATCTAACAAATATTATCAGTTATTTCAGGTTGCATGAATGCGTGATCAAAACGGAAAATACGAAAACACGCGCATGATGAAAACACATATGTATGACTAAACAGTTTCACCAATATATATATATATATATATATATATGTATGTATATATATATATATATATTATATGTATGTATTATATATGTATATATGTATTATATATATGTATGTATTATATATATGTTGTATGTTGAAAAGTCAAAACAAAGGGAAAAGTCAACAAAGAAGAGTCAACAAGTCAAGGAAATGAAGTAGCAAACGAACACCCACGTTTTCTTGCCTCCTAGACCTCTACTTCAACTTGCATTATTAGCCCTTCCTTTCAAGTTACACTCAAGTTCTATTAGGTATTTGTTTCATCATGTATATATAAGTGTGTATGTAGTGTGTGTAAGTGTTGGTGAGAATAGAAGAGAGTAAGAGAGATTCATATGTTATAGTGAGTTCTCCTTTGTAAAACCACACCCTCTCAATCGTCATCCCTGGAGAAAGTGAAGAACACAAAGATCAAACAACAATGTAGTGAAGAACACCAAGATCATCAACAAGCTAAAATGAAGAACACCATCAACCAACTTCATCTTCTTCATTGAAACTAAAGGTTCTTCATCTTCACCACCTTTGTTAATCACATCATACACCACCAAACACTTCCCTTACATCAAAACACTAAAACACAACCACGAAACACCCCAAAAACTTCTGCATCAAGATCAACCACAAAACGCATCACTATTCATCATCATCTTCATAGAAATTTCACCACCATTACCACCTTATATCAACCTCCTTCCAACCTCTAAAAAACCTTGAAAACATCCTCAAAACACCTTAACACCATTACCCTAGCCAAAACATCACAAACAAAACTTACCTTCAAATCACAAAAATCCCGAAATTGCCTCCTACTTGAACACGCCACGTGTTCAGCATGCCTTATAATCTGACATGCCCCGTGTTGCCCTCTCCTTGCTTCTAATCATCAACACGCCCCATGTTAAATCCAAATCTAAATCTAACACGCCCCGTGTCAGCATCAGCATCAAGAAAAGCCTGCAAAACCCTCCAAAACCCTCCAAAACCTTCCTACACTACCCGTGTCACTTGTGCCTTATCTTACATGAGCCGTGTACACGTTTTTACCCAAAAATACCTCAAATACAAATACATAAACCCATGTATTTTGTACTCTTTTGTAAACACTTGTTTTACATAAAGCCGAGCTTTAAATGAACTTTTTGTTACTTATCCAATGCCGGATTGATCTTTGAACAAATATCGACCAATCGTTCCAAGAATCCCAATATCAACCAGTCATTGAATGAACAAATATCGACCAGTCACTCCAAGAGTCCCAATATCGACCAGTTCTTCCAAGAGAACAAATATCGACCAGTCGTTCCATGAATCCAGTCCAGTCAATTTATAGACGAACCTACTTGATATATATTTATATACTTATATATTGTATTATAGCTTTATGTCATTTAAATAAAGTCATTTATATTATTTATAGCTTTACGTCATTTAAATAAAGTCATTTACATTATTATAGCTTTCAGTCATTTATCGCTTTCATATTTATACTTATTCCGCAATTATCATTCTTTATATATATATATATATATATATATATATATATATATATATGTATATATATATATATATATATATATATATATATATATATATATATGTATATATATGTATGTATATACATCTTATATCTTAAATTGATATGTATCTTTCACATAGTAACTGGTAACCGAGCCTTTTGTTGTGGTGATCAGATTGTTATATTTCCAACAAATCAGTATCTGAGCTGATATATAAAAGGAATAATATCCAACAATTGGTATCAGAGCTTGTATGATTTACCTTGAAATTTTTGTCGAAAAACTTTTGGTTATAGCGTTTATAAACCTTCCATAAGGTTTTCTTTAAAAATTTCATTTTAATATCACTTGTTCAAAATCCTTTTAAAAATTAAAAAAAAAATGTCTTTGGCAAATTACTCCAACATGAACTCTGTCTCCATTGCAAATAGCTTAAGATCTGGTTCACGGGCACCCATACTTATTGCTGAAGAGTATAATTCATGGGTTGGCCTTATGAATCTTCATATTAATGCTCTAAATGAAGATATATGGAAGTGTGTAGAAGGAACATATGTTACTCCAAAAAAAATGGCTACTTATCACACCCCGAAAACCGAAGGTGGAAGCATTTCCGGGGTTGACTCCACGTTGAGTATCAAATCCAATGCACATAGTAAGTAAAGTAAAACAACCATTTCATTACGTAAGAAAAGTTTTACAATTGTTTCAAAAGTAATGTTGTACAGTTGTGATACATAGTATATATATGAACAAAATGAAACGGGTCTTCCGAGTACTCCGTCTTCGGACAAAATGGATCTTCGGGTATCTGTTCTAATCCTGACCTGAGAACACAAGCGGTTTGAAAATCAACATAACGCTGGTGAGTTCATAAGCTGTTTTTGTTTGTGAAGTGTTCAAGTTTCCTTTCTGTTTTTGGAATGTTATGCACACCAAGAAAATCCCATATTTTCTTAAAAAGGTTTGTTATCGTTTGTCAACATGTGAAGTAAAGTTGTAAACTGAAAACATATTATCTCTTGTGTAAATGTACAATTAGGTTATTTGGTTTGACATACTGTTCTGGTTACGTACCAATGTATTCCCAGGAAAGTCCCATACTTTCCTGATTGTATGTTACCAATTGTGAAAGATGTAAAGTTATCCGGTTTGTTACCCTTTTCTGGTTATGTAAATGTTTCCCTAGGAAAGTCCCATAATTTCCTGAATGTTGGTTATCAATGTAAAAGATGTATCTGTAAAATGTGGTTATGTTCCATGTTTCCCCAGGAAAGTCCCATACTTTCCTGAATGTTGGTTACCGTATGCAAAAGATGTATTCCTGTTAGACCTGGTTATGTACAAGGTTTCCCAGGAAATTCCCATACTTTCCTGAATGTTGATTACCGTATGTAAAAGATGTTTTCCGAATAGATGGTTATCTTGTGAATTGTATAAAGTTGTTCATTATTACTATAAGTAAATCTCTGTTATCCTAATTGCAAGTTCCATAACCATACGATGGACTAAACCTGTGGCAATAAGTAGTCCACATCCCTATGACTTTCGTCACCCTTGAATAATTTCGTTTCGGCTATAGCTAGCAGCCAGGTGTGGGGTAGTCAGCCCCATACAGATCTATACACTCAAGTCACGCTCTCTAAATCCCAGAGATTTTGGTTACGGGTGTAGTCCTCCACTCGCGTATCTCTGTGGAGTGTTCGCCGAGGACGTGTATCCAATCATACAGGATTAACAAATTTACTAGTAATAATATGATAGTCCTCCACTCGCGTATATATGTGGAGTGTTACCGAGGACAAAACAGTAGATGTTTTATGTTCAAATATTCTAATGTCATGCTTTTAACTGATAAAATGTGGAAAACCATTTGTGAAATATATATAAAACATAAGAGTTTAAAATCCATTTCACAAATATATGTTTACGTGATCTGCATGTTCAAACGGTTATCAGTTGTAGCCATTAGTGTTAAAAGCATATAAAATGTGAAACACACGCATGAAAACATGTTTTGAGTACAAGTAATCCCTTGTACTTTGCTTGTGTTCCCCCCTGAAAATAGTGAAAACATTGAAAAAGGGTAGGGGTATGAACTCACCAGACTCGGAAATGCGACTGTTTCTGACACTAGACGTTCGTTCGGGGCTTGATTACTCACGATGTCCCTATGTAAAATGTAATAATGTCCATATATATCTAATTAGATTTACAATCACTAATTATATGGAACATTACACTCTAACGAAGTTAAACACCTCAAAACGAGCGTTTGGAGTGACCCGGGTGACATCTATGGATGTGTAATGATGCAAGGGACTTGGGAAATGAGTTTACCCCCCAAGAGTAAACATTTAAGGGAGTTTACAGCCACAAAACACATACATACATGAGTTTACAGCCTTAAACTCATTTTGGTGTGATTTTGAGTGTTTAATGGCTTGTTTGGACATGGGAAATGTTGGAATGAATTTCTCAAATGCCTTGGAATGGATTAAATGGACTTATACCATATTTAAGGGAGTTCACGGCTGTAAACTTGGAGTTTACGGCCGTAAACTCTCCCATGGTCAAAGACAATTATTTTGAGGCACAAGGAACAATCATATGTGATTCTAGTTAATTTTCCAAGCCT
The DNA here is from genome assembly GCF_052625555.1 of Lactuca saligna. Taxonomy (NCBI): domain Eukaryota; kingdom Viridiplantae; phylum Streptophyta; class Magnoliopsida; order Asterales; family Asteraceae; genus Lactuca; species Lactuca saligna. Next base: position 97,899,329 of record NC_136418.1, on the reverse strand, counting down.
TAATATGAATTTAGGGCACCATTTAACACACTTTTAGGAGTTTATGGCCTAGGAGCATGTTCTATGGCCGTAAACTCTCATATGTCGGGTATTTGATGTGTTTAAGGTCTCCAAACTATTTTTAGATGGTTCTAGGATTTATTCCAAGGCTATTGGTGAAGTTACAAGGCATTCTAACATGTCTAAGTGTGTTTACTCCCCATGTTTGAGGAGTTTACGGCCCAAGCACAGACCTTGGCTGTAAACTCTCTTTTGTCCCTCAAAATTCAAGTTTAAGGTGTTCCAAGTCCAGGTTTTTAAGCCTCAAAGTCGTATCTAAGTCCCAACAATGATTTAGAAGGGTTTAATGGCACAAAAACCCCAATATTGTGTGTTTACGACCCAAGCTTACTCCTTGGTCGTAGACACATGTTCCAGGTCCTAAATCATAATTTAAACACGGATTTGAAGGCCTAAGAGGTTGAATAACAAGCTAGGAAGGCTACCTCTATGATTTTGGAGCCTTAAATCTTTTGATTTTGGACCTTAATCTAGAGTGAGGAGAGAGGTTACAGAGAGTAGTGAGATGAAGCCAAAAGCTTCAAATGAAGTCTTAGATCACATTATATAGTGTATAAGTTTTGGACACGGTGGAATTTTACCTGATACCGGTGTTAGGCGAGGCTTTTGGTTGTACCCGATTTGGTTGCCGTAACCCGATATGGTAAATTCTAAAAATGTTCCGATTACTAGAATGGGGTGTTAAAATGATTTCTAATTGTATTAAGACACCCATTAAGTCATTTTAGATTGATACAAATTAATGACTTAATTAAACCGCGAAATCGGAATCGAATTTGAAAACAACGATTGGTTGATCGAATTGAATTACGAAAAGAGTTACAAGTAATGATACAGAAATTTCGGGTTGTTACACTACTCTTGCTACAAATCAAGGCACTCAAGCTGAAATCACAAAAAAGTTGGAACTCCAAGCCAAAAAGGAACTTGTTTCTGGAATACCTCACATTATTCTAAGTAAAATGGATGGCATTATACTGTTAACCGCAAATCAAATTCGGGAGAATTTGAAAAATCGCTTTTGTTGAAATAAAAGAATTATCGGAAACAAAAGAACATCTGTTTTGAATGAATTCGATAATTTCAAAATGCTTTGATCAGAAACCATCCATGATGCTCATGATAGGTTCAATTTGATTATGGTTAAAATGAGCAATTTGGCTATCAAAAAGACGCAACATGAGATAAATCTCAAGTTTTTAAACAATCTTTTCGAAAGCTGGAAAATGGTTAAACTCATTATTCAGGGAAATCCAACTATTCATACTGAAACTTTGTACAACTTTAATCGTATGAATCCTCGATTGACCTACCAACCACTGCAGCTTTTGGAGGACCAGTTGCACTTGTGTCCACAACTACTCAAAACCAAACACCTTTCAATGATCAAAACTTTATTGATTTTGTTCAGACTACATCTTTTCAAAACCAAGCCTTCCAGTCTGATTCAAATGATGAAGCAGATTATCAACAACTGTGTGCGTTGGTTGCAAACACAAATATCCAGAGATTTCTCCCAAATCATGGTCAATCAAATTTTAGACCAAATTTTCAACCAAGACCATCTTTTCAACAAAATAACTATGTTTTTCAACCAAGGCCATCTTTTGGACAAAACAACTCAGGTTTTCAACATAAACCTTACTTTGGACAAAATTCTCAAAGACCTTCTTTCCAAAATAACACAAACCAAGGTTTTCAAAACCAGGGATTTCAAAACGATCCCAACTCAGGTCATAATCACAATCCAAACAACATTTTTCAAAATCAAAAAGGAGGTTTCCAAAATCAAGGTTACAACAATCAAAACAATGGTTTTCAAAACAACCAAAATTTTGGATTCCAACAAAACCATTCTTAACCTTCGCAACAAACCCAAAGTCAAGCACCTGAAAGACTTCCGATTAAAAGTCAAAAGGATGACAGTGATGAAGAAGTGATCATTTATTACAACTGCAAAGGAACAAATCAGTATGCCAGATAATGCCGAGCCAAAAACAAAACCAAAATCAAAGACTCAGCATACTATGCTCAAAGAGCCGATGAATTGAAGAAACTGGAAAACCAAGAAAAGAAAAAATCATTAATGGCAATCCATGAACCAAGCGCGGAATACTGACCAACATCTGATGATGAACCTGATAATGAACAAGCACAATCAAACTTCTGCTTCGTAGCTGGTGTTGAAATACCTTCAAGAGCTCCCAACATCATAGAACAGGTATGGTCCATGATCTCTGAACTTGGTTTTTCCAAAATAATTTTTGAGTCCCACATAACCAAAATTTAGACTAGTCTAGAAGACGATCTCAAAACATAGGATGACACAATGGTCAATTATGATATTTGCAAATCTGAGTTACAAACCTTGCAACTCAAATTGGGAGAATCAACAAGAACGAAAAGCAACTTGGAAAGAGACGTTCAAAGAAAATCAGAAGATTATAATTACATCTTGGAACAATTAAATCAGACCCTAATTCAGAAAAGGGATTTGGAATAAAAAATCAGTTAGTCATTTCTTTTGAAATAAAAGATGTTTTAGAAATGGAAATCCTTCAATTGAAACGAGACATTCAAAAATCAACTGAAAAATACAATGTTTTAAATGAAAAATTGACTGATTTTTTAAAACAAATCAATTCTCTTGAAACCGAGAATAAAAGACTGATATGGAATATGGATTCTATCAAAGTTTCCAGAAAACTATGTGATGATATTTTCACCAAGGCAAACACCTTAGGAACTGGCAAAATTGATACGAATTATAGACCAGGAATTAGAAGAGAATCCTTTGAAATTGAACAAGCAACATAGGAAAACATGACGAATTGTGAAAACTCTGAATCTACTCTACCTGATCTTTTCACATCTGTTCATGAGGAAGATTCAGATGACGAAACAGTTATCAACTGTAGTCCAGATAATACTACTTTCAGTGTTTCCAAAAAGTCTTTCAAAAGAGTTGTAAATTCTGAAACAGACTCTACAAGTTCTTTAACTCAACAAATCAAACATACCGATGGAACTACTAAACTCAAAAACTTTTTGAATGGAGAAAATTCCTCTTATGAGGATGGTAGTACTTCTATACCAACTGCTTTTCTTACAATGACTTCATCAATTGTTGGAAAAACTAGTCTGGGACATAAATACTCCAAGAAACAACAAACAAGCAAAAAATCCATTCAAGCCACCAAAACCCCACTTATCAAGCCAAACATTTTTGAAAACCAACCAAAGAAACCAGTTAAACCCTACGTTATACCTCATAAAGAGGTTTAAAAACAGAAACCAAAACCTTTTCAAAAACCTTTTGAAAACCGCTTTCAAGATATCACTTTTAATCATTCAAGGAACTTTCAAAAACCATCACATCAGAAAGTTTCAAACCATCATCATCAAAAAGCTTTCAAACTCACCCATCACATCCCAGATATGAAGAAAATTTTTCAAACAAACCTTCACATCTAGGATATCTTTCACCAAATCACAGATCTTATGAACCCAAGGTTTTGAAAAACAAATCACATTTTGGGTAAAATTGATAGATCAAATCAAACCTCAACCATTCCATTGTCATAAACCAAACCATTACAATAATGTGAAGTCAAATGATAAAAGAAATTCATCAAGCAAAGCACCCAAAATAACAACTGACAAACCAGGACCCTTTCAGATTTGGGTACCTAAGCTTTCTGTCTGATTTGAGATACCTAATGCTGGAGAACCCAATAATGATACATGATATAGTGATAGTGGCTGCTCCAAGCATATGACAGGAAACCGGAACTACTTACGTGACCTTAAACCTATACAAACCAATCAAGATGTTACCTTCGGCAACAACATGAAAGCAAAAATCAAAGGTTATGGAAACATAACAGATGGTAATTTTACCATAAAGAAAGTTGCTTTCGTTGCTGACCTGAAACACAACCTCATCAGCGTTTCTCAACTGTGTGCTAACAATCTTGAATGTCTTATCACCAAACAACGAAGCTTGATCATGGACGCCAAAACCAAAGATGTTATAGTTGATTCTGACCGTGGCAAAAATATGTATCCACTTGACATGGATCTAATCTATGGTAAACCCGATATATGTCTGCTATCTAAGCCCCAGCAGATATTAGTTGGTTATGGCGCCGCCACCTTTCCCATCTAAACTTTGGGTACATCAACAAATTAATCGGCGATGATCTTGTTCGAGGGATACCACTTCTGAAGCATGATAACGAAACTCTTTGTGCCGCATGTGAAAAAGGAAAACTTTCCAAAGCCACTCACAAAAGCATCTCAGAGTCTAGCGTATCCGAACCACTAGAGTTGTTGCAGATAGACCTTTGTGGCCCTGCCGAAACCCAAACCATACAAGGGAAGAAGTACATTCTTGTTGTCGTTGATGGTTTCTCACGATTTACTTGGGTCTTTTTCTTAAGACTAAAATCATAAGCACCTGAAGAGATGATCAACTTCATCAAACAAATCGGGCTGAAGCTGAAATGACCTGTTCGAAGAATCCGAAGTGATAATGGTTTAGAGTTCAAAAACAATATTCTAGATTCATTTCTCAAACACAAAGGAATTGAACATAACTTCTCAGCCCCATACACTCCACAACAGAACGGTGTTGTCGAAAAATGGAACCGAACTCGATGTGAAGCTGCAAGATCAATGCTTATCTTCGCTGATCTGCCACAATACTTATGGGCAAAAGCAATAGCCACAACTTGCTACACTCAAAATCATTCCTTAATCCATAAACATCTTCATAAAACACCATATGAAGTCATTAACAAGCGAAAAACAAACATCAACTTTTTCCATATTTTCGGTTGTCGATGCTTCGTAAAGAATAATAAAGATCACTTTTCAAAATTTGAATCAAGGTCGGACGAAGGAATTTTCCTTGGTTACTCGTTTTCTTCAGCTTCTTCTCGAGTACTGAACAAACGTACTAGAGTAATTGAAGAAAGTGCCAATGTTCATTTCGATGAATTTTATGTCAGGAAATTGGATTGTGAACATTTTGGTTTAAAAATGATTGAAAATATTTTTCAAAATCCAATTCAACCAACACCTTCTCCTGACATAGACATTGAAATCGATCTTGATTTGCTTTTTGAACAACCAAAAACCACTTACAATTCTGAACTTCTAACTACTTTAATTGACCCTATAGGAACACCCAGTGAAGTATTTCCACAAACAAACCAAAATGATGCAAATCAATTCAAGGGGGAACCACCAACACATACTTCCTCTTTGGAACAAACACCAAATCCTCCTTTAAACACCTCATCCCCAAATAGCCAAATCAATCCCGATGCATCATTTATGGGGGAACCTTCAAACCTATTCCAAGATGAAACACCTGGCGAAGAACAATGGGATACTGAAACTCCAATTATTATAGAGGAAGAGAATCGCTTAATAAAGTGGACCAGAAATCATCCAATAGAACAAATCATCGGAGATCACAACTTAGGCATTCATATTCGAGCCGCATCCATAAATGAATGTTTATTTGGAGCCTTATTATCCATGACTGAACCCAAAACCATATATTCTGCTATAAAAGATCCAGACTGGGTAAAAGCTATGCAAGAAGAGCTAGCAGAATTTGAAAGAAACGACGTATGGAATCTTGTTCCTACTCCACCCGATGTTATTGTTATAGGTTCAAGATGGGTATACAGAAACAAGACTGATGATCAAGGAATCATTTGTCAAAACAAGGCACATCTTGTAGTCAAAGGATATTTAAAACAAGAGGGAATCGACTATGATGAAACATATGCTCTAGTTGCCCGAATTGAAGAAATTCGCATCTTTCTTGCATATGTTGCACATAAGAGCTTCAAAGTATTCCAAATGGACGTTAAATGTGCATTTCTACATGGAGAGATAGATCGCGAAGTATACATCCAACAACCACCAGGTTTCGAAGATCCCAAATTTCCAGATCACAACTTTAAATTACAGAAAGTTGTCTACGGCTTGAAACAAGCACCCCGAGCTTGCTATGCCATGTTGTCAACCTTTCTCGAAGAATCAGGTTTTAAAAGAGGTTCAATCGATCAAACCCTCTTTCGTAAAATCTTTAATAAACATCTGTTAATCGTACAAATACATGTTGATGACATTATTTTCGATTCTACTGATGAATCTTTAAGTGTTAAGTTTGCAAATCTAATGAAGAGCAAATTTGAAATGAGCATGATTGGGGAGATGACTACTTTTCTCGGACTTCAAATCAAACAGTCAACTGATGGCATTTTCATCAACCAAGAGAATTATGTCAAAAACCTACTCACTCGCTTTTCAATGGACAAATCCAATACCGCAAAAACCCCAATGGCCTTTCGATACAAAGTTGATGCAGAATTAAATGGCAAACCCATTGACTAGAAAAGATATCTTGGAATGATCGGATCACTCTTGTACCTCATTGCCAGCAGACCTGACATCATGTTTTCTACATGTGTCTGTGCCAGATACCAGGCAAATCCTGTGGAATCCCATGTAGTTGCTGTGAAACGCATTTTCAAATACCTTAAAGGCACTCCCAAACATGGCCTTTGGTATCTAACTAAATCCGATTTTCTGCTGAACGGTTTCACCGACTCAGACTACGGAGGATGCAAGCTAGATAGAAAGACTACATCTGGTAGCTATCAATTCCTAGGAGGTAGATTAGTGAGTTGGACTTCAAAGAAACAGACTTGTGTGTCCACATCAACAGCAGAAGCTGAATACATCGCTGCCGCTAGTTGTTGTTCACAAGTCATATGGATGCAAACTCAACTGCGTGACTATGGCTTCAAAATCTCACAAATTTCCATATTTTGTGACTCAACCAATGCAATTGCTATTTCTCACAATCCCATTCACTATTCCATGACAAAGCACATTGATATTCGATATCACTTTATCAAAGACAACATTCAAAACGGTCATATGGAACTACGCTTCATCAACTCCCAAGATCAAATTGTCGATGTCTTCACTAAGGCTCTCGATGAAACAAAGTTTCAATACATCCTAGGCCGTCTAGGAATGTTAAATCCAACTAACATCCATCCTTAAACTTTTACTTTTTGTTTGTATAAAAGTGTGTTTACTTTCATTCAAAAAGAAAATTCAAAAAAAATTGAAAATTGCTTTCTTTTAAAAAAAATACCAAAAACATTCAAATAACCAATATTTCCAAAAACATTTAGAAAAACAAATCTTAAAAAATAGAATAAAAGACTTGCCATAATAAGCTTTTATAGAACCTTGGGATTAATCGTCTCTTGACTTAATTTTCAGATGCTTATTCTCGATGAAGATTTTAAGTCATATTGATTCTCAATTGGAGTGAAGGTTCAAATCTCCTACTTTTCATAATGTACATAACTTTATTTCCTTCAATTTTATTTCATTATTGATGATTTTAAAAAGGGACATAAGGTTACGAGGTTCGGATGAAAACAAAAACCCATGTGAGAATTTGTGCCTCGTCAATCTGAATAATTGTGGAATTCATTTCTTGTAGGCTTAGGTGTGTCACTATTGCTTATAAGGTATATCCGATTATACCTTGTCGCGGTCTCATTTTTGCTTAGATATCAAAATGACCAGGGACGATACATTCATTTCTTACATACTAGACAAAACTGTCTTTTATGCCACCAATCCCTACCTAGATATAAGCCAACCAAAAATGAAGTCTTAAGATCCCATGATCCATCAAAGAAAAACAAAGATCTATCCACATCCAATCGTCAAAGACGAATCAAGATAAAGACAAATCAACAAGAAAGTCAAATCATTCACCAAAGAAATACAAAAAAAAAAAAAAAAAAAACCTCTACATTTGCTATTTTCAACCAAATGGTTATTTCAAAACAATCATCAAAAGATTCATTAATCTGTTTTTTTAACCATTTTTCACAAAAAAGGATATCTTAATCCCACAAGATAGATACTCTCAAAAAACCCCCAATTTTCTTAAAATGTAGCAAATTCTCGATGCTAAAACAAAATATCCTTTAACAACAAATAGATATTGATCAACAAAAAGGATACCATCAAAGAACAAGCCGTAACAACAATGGATTTCCCGGGATACTGTAGCCTTCATTACTGAAGATTCTTAGTTGCAAACTGCACTATGAAAATTGCAAAACCCCTCTACATGTATATCCCGATGGAAAAGCATAGCTGAACACCTCCAATATGAGTGTGAGTCGTTAGAGAGAGATATCACTCATTTTTAGTAACCATTAACCTGATCTGTTGCCAGAACAACCAGACACCCAAGTGAAGTGTGAGCTATACCTATGAGCGTTCATCTGAATCGACCTGTTAGACCACTTGTCGTCATTAATAATGCTATAAAATCTTAGAAAATTTCTTTAGATACATATATGGCTACCCTTTGATAACCGAACCCAAGACTTTGATTCAGAAACAAATTTCTGAAAATGTTTTACATAAGATATGTTAAACCAAGTCACAAAATTTCAAATCAATTACTATGGTTTTATATATATCTTATCAATTGAAAAATCTTTTATCTCAAATCTTCAAAAGTTAAACTGTCAGTGTGATTATGTCATCCCTGTCCTTATTTCAGCAATGATCACATAGGGGGAGATTGTTGAACTTTTTTTTTGTATGTGACCTTGTAGGTGACCATTACTGAAATAAGGCGAACTGTTTTTGTATTATCTAACAAATATTATCAGTTATTTCAAGTTGCGTGAATGCGTGATCAAAACGGAAAATACGAAAACACATATGTGTGACTAAACAGTTTCAACAATATATATATATATATATATATGTATATGTATGTATTATATATGTATATATGTATTATATATATGTTGTATGTTGAAAAGTCAAAATAAAGGGAAAAGTCAACAAAGACGAGTCAACAAGTCAAGGAAATGAAGTAGCAAACGAACACCCACGTTTTTTTGCCTCCTACACCTCTACTTCAACTTGCATGATCAACCCTTCCTTTCAACTTACACTCAAGTGCTATTAGGTATTTGTTTCACCATGTATATATAAATATGTGTGTAGTGTGTGTAAGTGTTGGTGAGAATAGAAGAGAGTAAGAGAGATTCATATGTTATAGTGGGTTCTCCTTTGTAAAACCACACCCTCTCAATCTTCATCCCTGGAGAAAGTGAAGAACACAAAGATCAAACAAAAATTAAGTGAAGAACACCAAGATCATCAACAAGCTAAAATGAAGAACCCCATCAACCAACTTCATCTTCTTCATTGAAACTCAAGGTTCTTCATCTTCACCACCTTTGTTCATCACATCATACACTACCAAAAACTTCCCTCACAACAAAACACCAAAACACAACCACGAAACACCCCAAAAACTTCTGCATCAAGATCAACCACAAAACCCATCACTATTCATCATCACCTTCATAGAAATTTTACCACCATTACCACCTTATATCAACCTCCTTCCAACCTCTAAACAACCTTGAAAAATCCTCAAAACACCTTAACACCATTACCCTAGCCAAAACATCACAAACAAAACTTACCTTCAAATCACAAAAATTCCGAAATTGCCTCCTGCTTGAACACGCCCTGTGTTCAGCATGCCTTATAATCTGACACGCTCCGTGTTGCCCTCTCCTTGCTTCTGATCGTTAACACGCCTCGTGTTAAATCCAAGGCTAAATCTGACACGCCCCGTGTCAGCATCAGCATCATCAACATGCCCCGTGTTAAATCCAAGGCTAAATCTGACACACCCCGTGTCAGCATCATCATCAAGAAAACCCTCCAAAACCTTCCTACACGACCCTTGTCACTTGTGCCTTATCTTACATGACCCGTGCGCATGTTTTTACCCAAAAATACCTCAAATACAAATTCGTAAACCAATGTATTTTGTACTCTTTTGTAAACAGTTGTTTTACATAAAACCGAGCATTAAATGAACTTTTTGTTACTTATCCAATGCCGGATTGATCTTTGAACAAATATCGACCAGTCGTTCCAAGAGTCCCAATATCTACCAGTCATTGAAAGAACAAATATCGACCAGTCGCTCCAAGAGTCCCAATATCGACCAGTCCTTCCAAGAGAACAAATATCGACCAGTCGTTCCATGAGTCCAGTTCAGTCAATTTATTGACGAACCTACTTGATAAATATTTATATACTTATATACTTTATTATAGATTTATCTCATTTAAATAAAGTCATTTATATTATTTATAGCTTTACGTCATTTAAATAAAGTCATTTACATTATTATAGCTTTCAGTCATTTATAGCTTTCACATTTATACTTATTCTGCAATTATTATTCGTTATATATATATATATATATATATATATATATATATATATATATATATATATATCTACATCTTATATCTTAAACTGATATATCTTTCACACAATAACTGGTAACCGAGCCTTTTGTTGTGGTGATCAGATTGTTATATTTCCAACAAATCAGTATCTGAGCTGATATATAAAAGGAATAATATCCAACATTAGGTTTGTAGAAAATCGGTTTCTTTCTTTCTGTCTGTTAGTCATATGTTGTCTCCTTTGCGTGATTTAAAATCCGACCTGGTACACAACATATGCAACTCTATTTCTCTGCAAGTTATATATATGAAACTCCTCCTATCTGTTAGCCATATGCTGTCTCCTTTGCATGACTTCTAATCCGACCTGGTACACAGCATATGCAACCTTCTTCTTCTTAACCCCTCTGAAGTAATAAGTAATAGAATTCTGAATCTATCCTCTCTCTGAATGGTTGTTTGCTCACCCGATGTAAGGAGTACTCTGGAAGTTCTTGATGGATGGGGCATATCAGGAAGCGGGAAACACGTTCTAATACACTTAAAATTGAACACATACAGATTGTTTATAGATCTCGCTGCTTAATTTAGGTGGTCAACAATATCCTCGGTCATCGTCAGATGAATGGTCCTTAAGATACAGTATCTAAGGAATTAGGATCAGATATAAATTTTAGGATTTTAAGTTCACCATTACTGGTAACAAACAGTATGTCCTAAATCTGTCACAATTATACGTGTTTAAGTGGACCACAATATCAACGATCGACTAAACAAAGATGTGAATATGAAAGGTACTGACAAGTGGATAAAGATTGTCTAACAACTTTGATCCTTGTATCTCAGATGAAGTCAAAAAGTTTACTTACGCGTATTATTTAGTTAGAATTTTGTTTTATTTTATTTTTATTTTTATTTTATTTTATTTTTAATTTTTAACTAAAAGACAATTTTCTTTTAATTGTTGAAATTAGAATATTTTTATTTTATGTTATTTTTATTTTTATTTTTTACTTTTAATTTTAATTTTTATTTTTTAATGATCCTCAAACAGTTTTATTTTTTTAAAAAATTAATTTTTGTTTGGAAATTGGACCGGAAACCTATCAAGAGTATGCGGTGTTGAAAAGTCAAAGAGGTATACAAGAGGGAGTTTACCCCATCAAATTCTTTTTATTGCCTCCTCATCCAAATACCGTAAACTGCCTCTCCTTTTCTCTCTAATCTTCAAAAATCAAGTGTGAGGTTTCTCAAAAATCGTTTAGTCCTCGTCAAAGGTATGTTAATTCCGACCCTGAACTTGTAACTTTTTGTTCGAATCGACTTAGAATCATAGGAAAATTTTGCGTTTTAAAACTATCGGAGTTTACGGTGTTCGAATGTTCATACACCGTAAACTCATACACCATAAACCCTTATAATGTAAATTCATAGACCACAAACTTGTTTTGACCTTTTCGACCGCAAACCGTCCCTTGGTCTTACAACCGTAAACTAGGTTTGACCTTACGGCCGTAAACCCTGTTTACGGTCCGTTGACCTAGTTTGACTGTAAACAACAGTTTGATCGGTGTTGACCGTAAACTCTTGTTGTCTTGCTTGTTTATAAAGTTTAACAAAACTTTGAGCATTTCAAATTTAGATATCATGTTTTCTTACTTGGCTTGTTTAGTGCAGATAATGGCATTCCTTAAGACAACTGAGATGCACAACCTTGCAATAGTGTTGGATGATCCACCAGAGGCTCACAAAGATTTCATGTCCATGATGTATCACTTACGTGAATGCTGCTTGGGCGATGCTATCATAGTAAATCCTGTCATCTATGGAAGTCTTATTCAAGAATTTTGGAGGACAGCCAAAGTCATCGAGATGAATAAAGAAATGATTATTGAAGCGGTAGTGCAAACCTGCAATATCAGAATCTCGGAGCAATATATCAGAGATACATTGATGATTCTTGATGATTTTGACTATCCAACTGAAGCTGATGCTTCAGAAATTCCAAAAATTATTGAAAGAATGGGATATGAGGGCTCTTATCCTCCTGTTGTGAAAAAGCTCTTGCCTCCTTACTGGCGCTTCTTGGCTCACGTGTTCATTAGTTGCGTGTCAGGACGGAGATCAGGAGTAGATGAGATATCAATCAGAAACACAGGAGCGATTGTATCTTTGGCATCCGGCAACAGATTTAACTTTTCAAAGTATATCTTTGATTAGTTTTTCGTGAATATTGGTGGCATGACTCGGGGAAACCGAGACTCCTTTCTGATGTATCCCCGATTCATTCAAGCTTTTATTGATGATCAATTTCCAGACATGGTCAAGTTTGGTGAAAATATGGATACAAAGTACCTAGGCCCTCACACCGTTGGTCTTATTAAACAAAATAGAAAGGGCAAAGTGGTATTTCAAGGTTTACATCCCTTGGTGATGTTCGGACAATTTGCGGAGATCAATGAATCTTCCGAATCCCATGAAACTTCTTAGAAGACTCTATCAGAGCCGACTTAATCAGAAAAGGTGTCCTCTAAGTTTATTATCACTCCTTCCGAACATGAAGATGACGATACTCCTGCTCAAATGACTCAAGTTGATGATGAACTCGATTTGCAACCTGTTCAAGTTTAGAGTGACTACAATGAGGAATTGAGAAACGATGACAAAGAAGATGAGAATGTTGATTTATCAGGATTTGATCGAGATGATATTCCACAGAACTTTGGTGGAAATGATGACTTTCTGTTTGGGTTGAACCTCGACAACTTGCTTGACGATGCCAATGAAGTGGTTCCTGTGACCACTGAGACAAGGATTGAAGAAAATGTTTTTGTGGTCTCTCCTCTTGCTTCAAATCCAGCGGCAGAAATAGTAATTCCTACGGTGACAGTGTCAGGGATTACTCCCCTTGACACTGACTTACCTACATCATTGCCAATGGAAGAAGATTTTACCACCTCTCAAGCCACTCCTCCTCCTAACAAAAGCCGTAGACTTGTACTGAGGTTATCAACTCAGAGTACAATGACACAAAGTGCTACAGCTCGACCAACAATCACACCAGGTATTGTCTCAACCAAACACATTAGTGAGGGCCCCAATAATGTCTTTGAAACTGGTGGTCCCTTATTTCAACCAGATCCCTCATCTCCTAGACCAAACGAAGATGATGCCTCAGTTAAGCTTGCCCGTATATTAGCTGAAGATCAATTTTCGACACCACCTTCTCGTGGCAAGGGAATCTTCATCGAAGATGACAATACAAGAAATGACTCTCCCTCTCTCCATGGACTTCAAAGCCAGCTCGATGCCATCAAGCAGAAAAATGTTGAATTTGATAAAAAAAAATATTGAGCTAGTTATAAAGGTTGCAGATCTCCAATCTGAGAATACTGAGCTCAATATTCAAATGGCCAAACTAAATGAAGAAAATACTCTGAAGACAAAGCAAATTGCAGATCTTCAGACACAATATGGTCGTCTGACTGCAAGTTTCCTAGAGTTGCAGAAAAACATTAAAAGTAGGTTTGGTGATGATTTCGGTACAACTGCTGATGAACCTCATGCCGATCCCCCTGTGCCAGATACTCATCATGTTGATGCTCCAATCTCTTCTCAATCAATCAGATCCACAATTGTTGTAGATCATTTTGAAGTGGATCCAGAACAGACCTCCAGAGCTGCAAAGGCAAAAGGAGGCAAAAGAAAGAAAGTTGTTGATAAGTCGACTGACAAGAACAAATGGTTATTTAAAAGAAGTGTGGATCATAAATCTCCTTGGGATAGGCCTCGCATAACTTTCACTGACCTAAGAACTCAAACATTCAAAGACGTATATGGTGATGGGTCAGCAATTATATTGTGGGGATTTCATGATATGTTGGATGTGTTTATGGTACAAAGGAAGAGTGGGAATAAAGAGTTGTACAAGGATGCTCATGATTTCCACTCCTTTACCAAGGTTGATCTTATTGAGCTATCAGAAGCTCCCTTCTCAAATCCGTCAAAGAATCCCAAGGCTAGCCAATTCAAATCTTTCATGGAAGATCAAGTAGCCAAGGGTTTTCCATCAATGAAAACTGCAGAGTCCTTTGTAGCATTTCACAAGCATGTATTGGATCATGAAACCAGCGAGCCTATTCGGGCAGTGATGTGGCTTGCCACTGCTCAAGTCAAACACATCCATGTTCCTCAAAATTTTCCTGATGGATATCTACACTCTATGCTTTATTGGGTATATGATGAAACATCAGATGTTGCTATTATCAAGCTCAAAAAAGATTGCATTCGCTTGTATGACAAAAGGGATCTACTCGAGTTTGGTGAGCGGGACATTCATCAGCTTTTCAATCATCAGATTATTGTTGCTGATGAGTTATTTGAACCTGCTGCAAAGGAATATACAAGGATGGTGGCTACGATTATCGACAAGAGAATATGGAATGGAGCTATGGGGAGATCCGATGTGCTGGTTGTTGAGAAAGACTAAATCCAAGCCTGCTCCAAACCAACGGGGAGATTGAAGGGTCATGTAAATGGTTTGGGCTAGTGTAACATACATGTTTTCAAATCATGTTTCGTAATGAATAAAATTGTGAAATACTATGTGAAATTGAGTGTTGAGTTCTAATAGATGGTTTTTACTATAAATGAAGTAAAACTATGTTTTGAATCACTCAGAAAATACTGAAAGTCTTATGAGATTCCAATTAAAAGCCGAATAGTGAAATTTAGCAAAAATATAAAATTTTAAATAAGTAAAATTTTATTATTGAAAGTTGTAAATAATCTCGTTAGAAACTTGTAGGCGAAAACCTCGTCGAAATCCGAGTTATAACGAGGAAGTTATGATCAACCGAAGATCCACGATAAAACCGACACGACGCCGAATGTCCTAAGAAGTGAGTTTTTCATAAACTACTTTTTAGCCTTAGTGATCTAAATGAAAGTCGTAGTATTCATTAAACCGAGAAATTCGATAAAAAGAATGCGAAAATCTGACTTCGTATGAGGAAGTTAGGATTTTTCGAAGTTTCAATGTAGTAGTAGACAACTAAAAAGTCAAATTTTAGATCGAGCGATATTTGACCGATACATCCTAAACGAGAATCGAGGTCTTGTCATTGGTAGTACAACGGTAAAAAGTCTGAAGAAAACGGATGTCAGATGAAGAAGTTATGAATTTTTAACGGATTTTCCTGTCCCGGTCTGTTAAAAATATTAATATTAAAAATAAAGTCAAAATTAGCCGATGAAGTCTAAATGAAAGTCATAGAGCGTAATTTTAGCTACGCGTTCATATAAATAACGTCAAAAACGGAGCTTGTATGCAAAAGTTAGAGATTTTAGAAGTTCGAGGCTCAAAATCATAGAAATCTCGCATGAACAGTGTCCGGCCACGTCACCTCGCACGAAGCAGCAGCATCATCCGAGACGTGGCCCAATCCGAAGTTGGAGCGTGTTGCTTACTGATTCGACCGAAACGCAGACCTATAAACTTCCGACGCGGCTCGCATGCGTGTCCGAAGCTCGCTCCTCCACGTCTCCTCGCGTCCAAGCCTCGCAGCGGCCTTGTGGCCTTGCCTCGCAGCGCCACCTGCTTTGCCCTACTGCTGTCGCATCCCCCTTCGCTGCTAACTCGCCCTCCCCCCCCCCCCCTCGCGTGTCTCTCTCCCTCGTTGCCTCGTGTCCTCTGATTGACTCCTCTTCTCGGACCGACCCTCATATTCTCGCCTATAAATAGGGAAGCTGCGAACCTCCTCAGGTAATTTTCAGAAATTGCCACTTTTTATCCCTTTTTCCATCTTTTCACTATTTTGACTTTCCCCGAAGTCCCGATATCAATTTTAGCATCCGAAACACGTCCCAAAACTCCTGAGAAGCTCAAAAATTTTATCTTTTCGGTTTTGAAGCCCTACCTTCGCAGAGCCCGGTTTTCAATTAAGCTCCCGGTTTTGAACGTAGAAAGTCATATTTAAAGTCGAAGTGTTGTCCAAATTACTATTTTAACCCCTAGTTAACTTAAGGTGAGTTCAATATATAGGAACAATTATATTTTATGTGTTATATGTGCTATGTGCTTTTCAGTGTTATTATTCTGAGTTATTTTCCCGTGTTAATTTATTCGCTATGTTTATAGCAAATGTAATACCTTTGACCATGTGATTAGTGAATGGGCTTAGATTCACATTGGTACTGGTACGTAGCCTCTAGCCATGTAGAGCATGTCTCCGTAAGAGAATGAATTTTATTCTATGGTTTAAGAACCCGAAATTTCCGTACCATCTTTTGTAACTCTTTCGTAGTACAATTTGTACAACCAATCGTCGTTTCCAAATTCGATTTCCGACCTTCTGTTTGATTAAGTCATTAATTGGTAAGTATATAAAATGACTTAATGGGTGTCTTAATACATTTAGAAAACATTTTAACACCCAATTTTAGTGATCGGAATATTTCTAGAATTTACCTTATGGGGTTACGGCAACTCAATCGGGTACGACCAAAAGCCTCGTCTAACGCAGGTATCGGGTAGAATTCCATAGTGTTCAGGTTTTAGAACCTATATAAACGTGTTTAAGCACTCATTTGAAGCTTTTTCTTTCTCTCTCTACTCTCTCTCTCTAACCTCTCTCCTAAATCCAAGTTTAAGGGTTCAAAACTCAAATTTAAGGCCTCAAATCTCTAAGGTACTTTCCCTAGCTTGTATTGTAACCTTCTTAGCCTTCAAATTCGAGTTCAAAACATGGATTAAGACCACATTCATGAGTTTACGTCCATGGAACCTTCATGGGCCGTAAACTCATATAACATGGGTTTTAAGCCCTAAAACCCCTCCTAAGCAATGCTGGACATTAGATATGGTTTAATGACTTAATGGAAAGGACTTATAACATTTAAAACATTGATTTTGAGCCATTTGAAGGAGTTTACGGCCAAGGCATAAACTTGGGCCGTAAACTCATGTTCCTGGGGTTTTTGAGCCAAATAACCCTTCCAAATCATAGTTGGGACTTAGATATGACCTTAAGGCTTGTTAATCTAGACTTGGAATACTTTAAACATGAATTTTGGGGGACAAAAGTGAGTTTACGGCCAAGGCACATTCTTGGGCCGTAAACTCCACTTAAATGGGGATTTAGTACCTTAAAACATGTCCAAATGCCTTGAAACTCAACTAATGGCCTTTTGGTAAAATCTAGATGCATCTAAAAATAGTTTAAGGGTTTTTAACACATCAAAAATGTCATTTATAGGAGTTTATGGCCTACAAACATACCCTTGGCCGCAAACTCATAAAACTTGTTAAATGATGCATCAAATACACTCAAATGGCTTGCATGAATTTCTAGAATCACATGTGATTGTTTTTAAGCATCAAAAACTAACTTTTCATGGGAATAAGAGAGTTTACGGCCTTAGAACATGCCTCTAGGCCATAAACTCCTAAAAGTATGTTAAATGATGTTCTAAATTCATAACAAGGCTTGGAAAATTAACTAGAATCACATGTGATTGTCCTTTGTTGCTCAAATCAATTTTTCTTGACCATGGGTGAGTTTACGGTCGTAAACTCTTATGGTGTGGCTGTAAACTCCCTTTTAAGTGTTATAAATTCATTCAATCAATTCCAAGGCATTTTAGAAATCCATTCCAACAATCCCCATGTCCATTTAAGCCATTTAAACACTCAAAAGTACACCAACATGAGTTTACGGCCGTAAAATCATGTGTGCGTGTGTGTTTTATGGCTGTAAACTCCTTAAAATGTTTACTCTTGGGGAGTAAACTCAAGTCCTAAGTCCCTAGTGCCATTACACGTCCGAAGATGTCACCCGGGTCACTCCAAACGCTCGTTTTGAGGTGTTTAACCTAATTGAATATATATGGACATTATTTCATTTTACATAGGGACATCGCGAGTAATCAAACCCTGAACCAACATCTAGTATCTAAAACCGACGCATTTCTGAGTTCGGTGAGTTCATACCCCTACCCTTTTCACTGTTTTCACTGTTTTCAGGAGGGAACACAAGCAAAGTACAAGGGAATTCTTGTACTCAAAACATTTTTTCAAATGTGTGTTTCATATTTCATATGCTTTTATTACTGATTAACACAACTGATAACCATTTGAACATGCAGATCACGTAACATATATTTGTGAAATAGGTCTTTAAACTGTTATGTTTTACATATATTTCACAAATGAATTTCCATATTTTATCAGTTAAAAGCATAACATTAAACATTTGAATAATACCTATACACTGTTTTGCCCTCGGTAACACTCCACAATGTACGCGAGTGGAGGACTATCATATTATTACTAGTAAATTTGTTAATCCTGTATGATTGGAGACACGTCCTCGGCGAACACTCCACCGATGATACGCGAGTGGAGGACTACACCCATAACCAGAATCTCTGGTATTTAGAGAGCGTGACTTGAGTGTATAGATCTATACAGGGCTGACTACCCCACACCTGGCTGCTAGCTACAGCCAAACCGAAATGGTTCAAGGGTGACGAAAGTCATAAGTATGTGGACTACTTATTGCCACATGTGGATCACTTATTGCCACAGGTTTCAGTCTATTGTATGGTTATGGAACTCGCAATTAGGATAACAGAGATTTACTTATAGTAATAATAAACCACTTTATACATCTTTTACATCTTTCACGTACGGTAACTAACATTCAGGAAAGTACAGGACTTTCCTGGGGAGAAACATGGAACCTAATCACGTTTACATCTTTTACATCTTTAACATCGTTCACATTAGAAACCAACATGCAGGAAAGCATGGGGCTTTTCTGGGTAATACTTACATAACTAAAAGAGTATCAAACTGGATAACATTACATCTTTTACAATTGGTAACATACAATAAGGAAAGTATGGGAATTTCCTGGTAATACATGATAAGTAAACAGAACAGTTAACAAGTCAGATAACCAACTATACATTTTCAAATGAACAAACATGTTTTCAGTGTACAAACTTACTATACTTTACATTTGTGAAACGATAACCAACTATTAAGAAAATACGGAATTTTCATGGTGTACATAACACATCAGAAACAGAAAGGAAACTTGAAACATTTTCACAAACAAAAACCGCTTATGAACTCACGAGCTTTATGCTGATTTTCAAACCGCTTGTGTTCTCAGGTCAACGTTAGAACAGGTACCCGAAGATCCTTTTTGCTTGAAGACGGTGTACATGAAGATCCGTTTCATTTTGTTTATATATACTATGTATCACAACTGTACAAACTTTACTTTTGAAACAACTGTAAAACTTTATTATGTAATGTAATGGTTGTTTTACTTTACTTACTATGCGCATTGGATTTGATACTCAACGTGGAGTCAACCCCGGAAATGTTTCCGCCTTCGGTTTTTGGGGTGTGACATATGGCATTGGAAAATGGTTAGACAGGACTATAAGCCTGAAATGTAACAAGATGTTAATCAGAAATTGCATGTCTTTTATGCCATTTGGGCTAACGTTTTATTGATGTATATCAAGCATTGAAAAGTATATATTTGAATAAAGTCTTTGATTGATATGAACACTTGTCACATGATTTCACATATATCTTGTTGTTCCTCTTTGCTTTTGCCACATTGAAGTATATATATGGCATAATGTTATATTGTATCTATTATTGAACTCACTAAGTGTCACTGCTTACCCTATAAATGTTTAACAATTGCAGGTGATAAGTAACTAGAATGTTCACATATTATTGAAACATTTATAATAGTTTGTAATCGTACTTTTGTACTTCAGTTTATGTTTGTATAAATTACAATATCCTGGGTAGTTATGTAATATATAACACTTTGTAATAGTCAGTTTGTATCCAATAGTTTTGTAATCCCTTTATCAATGTAAAATATTTCTTTTATGAATATGCAAGTAGCATGTTTTGGAGTAATGATATTGTGAAGTATGAAAGTTTGGATCTTTCAAAAATACGAAAGGTGGGGTCTTTCAACCATGGAATCAGAGCAGTAGTTTATGCAAACTGTAACAACCCGAAATTTCCATATCAATTACTGTAACTCCTTCGTAGTACAATTCGCGCAACCGATCGTCGTTCCGATTTCGATTTCCGATCTTCCGTTTAAATTAAGTCATTATCTAGTACACAATTAAAATGACTTAATGGGTGTCTTAATACATTTAGAAATCATTTTAACACCCAACTTTAGTGATCGGAATATTACTAGTAATTACCATGTCGGGTTACGGTAACTCAATCGGGTACGACCAAAAGCCTCGTCTAACACCGGTATCGGGTAGAATTCCACCGTGTCCAAAACTTAAACACTCTATAAACGTGTTTAAGACTTCATTTGAAGCCTTTGGCCAATTTCTCACTAAACTCTTACAACCTCTCTCCTCAAGCTAGAATTAAGGTCCAAATCACAAGTTTAAGGCTTCAAATCTTTAAGGTAACCTCCCTAACATGTTATTCAACACCTTTAGCCTTCAAATTGATGAATTAATTGAGTTTTGGGACCAAGAACTTGAGTTTACGGCCAAGGATCAAGCTTGGGCCATAAACTCCATTAAATGGGGTTTTAAGCTCTTAAACTCCTTCCTAGACTCAATTGGACTTTAGATATGGCTATGGGACTTCAAGATATGGACTTAGAACATTTGAAACTTTGATTTTGAGCCATTTGAAGGAGTTTACGGCCAAGGCATAAGCTTGGGCCGTAAACTCATGTAAAAGGGGTTTTTCATGCCCTTAAACCCTCCCAAATCACTTCTATGGCTTTGAGATGAATTATAGGACATTGGTTTTAGCATTTGGACACTTTAAACATGAATTTTGGGGGATTTAGATGAGTTTACGGCCAAGGAGAGTGCTTGGGTCGTAAACTCCCCAAAACTTGACATAAATCCAATTCTAAGGTGTTAGAAAGCCATCCAACACCACCAAAAGCCTTGGAATAAATCAAGGGACCAACCAAAAATATTTTAAGGGCCTAAAACACATCATTTGTGGGATTTATAAGAGTTTACGGCCAAAGCTTGTTCTTGGGCTGTAAACTCCAAGATTTTTGGTGTTAGAATGCAAACTAAACACCCCTAAAGCCCTTAGATGAATTTTAGAAGCCCTTCTATACAAGTTTTAGACCTTGAAACACTTTGTATGACCCTACATAAGAGTTTACGGCCATGAGGAGGGTCTCATGGGCCGTAAACTCCATAACACCCCTCAAATGTCCCATAAAACTCATGCTAGGCCTTGGAATAATCCTATTAATCACATGTGATTTGTTTTAACATCATTTAACACCATTTTCATGAAGATTAAGGAGTTTACAGCCAGGAGCCTATACTGGGCCGTAAACTCCCATAAAATAATCATTTTGATGATTTAAATTCATTCCAAGTGTTCCAAGGCAATTTAGATAATCCATTCTAGCAACCCCTATGTCCATTTGAGCCCTTAAACCATCAAAACCACACCCACATGAGTTTACGGCCGTAAACTCATGTATATATGTGTGTTCCATAGTTGTAAACTCATTTAAATGTTTACTCTTGGGGAGTAAACTCAAGTCCTAAGTCCCTAGTCCCATTACAAGTCCGAAGACGTCACTGGGGTCACTCCAAACGCTCGTTTTGAGGTGTTTAACCTCATTGGAGTGTAATGTTCCATATGATTAGTGAATGTATCTCTAATTGTATATATATGGACATTATATCATTTTACATAGGGTCATTGCGAGTAATCAAACCCCGAACCAACGTATAGCATTCAAAACCGACAGGTTTCCGAGTCCGGTGAGTTCATACCCCTACCCTTTTTCACTGTTTTTCACTGTTTTCAGGGGGGGAACACAAGCAAAGTACAAGGGAATACTTGTACTCAAAACATGTTTTCAAATGTGTGTTTCATATTATTATGCTTTTATAACTGATTACTACAACTGATAACAGATCGAACATACAGATCACGTAACATATATTTGTGAAATAAGTCTTTAAACTAGTATGTTATACATATATTTCACAAATGGTTTTTCCACATTTTATCAGTTAAAAGCATAACATTAAACATTTGAATATAACACTTGTACACTGTTTTGTCCTCGGTAACACTCCCCACACATATTCGAGTGGAGGACTATCATATTATTACTAGTAAATTTGTTATTCCTGTATAATTGGAGACACGTCCTCGGAGAACACTCCACCCAGATTACGCGAGTGGAGGACTACACCCATAACCAGAATCTTTGGTATTTAGAGAGCGTGACTTGAGTGTATAGATCTATACGGGGCTGACTACCCCACACCTGGCTGCTAGCTACAGCCGAACCGAAATGGTTCAAGGGTGACGAAAGTCATAAGTATGTGGACGACTTATTGCCACATGTGGACTACTTATTGCCACAGATTTCAGTCTATTGTATGGTTATGGAACTCGCAATTAGGATAACAGAGATTTACTTACAGTAATAATGGATTACTTTATACATCGTTTACATCTTTTACATCTTTTACTTACTGTAACTAACATTCAGGAAGGTACGGGACTTTCCTGGGGAAAACATGGAACCTAATCGCGATTACATCTTTTACATCTTTAACATCGTTTACATTAGATACATACATGCAGGAAAGCATGGGGCTTTCCTGGGTAACACTTACATAACTAGAAAGAGTAACAAACTGGATAACATTACATCTTTTACAATTTGTAACATACAATAAGGAAAGTATGGGACTTTCCTGGTAACACATGATAAATAAACAGAGCAGTTTAACCAGTCAGATAACCAACTATACATTTTCACATGAGTAAACATGTTTTCAGTGTACAAACTTACCATACTTTACATTTGTGAAACAATAACCAACTTTTAAGAAAATACGGGATTTTCTTGGTGTACATAACATTTCAGAAACAGAAAGGAAACCGATACATTTTCGTAAAACAAAACCGCTTATGAAGTCACCAGCTTTATGCTGATTTTCAAACCACTTGTGTTCTCAGGTCAGCGTTAGAACAGGTACCCGAAGATTCCTTTTGCTCGAAGACGGAGTACATGAAGATCCGTTTCATTTTGTCTATATATACTATGTATCACAACTGTACAAACTTTACTTTTGAACAACTGTAAAACTTTTATTATGTAATGTAATGGTTGTTTTACTTTACTTACTATGTGCATTGGATTTGATAGTCAACGTGGAGTCATCCCCGAAAACGATTCCGCCTTCGGTTTTCGGGGTGTGACACAAACTAAATTCCACGGATTGGTATTTAGCCTTAAACTATAGGTAGTTCAATATATGAACTTAATCATTGTAAGTATAGGGATACAAACCATAGGAAATATATAATTAAAAGTATTAGGTAATAATAAACCCTAATATACTAAAATACTATCTTACTTTGTATTTTAGATCAATGGCTGAACAAGTAAGTAGCCATACCCTTGAGGTTGGTGGAGATCCTCAACCCGAGGAAGTGAATACTCCAATATCTCCTCGTGAGGAGTGACTCTTAAGTAAACTTACCAGTGTTATTCAACAGACTCTCGAAGAACACAAAAAGAATGATGATAAAGGAAAAGAGAAAGTCACTGGAAAATCTTCAAGCGGAAAGGTGAAGCGTCCCTCGTTCAAAGATTTCAAGAGTAGTGGTACAACAGAGTTTTCTGGTGTCCTTAATCCTATAATTGTTCTAACTTGGATTCAGAACAACGAGAAAGGGTTTCGTGTCTCTCATGTGGATGATGAAGACAAGGCTATCTATGCTTCTGCAATGCTCATTGGAGAAGCCTTAGTCTGGTGGGAGGCAACATATGAAGCTCTCGATGGATGTGACCAGGAGAACTTATCCTGGGAGTTATTCAAGACTCGTGTGCTAGAGAAGTATTGTCCTCTAGATGTGAGGAGAAGATTGGAGAAGGAATTCCTCGAGCTTAAACAAGGAGGAATGACTGTGAATGAGTATGAAACAAAGTTTAATCAAAGAGCAAGGTTTTCTACGAAGTATATTCCAACTGAAGACGAGAAAATTCAGTTATTCATGGAGGGACTACAACACAAAATCCATGATTTCATTGTCAATCGGGATGTTCTATCATTTGATAAAGCTGTTGAGTATGCTCGAAGGCGTGAGCATGACTTAGATATACGTGGTGCCACTCTTACTATTCCAAAGCATCCACATACTGAAAGAACTACTCCTGCATCCACTATTCCACCAGCTCAATCTGTTCGAACTGATCCTCAGAAGCAAGCGCAATCTCAAAGTGCTTTTCGTGGCCGCGGTAGGTCACAATCTTTTTCTATTCAATCACCTTCATGTCGCGTTTGTGGAAGGAATCATCCGGGTCAATGGAAAATAGACAAGGAATCCATTGTCTGTTATGGGTGTGGAGAAACGGGTCATATAAAGCCAGCTTGCCCAAGGAAGGATGTGACTTGCTATGCATGTGGTATTACTAGCCACAGGAATCGTTTTTGCCCTACTCTTACCAGCCAAGTGACGGGAAGTCAAGCTTCTATTCAACAACCGGCAAGAAGTCAAATCCCTATCCAACAACCAAAGAGTACTCCAGCTAAAAAGGAGGAGGTGCCAAAAGCTAAGGGTTGTGCATTCTAGATTACCATAGAGGAAGTACGTGAGGACCCGAATGTTGTGACGGGTACATTTCTTGTCAACTCTAGACCTGCTCACATCTTATTTGATTCTGGTGCCTCGGATTCTTTTGTATCTTATGAATTTGCGCATTCTTTTCAAACTGTTTGCTATGCACTCGTGCAACCATTTCATGTAGATATTGCAGTATATCATTACTTGCTGATAAAATTTATAGAGATTGTGTCATAGAAATTGAAGGCTATAATTTTCTTGCTAACCTAATCCCTATCTCCTTGCCTAATTTCGATATTATTCTCAGCATGGATTGGTTGTCAAAGAACCATGCAGAACTCTTGTGTTACGAAAAGATGGTACACATTCCTATTGAAGGGGAAGATCCTATTCATGTCTACGGTGAACAAAGGATCTTAAAAATAATCTCTTTCCTCAAAGCTCATAAATTCATATCGAAAGGTTGTCCTATCTATCTGGCCTATACAGTTGACATCTCAAGAAAGGAGAATAAAATTGTAAATGATATTCCCATTGTTAACAAATATCCTGATGTTTTCCCCGATGATCTTCCTGGACTTCCTCCGAACAGGCAAGTAGAATTCCGAATTGACCTTGTGCCTGGTGCTACTCCGATTGCGAAGACTCCTTATCGTCTTGCGCCAGCTGAGATGAAAGAAATGATGATCCAACTACACGAATTACTTGACAAAGGATGTATCGACCGAGTACCTCTCCCTGGGGTGCTCCAGTATTGTTTTTCAAGAAGAAGTACGGATCGATGCGAATGTGCATTGATTATCGTGAGCTGAATAAAGTGACCATCAAGAACAAGTACTCGCTACCTCGCATTGGCGATTTGTTCGATCAACGTCAGGGTGTTAGCTATTTCTTAAAGATTGATTTGACATCTGGCTATCATCAGTTGAAAGTACAAGAGCAAGATGTACCAAAGACTGCTTTCCGTACTCGTTATCGGCATTTCGAATTCCTTGTCATGCCATTCGGTTTGACAAATGCTCCTGTTGTATTTCATGGATATGATGAATCGAGTATGCCGCCCAATGCTCGATAAGTTTGTCATCGTATTCATTGATGATATTATAATCTATTCCAAGTGTGAAGCCGATCATGCCGTTCATATTCATGAAATCTTAAAACTTCTTCGAAAGGAGAAACTTTATGATAAATTCTCGAAATGTGAATTTTGGCTTCGTCAAGTTCAATTTCTCGGCCATGTTATTTCTAGTGATGGTGTATCCGTAGATCCTATCAAAATCGAAGCCATTCAAAATTCGGAAGTGCCCCGTAACGCTTCCGAAATTCGAAGTTTCTTAGGTCTCGAGGGATATTACCGGAGATTCATTAAAGACTTTTCTCGTATAGCCGTACCTCTCACAAGTCTTACATGGAAGGAAGTGAAGTTCGAATGGGGTGAAGCCCAAGAAAAAGCTTTCTCAAATTTAAAAGATATTTTGACTCATGCTCCCATCTTATCACTCCCAGAAGGTGATGATGATTTCTCTATGTATGGCGATGCTTCAAGATTAGGACTCGGTTGTGTGTTGATGCAACATGGTAAAGTAATAGATTATGCCTCAAGACAACTAAAAGATTATGAAAAGAATTATCCCACCCATGATCTTGAACTCGCTGCAGTAGTATCTGCCCTAAAACTTTGGAGACATTACCTTTTTGGTACGAAATGCCAATTGTTTACCGACCACAAGAGTATCAAGTATATATTCAGTCAGCAAACTCTGAATATGAGACAACAACGAGCCATGGAGCTGATCAAAGACTATGATTGTGAAATCATGTACCATCCTGGAAAGGCTAATGTGGTTGCAGATGCACTTAGCAAGAAAGTTTATCGTAATAGTATGTGTTATACTATTACTCACACTACGGTGAAGTTCACTATTCTTGATGAACTAGAAAAGTGGCAAGTGGAGGCCTTAAAGCCAGAAAATGTGAAGAAGGAAGGAATGGTACATTATGATGATGTTTTTCTTGATGACCCACGAGGATTAAAAGTATTTAGGAATCGGTTATGGATTCCAAAGATTGGTGGATTAAGATAGAAGATTTTAGATGAAGCTCATAAGTCTAAGCTATCAATACATCCTGGTACAAGTTAAATGTACTATGATGTAAGAGCTGATTATTAGTGGCCTGGATTAAAGAGAGACATTGGAAGATATGTACAGGAATGCTTAGTATGCTTACAACTCAAAACACAACACCAAAAACCTTACGGAACCCCAGAAAGTCTTAGTGTTCCTGTATGGAAGTGGGAAGAGTTGTCCATGGATTTTATTACCAAATTGCCAAAGACTGCTAGATAGCATGATAACATTTGGGTAATCATCGACCGCCTGATTAAGAGTGCACATTTTCTCGCCATGCTTGAAACGGATCCAATGGAGAAATTGCAAGACATGGTGTGCCACTAAAGATCATTTCTGATCGCGATACTCGGTTCACTTCTCACTTTTGGGCGACTATGAAATGCAAATTGGGATCTCGAGTTGCTCTCAGCACCGCTTATCATCCCCAGACAGATGGTAAGATGGAGAGAACATCCCAAACAGTAGAAGATATGCTTCCTGCATTTGTCTTGGAGTTTGGTGGTAACTGGGATAAATACTTACCGCTTGTCAAATTTTCGTATAATAACAGTTACCACACTTCAATCAAAATGCCACCATATGAAGCATTATATGGTCGCAAATGCCGTACACCGTTATGTTGGCGTGATGTAGGACAGAAGATCCTTGGAGGCCCTGAAATGATTCAGGACACCACCGACAAGATTCAAATCGTACGAGAAAGAATGAAAGCGGCCCAGGATCGACAGAAGTCCTATACAAAAAAGAGAAGACGACCTATAGAATTCCAAGTGGGTGATTTCGTGATGCTGAAGGTATCCCAATGGAAAGGACTTATGCGATTTGGGAAGAAAGGAAAGTTGAGTCCTAGATTTGTTGGTCCTTTCAAAATCATCCAGAGAACTGGAAAGCAAGCATACCGCTTAGAATTTCCTGAATATTTGGCAGGTATTCATAATGTTTTTCATGTAAGTTATCTGCGCAAATGCTTGAGCATCTATGATGAGACAGTTCCATTATCCGAGGTGAAATTGGATAATAAGTTAAGATATGTTGAAGAGCCTGAAGAAATCGTCAATGAAAGAACAACTAAACTACACAATAAAGAAGTAGAATTGGTACTTGTCAAGTGGAAACATCATCGAGGCCCAAACTATACTTGGGAGAATAAGAATGAGATAAAAGCAAAATATCCCCATTTATTTTAATTGATGTAATTTCGGAGATGAAATCCTCAAAAGGAGGAGGTATTTGTAACATACACGTTTTGAAATCGTGTTTCGTAATGAATAAAATTGTGAAATACTATGTGAAATTGAGTGTTAAGTTCTAAGAGATGGTTTTTAGTAGAAATGAAGTAAAACTATGTTTACAATCACTCAGAAAATATTGGAAGTCTTATGAGACTCCAATTAAATTAAAAGACGAATAGTGACATTTAGCGAAAATATAAAATTTTAAATAAGTAACATTTTATTATTGAAAGTTGTAAATAATCTCGTTAGACACTTGTAGGCGAAAACCTCATCGAAATCCGAGTTATAACGAAGAAGTGATGACCAACCGAAGATCCGCGATAAAACCGACACGACGCCAATGATGTAAAAAGTGAGTTTTTAATAAACTAGTTTTTAGCCTTAGTGATCTAAATGAAAGTCGTAGTATTCATTAAACCGAGAAATTCGTTAAAAAGAACGCCAAAATATGACTTCGTATGAGGAAGTTATGATTTTTCGAAGTTTCAACTTAGCAGTCGACAGCTAAAAACTCGAATTTTAGATCGAGCAATATTTGAACGATACATCCTAAACGAGAATCGAAGGTCTCTTTATTGGTAGACGGTAAAAAGTCTGACGAAAATGGATGTCGGATGAAGAAGTTATGAATTTTTAACGGATTTTCCTGTCCCGGTCTGTTAAAAATAATAATATTAAAAATAAATCAAAATTAGTCGATGAAGTTTAAACGAAAGTTGTAGAGCGTTATTTGAGCTACGCGTGCATATAAATAACGTCAAAAACGGAACTCGTATGCGAAAGTTATGGATTTTAGAAGTTCGGGGCTCAAAATCCGAGAAATCTCGCACGAATAGTGTCCGGCCACGTCACCTCGCACGAAGCAGCAGCATCATCCGAGACGTGGCCCAATTCGGAGTCGGCGCATGTCACTTACTGATTCGACCGGAGTGCAGACCTATGAACTTCTGATTCATCTCGCATGCGTGTTCGAAGCTCGCTCCTCCATGTCTCCTCGCGTCCAAGCCTCGCAGCGACCTCGTGGCCTCGTCTCGCAGCGCCACCTGCTTCGCCCTACTGCTACCGTGTGCCCCTTCGCTACTGACTCGCCCTCCCCCCCCCCCCCCCCCCCCCGCGTGTCTCTCTCCCCCGCTACCTCGTGTCCTCTGGCTGAATCCTCTTCTCGGACCGACCCTCGCATTCTCGCCTATAAATAGGGAGGCTGCGAACCTCCTCGGGTAATTTTGAGAAATTGCCACTTTTTACCCCTTTTTCCATATTTTCACTATTTTGACTTTCCCCGAAGCCCCGGTATCAATTTGAGCACCCAAAACACGTCCCGAAACTCCAGAGAAGCTCGAAAATCTTATCTTTTCGGTTTTGAAGCCCTACCTTCGCAGAGCCCGGTTTTCAATTAAGCTCCTGGTTTTCAACATAGAAAGTCATATTTAAAGTCGAAGTGTTGTTCAAATTACTATTTTAACCCCTGGTTAACTTAAGGTGAGTTCAATATATAGGAACAATTATATGTTATGTGTTATATGTGTTATGTGCTTTTCAGTGTTATTATTCCAAGTTATTTTCCTGTGTTAATTTATTCGCTATGTTTATAGCAAATGTAATACCTTTGACCATGTGATCAGTGAAAGAACTTAGATTCACATTGGTACTGGTACGTAGCCTCTGGCCATGTAGAGCATGTCTCCGTAAGAGAATAACATCTATTCTATGGCATTGGTAAATGGTTAGACAGGACTATAAGACTGAAATTTAACAAGATGTTAATCAGAAATTGCATGTGTTCTATGCCATTTGGGCCAAAGTTTTATTGATGTATATCAAGCATTGAAAAGTATATCTTTGAATAAAGTATTTGATTGATATGAACGCTTGTCACATGATTTCACATATGTCTTGTTGTTCCTCTTTGCTTTTGCCACATTGAAGTATATATATATATCATAACTTTATATTGTATCTATTATTGAACTCACTAAGCGTCACCGCTTACCCTATCAATGTTTAACAATTGCGGGTGACAAGTAACTAGTATGTTCACATACTATTGAAAGATTTAGAATAGTTTGTAATAGTACTGTTGTACTTTAGTTTATGTTTGTATAAATTACAATATCCTGGGTAGTTATGTAATATATAACACTTTGTAATAGTCGGTTTGTATCCAGTAGTTTGTAATCCTTTTATCAATATAAAATATTGCTTTTATGAATACGCAAGTTGCATGTTTTGGAGTAATGATATTGTGAAGTATGAATGTTTGGGTGTTTCAAAAATATGAAAGTTGGGGTCTTTCAGCTAGGCTTAGCATGTGATTTGTTTTGGTTTATGTCTGTAATTTCACTTTTGTTAGTTTTGTGTTTTGTGGTGATTACGATCGTAAACATGTTTACGACCGTAAACACATTTACGGCCGTAAACGTGTTTATAGCAGCAAACTATGTTTGTGGTCCTATCTAGTATAAATAGTATACAAGTTTGTCGTTTGAGGGGTTCGATGCTCTAGAGTTTACGGCTAGTAGTTTGAGTTGTATCTGACGATTCAAGTGTTTAATCGTATGCAAGCTCAATTCATTCATCTTATTCTTGTTATTCTTGTATTGTGATTGTTTGATTATCAGTGATAGATCCAGATTTCGGACCTAACAGTCCTTCACATCATGTTCAACAATGAAATCATAGCGTCCTACTACTTGTATGATTTCGACATCTGCTTTTGTTGTATCTAAAAGCAATATCCTCTACCTTTCTGTTTGTATTTCTAATGGTAATGAATCACTCAATTGATTCCAATACTTCTTTCGGTAAATATAATTTCAACAAAGGAAATCATATAGTGGACTAGCAATTGGACTAATCATTATTGTAATTAGTCAAATGAAAGTAAAAAAGGAAATATCACCTTGATTACTATATCCCTGACTTCAACGACTAACGGAGGACGAGAAGACCAGGTACGCCCATGGCTTTAGAATCATCATGCAGGAGGATCCGATTACGGTTGGAAAGATCAGCAGGAGAGGATTTGAAGGAGGCAAAATTAACGTGGATGAGGCACATATCGGCAAACGAATTTCAAATAGATCTACAATGAACATTAAATAAAATAACACAAAAATCAATACTTACATTGATCATTCATTGATTTCCACCAATGTATCTCCACTCATAAGTGATTCCCTCTGATGCCACTTTTGATTTGGAAGTAAACACCATTAATCGTCAATTCTACTTAATCATATCTGTTATTTCTGGCCAATTTTTGTCGATTTTAGGCATTCGACTCATCGGAAACACGTATTTGGTAAAAAAATGTCATCGAAGATTTGGAGATTATCTAATATGGATAGTCGGAGGCGAGATGGCTGAGGCAGGATGAAGGGGTGTGTGTGTGTGTGTGTGTGTGTGAGAGAGAGAGAGGGAGAGAGGAAGAGAGAAACAAGATGAAGGGATGGTATAAGGAGGATCGAAGGAACCGAATTATCTTCTCCCTAAAATGCCTTTGATTCAATTTAATTGGGTACCCCGTTTTATTTTTTTTCCAATTATTTACAAAAATGCCACAAATCATCTTAACCTTCTATTATTTTGATCCATCGACTCTTGTTTGGTTCTCGTGTTCTCGGGAATATATGAGTTTGTCAAATGATCCTTCCTCTCTCTCTCTCTCTCTCTCTCTCTCTCTATATATATATATATATATATATATATATATATATATATATAATACATATATATATATATATATATTTATATATATATATATATATATATATATATATATATAGACACACATGCACATAATCATACTAGGTGCGAGACACATATAGTACATGAGTTTATTAAAATATCATGTCAAGAACTACAAGAATAAGGAGCTATGACAACGACACCTATCCCGACGGCCATAGTCTTCGTTAAATTAGGGCTATGCCGACGAATTGTCATCACCATACCTTTTGCCAACTTTGACAGAATTTGTTTGACCGAAAGATCTATGCCGACAAGATGTCGGCACGACACATTTGGCATGAACAACGAAATTATTTACGGTCCTCTGAGAATGTATATCGACGACACGTCGTCAGTATAGGTTAGGAAAAATCTAACTTTCATTTATTTTTATTCCATGGTGTAGAAAACCAAAAACAACGTAGTTTTTTGGAAGCTATCTCGACGACTTTTCGTTGGTATACCACTTGACGATCTGTGTGAATATCTATCCCGGCGACCTGTAATTACGACTTCGTAAGTTTTTGTTTTTTTTGTTTCAGCAACAGATGGAACGACATCGTTTTTGTAAACCCTATACTAGAGACTTGTCGTTGGCAAAGGGTTTTACTCTAATAGAACTCTAGTCCATCGTTCATTTGTAGCAGACGACGACACCAATTTCTCTCGCGACAGAAATCATGATTGGGCATTTCTTCATCGACGATGAGCATAAGTACACTCTTGGTCAACCATTATCCCCTGATTTTGTTCTTTGTTTATATTTATTCAAGATTTTTACCTCGAATTTAGTTTTTTATTTTATTTTATTTATTTTCTTTTTTTAGTTACAACCATTAACCACCTCCAGCCTTCCCCACTGGCGACTTCACTCTACTTCTATCTTTTTTCCTTTACCGCCACAACAGATAAGAATTTGGGTTTTTTTTTCTCGTTTTTTCCCTTTTCTGATTTAGTGTATTTCCGGTGACAACCAACCACCACTGGAGGACCACCATCAAATTCGACCACACGAATCCGATCATCACAACAAGAAGATCATAGTAGGTTAGTATTTTTCTTCTGTTTTCTAATTTTTGTTGAAATTAAAATGTTTATATTAAACTAAAATTGTATGTATAAAATGTTAATTTACTTGCTTAGGTTTATATGAAACTAGAATTATGTATACAATGTTATATGAAGTTGACCTTTTTTAGGTATATATGAAATTGAAATTTTATGTATAAAATGTTAATTTACTTGTTTATGTCTATATGAAATCGAAATTGTATGTATAAAATGTGAAATATTTATGATTTTGGTACTTGATTAGGTTGATATGAAATTGTATGTATAACATGTAAAATATGTATGCGTGTGTTACTTGTTTAGGTTTATTAATTTGAGTGAATGAATTTGATAGAATGCTTAATTGATAAGATAGAATGTTTGTCTTTAAATTCATGATAAGTGCTTAATGATAAGTTATAGTTTTTTTTTTTGTGTGTGTATATATATATATATATATATATATATATATATATATATATATATATATATATATTAAAATTACTACTCCTTAGCTACAGTAGAGTTGATGACATTTTAACATGTTTGGTCCACATATCTGCTGTGTATCACAATTAGTCCAGTTGTTCATCCAAATTGCAATTTGATCCTTCTGTTCAATGTCACCGGGTTTTTTTCCTAGATTTGTCTCCTTAGGTTGAGAGCCCTCCTGTACACGTGGTGGCGTTGGGATATCCACTGTGTACGTGTTTTCCATTCGACCTTCTCTCTTCTCTACTCATCAATTGTCCTATAATCCACCGCTCCTTTCCTCTAATCATTCAACTCCACCGCCATCGCATATAAGTTCCAGAAATAGCGGGACCGATTTCGCCTTCCGCCTCCTTCTTCCCCACTCCCTGAGTCGCACCCTCTATTATCTCTAAAATCCTCAATCTACACAAACAGAAGTTACATATATCTTTTCTATCATAGCGCACACTGTTGTTCTCGGTGAAGTCGGCACCACTATCTGATGAGAATTGTTATCGAGAATTTAGAAAAGAAAAGATAGATTTTAACGATTAAAGATGAAGAACACAAAGAGCAAAAATTAATCAGATCTCATATTGATTAAGACTGATTACAGAATAAGCAGAAGAGATATTTGTTATTAGCTTTCGTATTGCTCTACTTCTAGCCTCAGTCCCTATTTATAGGGAACATACAAAAAATATACTAAGTCTATACATTTTCACTTCGCATACAAAATGACTTAGTAAAATAACATAAAATGCGAAACAACATAATACATTATTTTCGACTTTTTACAATTTACATCAACATTCTCCCCCTTTGTAAACAGTCGATGCAATTCAACTCAAAAGCTTTTGAATTGCAGAGTGAATTGTCCTTCGCACTTCTCCATACTAGGAGATCACCTTCTTCAGATCTTTCTTGTCTCCTTTGTTATTCTTCTTGGAGTTATTCATATGTACAATGAGCTGCGTATATTGTGAAGAATTATATCTTTCAATCTCTGAGACTTTGAACAAAAACTTCTTCGGATTTCCTTTTGTATCCCTTCCCGAAAACACTATGCCAAATGGTTTCAGGCATATTTCACCAACAACATAATTCGACAAAGCAGATTGAGTCAAAGTCTCCTCCCATGGAACTTTTACTTCTCTTCCCAGCACATTTGCTAATTCTTCATCTGTAAGAGCCAAACAGTCGAAATAGTTATCGATGAATGTCTTCACATGTGTGAAGCCAACCTTGAACACATCTGTCTTAGAGCCTTTAAGATTGTTTTCTTCCATATGCTTCAGGATTAGAGCTACTTGAATTAAATCATTGCAGTTCATCAATGGAAAATCAGCTACTGTGAAGTTATATTATTTGTTGTCTGCTCTGATAACAAAATACCGAAAATTTTGAAGCATCCCTTCAAACAAAACATCCTTCTTTATTGTCAGCACCTTTTTAATATTCATTAAAGACCAAACTTCATCTGGATTCTTCCCCAAGACTGCATGAAATCTGATTTTCATATGAGTATAATCATCAGGATTATCAAATTTCTCACTGATCTTGTATTGAGCATTGATGAACAACATTTCGTTTATCGGGAAATCCAATTGACAATGATCTGAGTTCACAATATCATAACTTCTTTTCGGCTTCTTCTTGAACTCATACATCTCCTTACACACAACTTTCGACTCTATTGTTTCATAAGAGTAAAGTTTCGCAGGATCTCCTTTGTTCATGGAGGGAGGATCACTTGCCCTTTGTCTCATGATGCTTTGAACATGTCTCATCCTCTCCATCTCAGCCTCTGCATCAGCTTTCAGCTCCTCCTTTGATTTTTCGTATAATATTCCTTTTCCTCTTCCTACAACTTCTTTCTGTGATTTTGAGCTTGAACCTCCTTCGTTTTCTCCAATAACAATACCTTTGGACATTGTTTTTGTGGTAATTGTAGTTGAAGAAATCGGTTTCATAAGAATAGGAAGAGTAGCTACAAGTTGAGTCGATGTCACTTTTCCAACTGTTTTTATCTCCTCTTCTTTACTTCGACTTTTCTCTCCCCCTTGCACCCTTGTGTAAACAGGTGGAGCACTCTTCGGTAGTAAAGAAGTGAAATTCGTAAGTGGAGCAAGAGCTTTTTGAATAGCTTGTTCTAAAGTATTAATCTTTAGAGACAAGAATTCAGGAGTAAGGATTTGAGGTGATGAAGAATGCGAAACTGCTGTTTTAATCTCAGTGACTAACTTTATCAGCTGATCAAACTTCTCCGTTGTTGCGGCTTTTTGAGCTTCAAGAACAGGTATATTGTTAAGCTTTTGAAGTTGAGAAGAAATCTCCACAATTTGATTTTGAACATCTGCTTGTTTCGTATGAACATCCTGAAGATCATTCGCAAGTTCAGACTTCGACTCCTGAATTTTGAAGTTGACATCCTCACGAACTTTCTTAACATCTTGTACAAAAAGAATATGACGTTCTTTTGTAGCAGCTTTGAGATCTTGAACAGCAGAAGTAAAATTGCTCCCTTGTGATTTAAGTCTGAGCTCATTATCTTTATTTGATTTATAAATCTTTTCCATGATCCGTTTCTCAGCACCTTTTATCATAATATCAACATCCATGGCTGATATTGAAGACATTCTACCAGAATCAGCTTGCGTTTGAATAATGGTCTTTAACTTCTGATTCAGAATTTTAAACTGTTTTCCTGTCATCAGCATATGATCAGGAATATCTTCTTCATCTGAATCAAAAGGAATATCATCAAGTATCCCTCCAAAGGCACCTCCTTCAACTTCAGTATCAGACAATTGTTGCGAAGGTTGAGGATTTTCGGGTGACTGAGATGGAAAAAGTGTTGTGAATGGGTTTTGAAGGGCATGTTCAAATATGGATGAAGTGGTGGATAAAGTTGTAACAGGTAATGAAATGGGTAAAGATGTTTGGATTGTTGGTGCAACACTCAGGATAGGTGTCCTCGTATCAGATACGTTGACAACCGTATCGGAAATGGGTACCTCCTCAGAAACTGATTTGGTGAGAACTATTTCGAGTGGTTTGGTTTGTGGAATAGTGGTAGAAATTTGCGAAGTGAGAATCATTGGTAAAGAAACATTTACCATAGATGTGACGGGTGGAGTTTCCGGAACAACTTCTTCATCAGATGATGCATTGCGAATCACCATTTTTCTTCTTTTCACCAGCGTACGTTGCATATTTTTAGCAACATCTTCAGCTCGCTGTCTTTTCTTGCCTGGAGACACCGGTGCAGGAATACTGCGAATAGTTACGCCTTCACTACTAACTTTAGCTTTGCGAATTTGCTTCAGTACCCCAGACTTAGAAGGTAAGAGTTCCTTCTTCGATTTTGATAAAGTTTCTTCGGTTGGAATAGCTTCATCTTGTACTGTTAGTGAGGATGAACCCTTCGCATTTTTCTTGCTAACCTTCTTTTTCTTTGATGGAGTAG
The DNA here is from genome assembly GCF_052625555.1 of Lactuca saligna. Taxonomy (NCBI): domain Eukaryota; kingdom Viridiplantae; phylum Streptophyta; class Magnoliopsida; order Asterales; family Asteraceae; genus Lactuca; species Lactuca saligna. Next base: position 97,862,184 of record NC_136418.1, on the reverse strand, counting down.
CAACGTTTGGTAATACTCCAGTCTGATCAGCTATATCAATATTTCGCAAATATCTCACCAAAACTTTGTGAGTTGGAGAAACTTTGTGAAGCATCGCATTTGGAATACGAGCCACACGAGAAAAAATTGCTTCATCATCTTGTACAGTTTTTGGAAATTGATAGAAGGAAAATTCAGCAACTTCAACATCTATCATCACTGGAATTGCTTCTTTCTCATAGACTTTTTCTAGGATTAAGCTCCAGTATCTTGCACATGAAATCCCCTTCTCCGAATTTGTATTTTCCAGGCTTTTAACAAATTCCTTCCACAGCTGAGTTGCATAATCAACATTGATATCATAGTATATGCCCATTACCATAGCATATACTTCCATTCTTCCTCTATCCAGTCCGACTGATCTTCCTGTAAGACACCTTAGAAAAATACCAAATAGGAAACTCCAAATACATGGCAATCCAGACTTTCGGAAGTCAATTATTTTCTCCAACTCCGGTTGATGCCCCATCTCATTGAACATATGAATGATCTGCGAGTTGACAGGTTTGACAAACGGATAGTTGTTTGGAATCTGCAAGATTTCCACAAACAAGTTCTTCGACAGTTTAACCCGTTTGTTGTTGGTTAAATTGAAAGTAATCACATACGCCGTGTGATTGTATGATGCCGTTGAAGCTGCACGAGATAGCCACACCATTGGAACCGAGAATGAAGTGAACATGGCAGTTGATAAAGGTGATCGTTTCAGAGCAACGATAAGCATCTTCAATTCTTCTGGATAAGCAGAAACTTTTGGATCAACTTGGTAATTGGTGCTTTGAATCTTCATCAGTGATTGAGAAAGAACCTCATCAGTGTTGGAATTAGTGGCTGCCATTGTTAGGGTTTTGAGAAAGAAAGTTGAAGTTTGGATCAAGGTTTAATCTTTGAAGTTTTGTGAGACTTCTTGTTTGCGTAACCGTACATAGTGTTCTTGATCCCCCTTTTGTAGGCTACTCAAAATTGATTTGAAATTAAAGCAGGATACATTTAATGTTATCCAATGTGGGACCTTGAAACTCGGATCATGACTGCAAAAGATAACTATATTCCAAAAAGTAACTGTCACATCTCCTCGAAAACCAGACAAAATACCAACTATTTTGAGTATACAGCCTGTTAAGTATCCATTATAGAATCCGAACCGGTAAAACCCTTCGCATGGAAGCAAGGCTTGTTCACTTTTGGGATTTAAAGTGAAGTCATATGCCAGACTTGCGAAATCATCAGTCTGAGTTGGTTTTACTTAGAACCTCAAGGATTTCTTGTGTGCATTGTGCCAACGAAATAAGATAAGAAACAAAAAAACTTGTAATGTTGTGATGTCAAAAATTCAATTTGACATGAATGCAGTAAAACCCCAAGCAAAGGTTGCTTCGTTAATCATCAAGAGAGATAATCAATAGCTTGTGTAGTTTCTCGTGAATTACAAATGAATACTTGTAGAGAAGTATCAAAGGGCTTCTTTTAAAAGTCATTTTGGATTGGTTTGAAATTTCATTACATATCATCCTTAACATAAGGTGAGAAATTGTAAATGAAATTACTTGTTTGACCAGTGTAGTCAGTGACAAGTTGGCTTGTGAAAATATTTATCATGACAAGGATTTGCGAATAAAACTTACACTGAAATCATATTCAAAAGAAAATTTGTTCTGGATCTTGTTGGGTAACAAACATTCTTGGTTGTGATTATTTGATCAAGACCACACATTCGAATTGAATATGATTTGAAGTTTCGAAATTTTTGATACTGAAACAAAGGTTTCGTAAAAATCTGGAACAAAGTTCCCCGTCAATTCCTTAAAGTTTATGATTTTTGGGTTTCACTTTCATCACGGACTCATGATGTTAGATCCTAAACACAGAGTTGTGATTTGTCTAGGTTTTGATTGGTTTGATCAAAGACCTCAAGGACAAATCTCTTCAAAAAAATTTGGAGTGTAAGAATTGTTTGGTTTAAAAAGATTGGATAAGAATCGAAGTGTACCTCTTTTATAATGGACAAAACAGAAAACTCTTAACTCATTTGAGAAGAGTAAGGTAGCTCGTTTTGACTTATGCGAATATAAGCCTTTTTGGGAAGAAATTTTCATGTGATAATTTCATTAAGGCTTTCTTTTCATACATAGAGTCATGTTGAGGCTTTTAGTCTACATACAACAGCATGCTTCTAGGGACATCCTAACTAGTTTTTAAAAAATTTAATACCTTCCCATAGAAACAAAAATGTATGACCTCTTCGCATTTTAGTCCTTCATTAAATTCTCAGCACATAGTTGAAAGAATAAAGAAAACAAAAATATTTTTGTGATTTTTGAATTTTTCAAAATTAAAGAACAAAAAAAATAAAATCTTTTTGGATTTTTAATTTTGCAAAATTGAAAGCATAACAAAATAAAATCTTTTTGTATTTTTGATTTTTCAAAAATAAAAACAAAAAATAAAATCTTTTTGGATTTTTGATTTTTCAAAAGAAAAAAAATTATTCGTAAATCTTACCTTAGTTGTTATGAGCTCAGATACGAAAAGATGTGGATGCGAAGCCATGCGAAGCCTCTGAATGAACAGTAACCTCTGAATAATATTGACTCATATCTGCTGAACAAAACTTTTAGTCTTGTGTTGATGAAATTGAATTCACATTAATCATCCCCAAACCTGCTAAAATTCTAAGAAATGATTTTTCATCAAGAGGTTTTGTAAAAATATCAGCAAGTTGTTCAGTTGTTTTGACAAAATGAATTTCAATACTCCCATCTTCCACATGATCTTTGATAAAATGATATCGAAGAGCAATGTGTTTTGTCTTTGAATATTGCACTGGATTGTGACAAATGCGAATTGCACTTTGTGAATCACAATACAAAGGAATCTTTTTCATGTTTATTGCATAATCACGAAGTTGACTCTGAATCCAAATAATTTGCAAAGTGCAAGCAGCTGCAGATATGTATTCAAATCCGCGTAATATGAAAAATTCAAGTTCCAATTTCCATATAAAACTTCTCCCCCTTTTTATAATCGAAACTTGATTATAAAACTCCAAGGAAAAAAAATGTGCTCTATTCGGAATTTTTTCGTATCAAAACTCCCCCTTAACATGTGGCATAAACATTCTGCTTCAATCCGGAAAATCCAAAAAATAATGAATTTTTATCATCGTTCACGGATCACCTTTGACATAATTTCTCAAAAATGGGTAGAAATTGTCAATTTCAAAATTCTGCAGTGACCCGTTGCGCCCAAAACAGCCAAATATGCGAAACTCTAGCCCATTTGTGAAACCGGGCATAAAGCGTAAATTTGCACAAACTGCAGGGACCAAAACTGAAAATTCTGCATTTTTTTCTACTTTTATTGCCATTTTGCGAAGTTGGGTTAATTTTGCTATGTTTTTGAAATTTCAGGGACTAATTGCGAAACATGTGTGTTTTCTTCTTCATTGAATGATTATCAGGAAATGTTTCGCATTTTCATTCAGTTTCCTTTGCATTTTCAATTGCACAATTTTTGCATCTTTATCTCACCAAATGCGAACCATGAATGACATGGCTTCGCATTTTGACTCCAAATGCGAATTAAGCACTAAATGCAAATTGCAGTCACACAAATGCGAACCCATCAAACATAAGTCATAGATGCCAACTCGATATTGATATTCACTCATATGCGAAAACCCAAACTCAATCATCTGATACCAGTATCGACTCCAAACTTGCGAAATCAAACCATCAACATCATTCAGTTTGTTCATCCAAATCCATAAATGCGAACCATTTCACAATCTTATATGCGAACTTCAGAAAATGCGAACTACCCGGATGCGAACTCACACAAATCAATCACTTAATTTTCTCAACAAATGCAAACTGAATATTTCCATTAATCACATTCGCATCTTCCTTTAATTTCCAAAATCAAATTCGAGTTCTGTTACTGACTCATCTGAACCTATCGACATCATAGCTTCCGTCATCAAGAACAATCGATCGACTCCAACACAACAATCGTTCTTCATTCTTTTCATTACAGGAACCCCAAAATCAACATCGTTTTCTAATTCCAAACTTGCGAACTCACACAATCAACCAAATCATCTTCGAAAATCAAACCGATTTTGCAAACAACAATTGATCGAGCATATCAGTTCTTAGTTTGTTCCCATCCATCGTTCGTCAATAAGATCATAAATCCAACTGATTTCGAAATTAATCTCCAAATTGGACTTGATTTCAAGATCTATATCCCCAAACCAACTTATATTGAGTAAAATCAATCTCCAATCCACTGAATCAGCTCCATAATGTTAGATTTGAGTGTTTCATAGTTTGACTTTTCAAAGTCAACAAATCATAAACACTAAATCAATGGTTTTGAGGTCCGATTTCGGATCAAAAAGTTGTTCAAACAACTGTTCTTAAACTGTTCTTCCCAACTATTTTAAATTTCTTGATCAATTTTATCAGAATCAATGAATCATTTACCGATTTTCGATTCTAAAACCGATATCATCATAAAACGAATTATACAAACTCGTTTTCCAACAATTAAGAAGAAGAATAACGCAATCGAGAAGGAGATGAAATTTCCGATATGAAACAAACGATCAAGAACAATAACGCAAATGATGAATCTGCTTGGAATAATAGATATACAACCCTTGTATGCGTGAAGTGAAAATCGCATGATCTGATTTTGGGCTACTGAATTGAGTAATGAACAAGAACATATTGTATGGATTGGGCTTGAATTAAACACGGACAGTAACAAATCATATATTTGTGCTCAATAATGAAATCGAGAATTGTTTTTGTGTTTACATTGGGCTGAAACAAATGATTTTATTGGGCTTTGAAAAAGATATTGAATGATGAACAGTGAATTCGTGATTTTGAGAAATTAAGTTTGATAAAAAGAAATTGTAATTGGATCTTCAAAAAGATTTGAAACAAATTCGATCCAATTGAGTCAAAACGATCAAAAATTGAAAAACACAACGCATGAACTCAATGAAATTAAGACAGATCATAGAGAGAGACTCACCAAAATTGATCAAATTGTGAAAAAAATTGCCAAACCGAGAATCGTTCTTCAAAAGTCACGTTGATCGTGAAACCAAGCTTTGATACCAATTGATGAGAATTGTTATCGAGAATTTAGAAAAGAAAAGATAGATTTTAACGATTAAAGATGAAGAACAGAAAGAGTAAATATTAATCAGATCTCATATTGATTAAGAACTGATTACAGAATAAGCAGAAGAGATATTTGTGATTAGCTTTCGTATTGCTCTACTTCTAGCCTCAATCCCTATTTATAGGGAACATACAAAAAAATATACTAAGTCTATACATTTTCACTTCGCATACAAAATGACTTAGTAAAATAACATAAAATGCGAAACAACATACTACACTATTTTCGACTTTTTACGATTTACATCAACACTATCTACTCCAATTCTTGCCGTCCGCTTAAGGTTTCACAAAAGCTTTGAATAGCGTTCTTTCTTCGTGTCCTCTTCATTTGTCACTCACCACCGCACACCACCTAAAGATTTGTGCAACTGTGTTACAGTGATGTCTTATGCTCGAAAAAAACCATTTCTTTCTCTTATTCATGACTCCTATGACTGAAAGAGAGGCATCTATGGCCCCGTCATTTAACCCTAAAATTCCCTAAAAACATGGTTCACAAAAGGTGAGTTTTTGTATAAGTTTTGTACGTTCAAATATCTATTACCTATGTAAACTTCAACCAAATCTTACTGATTTTAAACAGACTGCAACAGAATCGATTTTGGGATCCATTTGGAAAGTCATCTGAAGCAGCACTTGCTGGAGCAAAGTCGAATGAACAAATGTAACCTCAGCCACGTACATTTTTACCCTTTCTTTACCTTTAACAAACAATGTTATCTATCACTTATTTTTTGTGTTGAAAATCTTAATGATGATGGCTTCTGTTGTGCAGGCGACCCAGTCGATTAGAATACACTTAATTACTTTTGTTGGTATCTAAAATTTATATTCTTGGGGTTGGTGTTGCGCAGGAAAAGAAATTAAGCGACGAGAATAAAGAACTGAATCGGTAGGTAAATATGTATATATCTTTATTAACCTACCTGAAAATTGCAAAGATTCTACGCACTTAATTGTTTCCATGAATAAACAAATGGGAGAAGTGATGAAATGTTGACTTACAGTTACAGGTGGCAACAACAGTAAACCAATAGTGTCCATGTTTGGAGGTGGTGGTGCATGTCGATTGTTTGGTGATTCTTGCCAAGTCGGAGGTGGTGGTCGAAGGTTGGGTAAGTGATCCTAAATACAATCAAATTTTAAGGGTGTAGTTTGGGAAGTCAACAAATAAAGAGAATTTTTATTAATGTAGGGGTAGTAGGGGCATTTTAGCTTATCTACAAAAAAAAAAAAAAAAAAAAAAAAAAAAAAAAAAAAAACAAAAACAAATATTAGACAATGAACCATCATCTTTTATGGGTATTTATTAGTATTTTTTAATTATTTTTTTTTCAAGTGTATAAATAGAATTTATGCATATTACTATTTCTATTATTTTGCTTTTAAGTAATTATTGCTTTGGAATAATTTGACGATGGAAACCAGGACCACTTTGCTAGACTTTACAATGTAGTCTTTATTTAATTTCTTTCTACACATTTAACATTGAAAGCCATTGTAGTTCTTTACTCAATAAGATAAGGTGTATTTAGCCTCAAGGTTTTCATGGTCGAGATTGTGATAGAAGGAAAACAAGATTCTTTAACCTTGAACACCATTACATACCAATTACCTAATTTAGACAACTATCTATCACTTTGTTATTTATTCAGTGACATTCATGACACAGATCCATTGACCAGAACTCTGTAAAACAGTTGCTTAACGAAGTAATCAAAGAGGTATGTGTAGTTATGCCCTTGGCAACATTTCATTCCATTTTTCATATATTTATAGTGGAAATTTAAAAGTTAATCCTAGTGTAGTGACCAGTAGAGCTAAAGAAGGTAAAGATCCAAATTTTATAAGTAAGAAAGAAGAATCTTTGAAAAAGAAGTCAAAGATTGGTGGTGAAGAAAAAATAAATAGTGACCAGGCAGCAGAACATGTGACTGTTATGAGGTCTCAGATACATCTTTTTTTGAGGGAATTTTCTTTTTGAAAGATCTCAAGTTGAGTGTAAATTGGGTGTGACCGGTTGGAAGGAGATTTTGAAGACTAGGAACGTGGGTGTCTACTATTCCGCATCTATTACCTCAATTGTGCATTCAATGGTGAATTTAAGGTGCAATTTTTCAATAGAAATTATCACGTTACAAAATTTCAAAAGTACATATCATTCAATAATAGATCTCATCAAAATTACAAAAGTACATATTTATTCGATTGGTTTCTTTTTCTGATACAGTATAGAACAATATTATATTTTCAGACGGCCACTTGATTTATCATTTTTTGTTGCCTCCAGGAATCAATTAAATATTTACTGGAGAGGATTTCTCAGGAGCGAACGTTTTGAAATTAGGTACATATGGCGACTTTTAAATGCTCAAGTCTGTTTACTACTTTCCATAACTATTGATAGTGTTACAGCATCTTGAAGCCCCTGTGTCAACATTTTATATAGTTTTACAATTTAACCTTATTATTTTTTAGTTGATGCTATTTACGTATAAATAATTGACCGTGTTCTGTTTTCTTAACATGATGTTACATAGGCTGTATTTGATTTTGAAATACCCACTACCCCCACCTACGTTCCTCTACCAAACAATGAAATTCTAAAGAAAATGGAATCTTATGTAAGCTTTTAATGTTTTTTTCACCCCATTTGGATTTCAGTTCAAAAGATGGAAATTAATGTGTGTTGTTTAATACAGGGCCTCATGAGGCATATCGACTTGAAGTTGCTTTTTGATATGAAAAATGGTTGCCACTTGGTAAAAGAAAAACATTCTTCATGTTCTTCATGGTGTCTGGGTGTCTACATGGAAAGTGCGTTACGATTATGCTTCATTATGTGATAATAATTTTTGTCCAATCACAAAAAAGACCATATTACCCTTAACAAATGTGGCTTTATCACACCCAAAAAAAAATTTGAATTGACTAAACAAAATCGAAGTCCACTCTTTCTGGTGAAGTCAACTCCGGGTCAATTCTTCTTTTTGTCAAGACATTCAAGAAAATGTAAAGTGTAGGGATGATCGCATAGTTGGGTAGTTTCATGAGCTTAATATCATAATGGGGTATCAGAAAAGGGTAATTGGTGCTCGCAATAGTCAGATGGATATTTTGGTCCCTTATTTGTAGATAGCCCAGTCAATTTAACTTTTTTTGCTTTTTTTAATCCATTTGGTACTCTGTTACAAAGCCTTTCAATTAATTGAAGACCAACATTTAAATTTGTTAAAATAATAGTGCCATTATCTTTTTTTGTCCAGATATATATCTTTTAGATATGATCTAAAAAGGAAATTATTTGCATTTTTGGTCTTTGTGGTCTTATTTTCTAATCCGTTAGTTATGTATTCTAAATTTTAAAAAATTTTAGCGAACATATGGACATAATTTACGGTAAGGTAAAAAAGCTCATTGCCTATATTAGTAATAAAAACAAAAGTATTTTGTTATTGTTGGCAATTTATCTTTTTTGCAAGGAGTCAAGAAATATCCGATCCCTCGCGGAGCGAGGGAACACCTTCTAGTTAGATAATATGATTGTTTAAAGTATAATATTATAATTGAAAAAGAAAAACAAAAATAAATCGTTATAATAGAAAATAGGAACAAAATATTTAAAGTATGATGTTATAATTTAAAAAACAAAAATAAGATGCTGAAAATAATATATATAAAAAATAAGTGAAATAGAATGATTTTAATAAACAAAATAATAAAAGTATTTTCCTATTAAAGGAAACCTAACTACAAAGATTAGCAATAGTGATATACTTTTATTAGTTTATTTATTAAGACATTTTATTTTCATTTCTATTTGATAGTTATAACAGAAAACAAAATAATAAAACTATGTTGATATTAAAAGTACGATGCTATAATACACAAAAAAGCAAAATAACATTTAAAATGAAATGCTATAATTGAAAAAAGTAAGATGCTATGTATACTGTAAATATGAAAAAGAAGTGAAAATAGAATTCTACAAATAAACTAATAAAAATACATTGCTATTAAAGATAATCTAATTACAAAGGTTATTAATAGAAACATACCTTTATTATTGTAACATCCGGGATTTCAGGTATTATTTTTTTATCATTTATTTTTGGAGTCTAAGAGAGAGACTCGACGAGTTCATGCCTAGACTCGTCAAGTGGAGTCACGTGGTGATGACTGGATTAATGAGTAGACTCGACGAGTCGGTGAGGGGACTCGACGAGTCCGTGCTAGCGACTAAAACCCTAATTTCCCGGGTTTGAGCCCCATTTAAAGGACCTTATAACCCTTCACTGCGGCTACCTTCGTCCTTGAGAGCACTAGAGAATATGAGAATCCTTGTGAGTGAGAAAGGAGGCCATTGTTCATCATCCTTGTGTGTATTAGAAAGAAGGGAAGAGGAAGGTAAAGCTAGGAGAGTTGGAGAGCTTGGATCTACTTTCATTTGGGTAGAGGAAGCTATTTGAGGTATTATTCAGAGCTTATTCTCGTGTTTTTGTTGATATAGTCAAATCTAGGGTTTCTTCATGCCTTGATTAGCTTATATTTGGAGTGTGAGAGGTCCCATGGGGAATTAGTACCTAGATATGTACCTTAGAAGGTGTAGAGAGTCCCAAATGCTCTTATTTATGCCTTTCCTTTTGAGTTGTGGACTTAGGTTACCATTTTAGAGGTCATTTCACCAAAAGTAGCATTGTAGGCGTTGCATGGGTACCAGGATGTCACCTTTACTTGATTATCATGTTTAGGAAGGTCATATCTATAGATTAGAGAAACAGATCTGACCTTAGAAGGACATTTGAGTTCAAGAATGGAATGAAATCACCAAGTGCATGAGCAGACTCGACGAGTCGGACCGGGTTGTCCCATGACTCACATAGTTGGTGACTCGCTGAGTTAGGGGAAAGACTCGATGAGTCAGTTAGGATTCATAGGACTGGAATTCACGTCTGAACTTGCAGATTCAGTGCCTGACTCGACGAGTTGGATTAAAGGGGTGGCTATTGACCAACATTGACCAGAGTTGACTTGTGTTGACTTAAGGGCATTTGTCAAATTAAGTAAGGAAGGTATTAATTAGAGATGTATTTATGCTATAGGAGGAAGCTAGGTCGGAGGATTGAGCACGAGTGATTATCCAACATCTTCGAGGGGATTCTTCTCACTATGCCTTACCCGATGAGGTGATTATGTGTGACCAGAAGGTCTTATGTGTATGATGAAAATGTGATGTATGTTGTATATGTTATATGTTATGATATGAGTATGATGATATGGACCGAAAGGTTAACAGAGTTATGGGAATGAAATCTACTAAGGCACCTGGATCGGAAGACCCCATAGAGTTATGGCCTGGAAAGGTGTATGTGCTGTACATGGTATTATGGGGAACTCACTAAGCATTATTGCTTACCGTTTGCATGTTATGTGTTTCAGGTACCAGTGATGATCGCGAGAAGGCGCCGGCTTGATCAGCACACACTTATGGTGGAGATGTTCGGAGATTCTATGGATTTTGATTTGTACTTATGTTATGTAAAAACAAATGATACACGTTTTTGAGAATCGCGATTGGGGTATTTTTATTAAATTAAAATGAAAAATTGTTTTGAAATTTCACGATGTTACAAGTTGGTATCAGAGCCTTGGTTTGAGGGATTCGGATTCACCTTCGGGTGTATTTGAACTCAAACTGAGGATTTGAGAAACATTTTCATAAAAGAAACAATTTTTCCAAAAAGTTAAAGAATTTGAGGAAAGCAGAAAGAAGCAGTGTGTACGATCAGCTAGCGCCCGAACGGTGATTTCCCAAAATACCCTTACGTTATGTGTTATGAGATATGATATGATATGATATGCATGCTAGAGTAGGCTAGGTATTAATGTTAGGACTAAAGTGGCCTGATTTGTGATGCCTTAGCCTAGGAGATTTCTGCTGCTAAGAGATGCGTGAGAGCGAGTAGGTAGTAGTGAGGAACTTATGAGAGGCTTACTGAATGGTAGCCTATGCCAGCGAGATGTAGAGTATTTGTAAGCTAAGATCCTAGGAGGAGGACTTGGGGTGAATTTTGATGTGGTGTGGGCGGTAGTATTTAGCCCGTACTACCGAAGACACTGGATCAGTACGCAGTCCAAGCAAGAATCTGTAGGGTACTAGGGAGCAAGTAGCGTTGAGTTACCGAGTGCGAGTATGCTCGAGCGAGTCTCTGATATTTTTATGTTGTATTTCAGAGGCATCATGGTTGGGACACACCACATACCGGGGACTAGCGAGGCGGTGTGAGTGATGAGGAGCTCCGCTAGATGATTCATGTTGAGGTGGCTGCGGCCATCCGAGCTGAGATACCAAAGATGTTTGGGTCTATCAAGACCACACTGATTGATACCTTTGATGAACGGTATGTCGTTCTTACTGACGCTGCTGTTGTCGCGGCCACTGCAGCCGTCACCGCTGCTAGGCCATAGGGGGGTGACCTGTTGCTATATTTGGAGTTCAGAAACACAAAGCCACCAGAGTTTGATGGGATGCAGAATCCGATTGGTTTGATGAGATGGATATCTAATATTGAGGAATGCTTCTACACCTGTTCGTATCCAGAGCATCTGAGGGTTCAGTTTGCACTGAACCAGCTTCGCTTGGGAGCGAAGGATTGGTGGAAATTTGAGACAACTCACCTTACTTCTACGGAGATCTCAGCGGTGACCTGGGAGAGGTTCACCACTATGTTCAGATATGAGTACGTTCCCCCAGTGGAATGGGAACGGTTTGCCCATGAGTTTTTGACCCTCAAGCAGGGTATTGAGTCGGTTACTGTGATCACAAGGAAGTTTCATGAGAGGGTGATGTTCTGCCCTGAGCACATGCCACCTGAGCAGGCGCACATGAGATGGTATCTGAGCATTCTGAGGAGGGACATTCAGGAGTTCGTATCAAACTTGACTTATCGGACATTTGATGCGCTTCACGCAAATGCCCGGAAGAGGGAGATTGAGTTGGAGACTCAGGCCAAGGAGGAGGCCGATTCTCAAGGCTTTGATAGGCGGCCGACACAGTCTCAGCCGGCAGCCAAGAGGGCAAAGCCCGTTGATTCGAGATCTGGAGGCTAGAAGGGTCGCACTTACGGAAAGTGTGGTAAGGGACAAGATGGAGAATGTCGATTTGGTGCTTGCTACAAATGTGGCAAGGAGGGGCATATAGCCAAGGACTACCCCAAGGGATTCTTGGTTTGCTTTCATTGCAACCGAACGGGCCATCGGAAGATCGAGTGTTTGCAGTTGCGGCGGACAACACAAGGAGCACAGTAGGGATCTGCCCCTGCTGTTGTGCGCGCTACTAAGGTTCGGCCAATCAAGGCCGTGGCACCGAAGGCTCGCGGGAGAGCCTTCCAGTTGACAGCGGATGAGGTCTGTGCGACTCCCAACACCGTGGCTAGTATGTATTCTGTTACTATTTGTTTATGATGAGATCTTGAGTTTATATTATGATATGCGTAGGTATTTTCCTGCTCACAACTTCCGCACACAACTGCTCACCGATATAGGTCACGCTCGAGCTTGGTCTGCTGGACGAGTGGTATTTCGTGATGGTCTGTGGAACATACGGTGACGAGGCTTCGGAGACAAAGTACCCTTCGCACGAGTACTTTAAGGTTTAGAATTACGAAAGATAAACTAAGGTTTAGGTCGGACTATCGATACAAATGGCGAAGGTTTCTCGAACTTGTCAGTCGAGACAATAGAACCATATGAACTTAGTATGGTGAGGACCACAATAACTCATGATGAATAATAGTAACGGACTCTTTACCGAACAAAGATTTGGCCGATTTGAATAATGCTTATTATACGATGATGTATCCCTAGTGTGTTCGACAATGTACTCCTAGTGTGTTCGACAATGTATTCTTTGTAAATGTTCTAGTGCTTTCTGTTTTGTCCTTGATGATAACAGTTCTACGTATCGTATCGCGATGAGCGAGTACATACTAAAGAAAGTGTTTTGATGACTAGTGTTGATAGTTTATACTACGATCCTCTTTGGTACCACTACGATCACCTGTCATATAAAAGTTATGAATAATTAAGATGAATAGGACAGTCGACTGAGTAACTCTGCCTGAAATCCACAACCAAACAAGGAACGGGAATTAAGGTGGAATCACTCACTCTAAGTGTACAACATTTTAGCTATGCACAACCGTGATGTATATGCTGAGCCATCATAGCTTCTCTGAACGGATCTTTTAGTTATCCCAAATACTGTGACTTGTTTCAATAAATGATTTATTATAATTATTTTTAAGTGTTTTCCCCAAGTTTTAATCTTATATAAATATAATTTAATTTTCTTTAAAGTAATTACCAAGTCGAAAACATACCACTGCTCGTTGGCGACTTCAAGGTTGATTCTCCTACGGTGATCATCAGAATGCGTCCATCTGCGCCCGAGTTCTTCAATATCGGGCAGTCCCTATGGTATTGTCCAGTCTCTCAACAACCATAACATGCTTGGTTTTCTTTAGCTCCAGGGACTTGGGAGATCGGTTGAGTTGTTACCCTACAGAAACGGATTGTGTGTCCTTTTCTCTAGCAGTTCAGACACTACATTTCCCAGCGTACTCCAGTATGGTGATAGTTGCACTTTCCACACTTTGGGAGGGTTCCAACATACCGATTGGTAGATGCTTGAGCAGCAGGCTTTGTAGCGGTGTACATAGTACTTGCTTGTTTCTCTTGCGGGGGTTCGTATGTTGTTCGCTTCTTCTTCCTCTTGTACCCTGAATTTCGATTATAGTCCTCTCCCTTTGATGGCTCGGGAACTGGGACATCCATGCCATGGTGGACTCCATGGTCGATGAGTCGATGAGCCTTGCAGTTGGCTCTATCGAATGTGGCTGGGTTACAAGATAGCACATATCCTTGGGTTGGGGAAATTAGGCCCCATATGTATCTTTCTATCTTATTGCTCTCCGGGGTAACCATCCCGAGGAATAGTGTTGCTATGTCACTCAACCTGTCAGTGTAGGTTACTATGTCTAAGTTGACCATTGTGAGCTCCCATAGTTCTTGTTCTAGCTTTTGAGCTTCGCCTCTCAGGCAGTATTCTTCCAGCATCATCTCTTTCAAGTTTTTCTAGCCCATAGTGTTAGTCACTGATAGAGTCAGTGACTTAACATGGCGATTCCACCATGTTAAGGCTCTGTCGGAGAAGGTGTAGGCATCAAACATGACTTTGCTCCCTTCTGGGCACGAAAAGATTTTGAAGACCGAATCTATTTTCTCGAACCATCGCATCAGGGCGATGAATCCTACATCTCCTTTGAAGGATTTGGGTTTGCAACTCACGAAGTCCTTATACGAACATTCCAGTTGGTATTCGTGGGTATCTCCATGATTGGTTGGGTGACCACCACTACCAGATCCACTGATACCATTTACGCGTATTTGGGTAAGGGCGGCTACCGTAGTTGCTGTTACCGCTAACTGAAAAGCAGCTAGGTCAAAATGTGGTGGTGGATTCTCTGTCGTCTTGTTGACTACACGTCTTACTAGTCTACCGCGACGCATCTTTTGCTAAGAATGCAAACATGAGATGGAATAAGTCTACAGCAGAGGATAAAAGCCGAAAGTTGAAAGACAAGGTTATCCTTATTCTGATTGTATCTAATCCTGACTTTCACTGTGTTCTGGAAACAATTCATTGTAGAGTCTATACAGAATAAACTTTAGGAATTACAAATGGCTATCCTCGAATGAACATTTGTGACTTGAATAACCGTTACCATCTATATGTAAGAAAATAATCCTAACACATAATGTGAGCAGTGTTTCCACCTAACTCATTAAGTTAACCATGATTATTAGTTATTAGTGTGACGCATATGACGTTGTGGTTACTTCGGCTGATCCCTCCTTGAAAAATTCTTTTGAACTTACTCTTGTTCCTCATTGACTCTTCTGTTGACAATTATGAGGAAGTGGTTAGGGTTTGTCGTGCGAGAATGGATGTGACTAAATAATCTATGAGAATTAGAGTAACTTCATGGGGTGCTTCTTACAGAGTCCTCCTATAATTGTACAATGTATACAAGTTGTATATAACTTAAGACTAAATAGACCTTCGAATAAGTGATCCTAATCGAAAACCACAACAAAACAAGGAACAGGTAGTGAAGCATAGATCACAAATTCTAAGTATATAAAATCTCAATTATATAAAACCATGAAAGTATACACATAACAACTATAGACCTATCCATAAAGGTCTTTTATGTTATCACATAAGTTATTTATATAGCGCCTAAAATACTCCTATATTATTTTAATGTAATGTACTTAGTATGTTTCCAACTTGTTACCGCGTTATAGTGTCATAGAATACTCCTATATTATTCTAACATTCATGTTCTGATCTAGAGATCCCTTGTATAGAGTTAGGTAAGTTTTAACACCATTGCAACACGACATCACTCCCAAGCACATGTCGGTCGCATCTTAAATGAGGCTATATTGATCCCAGATACGATTACATAACTTCCTAGGTTTGACCACAATATTCAACCTTTAAATACTTGTATTATGTTCTTCTTGTGATACTTGTTTAGTATGTATACATGTATAAGCAAGTAGGTATATTTTTATAACTTATTGTTATATTCATAAAAGATATTATTATCCAGAGCAGTTAAGACCCATTGTATTTATAGTTGTATATCTTTTATCGGTTGATATACTTATTTCACTATAAACAATGCTCTGATACCAATCTGTCACACCCCAAAACCGGAACGACGAAAACGTTCTGGGGTGGAGGACATCATGTGGTGGTGGATTCTCTATCATGTTGTTGACTACACGTCTTACTGGTCTACCGCGAGGCATCTTTTGGTAAGGATGCAAAGATGAGATGGAATAAGTCTACAACAGAGGATAAAAGCCGAAAGTTGAAATACAAGGTTATCCTTGTTCTGAGTGTATCTGATCCTAAATTTCACCGAGTTATAGAAACAATTCATAGTAGAGTCTACACAGAATAAACTTAATGAATTACAAATAGCTATCCTCGAATGAACATTTGTGACCTGAATAACTGTTACCAGCTATATGTAAGAAAATAATCCTAACATATAATGTGAGCAGTGTTTCCATGTAACTCATTAAGTTAACCATGATTATTAGTTATTAGTGTGACACATATGACGTTTTGGTTACTTCGACTGATCCCTCCTTGAAAAATTCTTTTGAACTTACTCTTGTTCCTCATTGACTCTTATGTTGACCACTATGAGGAAGTGGTTAGGGTTTGTCGTGCGAGAATGGATGTGACTAAAGAATCTATGAGATTTAGAGCAACTTCATGGGGTGCTCCTTACAGAGTCCTCCTATAATTGTACAATGTATACAAGTTGTATATAATTTAATACTAAATAGACCTTCAACTATGTGATCCTACTCCAAAACCACAACAAAACAAGGAACAGGTAGTGAAGCATAGATCACAAATTCTAAGTCTATAAAATCTCAATTATATAAAACCCTGAAAGTATACACATAACAACTATAGACCTATCCATAAAGGTCTTTTAAGTAATCACATAAGTTATTTATATAGAGCCTAAAATACTCCTATAGTATTTTAATGTAATGTACTTAGTATGATTCGAAATTGTTACCGCGTTATAGTGTCATAAAATACTCCTATAGTATTCTAACATTCATGTTCTGATCTATAGATCCCATGTATAGAGTTAGGTAAGTTTTAACACCGTTGCAACACGACATTAATCCCAAGCACATGTTAGTCACATCTCAAATGATTACAGTTAATCAGGCTATATTGATCCCAGATACAATTACATAACTACCTCGATTTGACCACAGTATTCAACCTTTAAATACTTCTGTTATGTTCTTCTTGAGATACTTGTTCTAGTATGTATACATGTATAAGAAAGTAGGTATATTTTTATAACTTATTGTTATATTCTTAAAATATATTATTATCCAGAGCACTTAAGCCCCATTGTATTTATAGTTGTATATCTTTTATCGATTGATATATTTAGTTCACTATAAACAATGCTCTAATACCAATCTGTCACACCCCAAAACCGGAACGGCGAAAACGTTTTGGGGTAGGGGACATTATGGTTAGTATCACAAGACATGCATCATAGTAATCAAAGTAAATAAACAACCATTTCTTTAGAAAGAAAGTGTTCACAACGTGTGTGTTCACAAAACATAGTATACGTAAGCAAATAACAAAACAAGACTTGAAGTTATTATGCTCCATCTTCTGAATATCCAGTGCGAGTACATGTCTACTAGCTTCTTGAGAATACAAGTTATTTGAAAGAGTTTATTAGCAATTAAGTTGGTGAGTTCTTAAGATTTTAGTGATGTATGTAAGTTGTAAAAAGTTTAGTAAGATGTAGTAAGTTTGGAAGTTTTGTTTTAAAAAAATTTGCTTGTTCCTCCAGAAAATCCTATACTTCCTGCTTGGATGAAAGATAAGTAAAAATAACTCTATAATTTGTTCTATGAGTACTAAATGGATACAAGTTATATAAAATCCATAGTAAACAAACAATAGGTTATGTGTATCTTCCTTAAGCCCACAACCAAACAAGGAACAGGAAATGAGGTGGATGACACACATCCCAGTGGTTGTTAGATCCTTGTTGTATATAACCCTGGTGTATTCCCTTGGTACTCATGGAGTTAACTGTAACAGTTCTTTTATAATTTATAAAAAGATTCTTTTAAGAAAACCATTATATCTTATAATAAAATGGTAGCTACAGTGGTTCCTTCTATAATTACTTAGTTTATACTAGCTATATATGATCTAATATCGAACAGATAGTTAATTGTGTGAATCTGCCCTAAGCCCACAACCAAACAAGGAACATGGAACGAAGTGGAAGGCACACATCTAGCTACCTATTGGATATTAATTATATATAACTTTTGTTGTATAAACTAACGTATTATAGAGTTAACTACCTAAGGTCCTTTAAAATGACGGTTTAATAAAATGGACTAAACCAATTACTGGTAAGTTTCTAGTTTGTATATCAAAAGTTCTGCTTTGAAAAGTATGTTTTGTACTAGAAAATTGTGCATTGAATTTGTATCCTATGACCTGACCCATACATGGTACCCCTTATGATGACTTAATGTATAAGGAACATATATATATAACTAATATCGAATGAATAATAGGTTGGGTGAATCCGGTCTAAGCCCTCAACCAAACAAGGAACAGGAAATGATGCAGAAAACACACATCCTATTACCTATCAAATATTATTAGTATATATCTCTTGATGTATACATTAAGGAATCATAAGGTTAGCATTATGGTCCCTTTCTATTGAGTGTACTAGACCTGACTGTTCTGATTGTCATTTGTAAAATGAAAGTTTTCCCTAGTTTATAACTATCTTGACTCGAAAATAGTCTGCGTTAACTTTCAAGTGGCACTGTCACTTTATGAAAGTAATAGGAAAATATAAGTACCTAGCTATCTTATGAATTAACAACCTGACGTACTGATTTCCTTAAAAACATGTTTGTTTTATTAAGATCATAATGTGAACGTTATTTCCCATACTATACGCTCTCCCCGTTAAAAGATTCTGGGAACCAAACGCGACATTAGCAAACCAGTTGCTAGGCCGTGTAATCCACATTAAATTTATATGGTCATGTATACCCAATAAGTTATCACTTTTTGTTAATAACAATGCGTTAGTGTTTATTCGTATAGTTAGATCATGTAAGTGTTCCATGCTATAGCATCTTAGTATGTTTGTTCTATTATAGTATCTTAGTATGTTCTTTCTGTTGTCGTGTATTGTATCCTGCTCACTGTTTCTCTTTATAGTATGTTCTAGTATCTAGTATGAACTGAACCTCTAAACTATACGCTTTATAGTTTACTAGTGTTTTACTTGAACTGTTATTGAAAAGACTCGTTTTACTACTAAGTTATGCTCGTACTTTTAAAAAATGGAGTTTTAGTTAAACTAAAAAGTAACATAACTTTAAAAGAACTATTGAAATGTTTTGACCACTTATAAAAGATATAAGAAATCTTTTGAAATATATTTATAAAAAATATTAACACAATTATCATTGTGTTTCAACTTGTATATTCCCCCCCCCCCCCCCCTTTAAAGCATTTAAAACAGTTTAAAAGATTAATTACGGGGTACGAACTCACCTGATGTGGGTGATTCAAACGAATATGTGTGTAAGGATGAGAAGTTCCACGAATGAACTACTGAGGCTTAACAACTCCTAAATGACCTATAATGGCATAACTATAATGTTTTGAAGAAACCAAATGCAACGAAACACCACGGGACTAGGAAGCACTTTGACCAAGTGTTGGAATCACATGTGATTCAACTAAGGGGAGTGTACAACCACTTTGAGGAGTGTGCAACCAGGAGTGTACAGTTAGGGACTGTACAGCCGTACACTCATGGTAAATAGTGCACAAAAGTGTTTTCCAAAGGTAGGGATGTTTGTGGGACAAATGTCCAAAAAGTGTTGAAGCTAGAAAAGCATTTTAGAGGCCTTTAACGGGTGTTTTGAGGGGTGTACGGCCACACATGGGAGTACGGCCATACACACCTTAACAACTTGTAAAAAGTGGTGATAGTTGGTCCTAAGCCTCTAACTTGAAACCCCTAAGTTTTCTTGATCATGTTCTTAGCATCAACAGGAGTTTGAAGCCAAATAACACCAAGCAAAGCGGTGCACGGCCACATGGGGAGTGTACGGCCATACATTCCTTGATGATCATGTTCTAGGCATTTTCTAAGGCTAAATAAAGTGTTCTAATCAAGATTCCAGCAAAGGGAAAGAGTACTTACGATCTGGAGGCTCAAGAAGGCTCAAAATCACGAAGAACAAGTGTGTGTACTTGGTGTTCTTGGTGAAATGGATGGAGATTTGAAGATCTAGCCAAAACATGATTTCAAATGGATGAAATCAAAGGATGTAACTAGGAGATGAAGTGTAACAACAAATCAAGGAAAGAACACTTACCACTTGTGACAACCCGATATTTCAACTCTTTGTAATGACCTAAAAGGTCAAGTATTGTAACCACTTTTGAGTTAATAAAATTAACTTTCATAATAAAATGTCCAAATAGTTCTATTTAAATTCCTTCTATATTTAAATATCTTTAAACCATGATCGTACGTAAAAAGAACGCCCAAATCCGATTTCGTATATTGAAGTTATGATTTTTTTAAAAGAAAGTCGTTAAACACTATGAGTTATAAAATAAATAATAAAAATAATTTCGGAATTTGCCAACGAAGTCTAAACGAAAGTTGTAGAGCGTAGTCTCACCTACGCGTGGATATAAAGACCATCGAAAACAGAGTTCGTATGAAGAAGATATGAATTTTTGAAGTTTATTAAATAAATTATATATTTATTTAATTCAAAATACAAGCATTATCCGAGGAGTCAGCGTCCTCATCCGAGGTACGCGCTGCGTACTCCTGTACGCCCTGCGTACCTGAGGGACTTGGCCTCGAATCGTCCACATCGCCCTATGCGAGGCTACCGACCCGCCGTCCCATCCGACCCGACAGACTGATCTGTCACATCCGAAGCCGATGCAGTCGAGGCTTCGGTCATGCATGACGTACGCGTACGCGCTGCGTACGAGCGTACGCCCCGCGTACAAGGCTTCTCGGACCCTCCTATAAATAGCATGCGAGGGCTTCCGAGAAAAATGCTCATTTCTCTCCTTTCTTTCACGATATTGTCTCGTTTTCCGTGCCCGTTCAAACCCGAAGCTCTGGTCTTTTTGCTCAAGTCCTGAGGGTCGATTTTACTCCCGAGATTCCCGAGAATCCCGAGAAAAATCCGTTTCCCGAGACGAAACTCTGCCCGGTTCTCCATCTCGCTATCTCCAAACTTTCAAGTGAGTTCATACCCCTTAATTTACCTTTTAAAGGTTCCATAAATTCTTTTATATGCTTTCAAGGGGGGGATTACAAGTAAAACACACGAGTATTATCGTGTGTTACATAAAGAACTCTTTTATATGCTTTTATATATCCAAATCACATGCGATTTACAAACTTTTAAGGAACTTTCATATATATATATATATATATATATATATATATATATATATATATATATATATATATGTTAAAATAGCATTCTATCTTTTGAAATATAAATTTGTTGTAATGCATGTATAAACTAAACTTTCTTAGATTATACTTATCATTCTTAGACTCTACACCTAAAATCTATGCTTTCATAACAAATGATTCCTTTTCTTGGTATTTCTAAACAAACGAGACACATTTTTAGAAAACTATAATAGGTATAGTTTTACGAACAAATTTCTAACTCTTATGTACAAGAAACATGAATTTCAAGAAGTCACTTTCGTATACAAGAACAAACGTAACATTTTAACAAGTAGATCTGTTTTTATACCACAGTTTTTGTGAGACACTAACTTCATGTACGTTCGAGTACACATTTCAAGTCTTGTATTATATACCAGAATCCCTTGGAGGGGGAGCATGGTGTTTGTGTATAGATCTATACGGGCTTGACAACCCGCACCCTGACTGTTAGCTGCAGTCCACCGTTTGGGGTGACAAACGTCATAACATTCCAACGCCTGAAGAACGTTGTGTATAGGCATTCCGAGTCAATAGTATGGTTATAAAACTCACATGGGGTATTAAAAATGCATTGATTTGCAAGGTTTTCAAACACATTGGTTGTTTTACACTTACATACATTTTTAGAAACAAACATTGGTCTTGAGTAAAGGCTACTTTTATACTAGTAGAAAATATAGGATTTTCTAAACACAAACAAACAAAGACAAAACATTTCATTTCATACAAACATTGTCACTTAAATACTTATGAAACTCACCAGCTTAAATGCTGATCTACTCTTTCAAAATTACTTGTATGTCCCAGGAAATCAGTAATTTCAGGTATTCATTACGCTTTTGATGAAGGGATGCTGCGGCGCCAGTTTAATCTCGTATTTTGATATCATATTGTAATTGGTTTTGAACATGTAACTTTTGACAAATGTAAACTTTCAATTATATATATATATATATATATATATATATATATATATATATATATATATATATATATATATATATATATATATATATATATGATGGTTGTATTGCTTTCTTTACTATGTATTCATTTGTTACGCTACCACATGAACTCATCCACCCCCGAACGTTTCCGCCGTTCAGGTTTGGGGGTGTGACAGATTGGTATCAGAGCAATGTTTATAGTGAATTAAGTATATCGAATCACATAAGATATACAAACTATAAATGCTTAAGGGACTAATGCTCTCTGACAAAAGGATTTTTATTTACGCCTAAGCCGCGTTTCGTGTAAACTTAAAAATGTTAGTTCACGCAAGTATAAACACATGCATACAACACATTATTTTCATGGTTATTAACTATACAACAAGTATTTGGACAAGTTGGATACTACGATTAAGACTCGATATATGTAATCAGATTTAGGAAAAATATAGCGTGATCAACTATATTTGCCCGAAATCGGACCAATGTATATCGAGGAACGCTCGTAGTGAGCAACAAGTCAAAAACTTACCAAAAACATCACAAACATCAAACACAAGAATTTAAATACTATAGGAGTATTTGGTGCATAAGCTAGATTAATTAGTATTACATGTATCAAGTTTTATTCAAATCTTATAACCCTATTCTCGTATAGTCAAATGGCTGGATTTCACCCGCATGGAGACCCCTACTAGCCACAACAGGGCAACGAAGGATGGATTGAAGAGGATCCGGAAGAAGACGAAGAGCCCATTGAGTTGGATAGCGGGGACGACTCCGGGACAGACTCAAAACCGGAAATACTCAACCCTCCACCCATTAGGAGGAACTTTCAAGGACCAACTCCCGTCTGGGGAAGTCACCTCGTCCACTGGAGCCAACAACAAAGTATATGCTCTCCTTACGGCATGTGCCGAGATTTCTACGATGTCCGAAATGGAGGTTCAGCCGATCGGGCACTCCCGGTTATGGTGGGAAAACTCGCCAATCAGTCCTACCAATCGGGTGTTCAAGCAAACCGAATCCGAGAGGTTAACGTGGAAGTACAAATCCACACGGCCAATATCAACCGCTTAGAGATGTTGCAGAACGACATCCACGTTCGCACCGAAGCATTCCAAGCACAAGTGAATGCAGCCTTCGCAGAATTAAGGGAACAACAAGCCACCCTTGTTAGGCGTCTTATGGAGTCAAAGCAATCAGATGCTGAATCGAGCTCCAAGCGCAACACACGTCGCAAGTAGTACTTGTGGAAACCTCAAATTTTGTTATAACTTAGGACCTCGGCTAAAAGTCTTTAAATTTCTCGAACTTTGTAATCGGAGACCCTTATAAGGGTCAGATTTTCATAATCGTTGTATCAACTTTTATATTAATATAAGTAACACTATTATTACTACGTTGAGTATTTTGTTCAAACCTTGAAAAGTCATCGAGAAACCAAATACTTGTTTCATACTTTCAGTCTTACAAATAACTTTCATTTTTCTATGCTATCATCTATTGTCGAACCATGGCAATTTGGTTCATGAGACACATTCATTTGTCACTTATTCTTATCCATATCATCATCTTTTAAACGTATAGTTAAAGATACCACCACGCAGGAATACAAGGCGTAACCCTATCAATGAAACACCGATACCACCACCTTCACCTTCACCTCCTCAATTTGATGCTGTCATGTTCCAAGCAGCAGTCACCGCAGCGGTAGCAGCTGCCATGTCACAAATGAATAACTCGAGTACCAATGACTCGAGAACTGGCACACACCTTTCTAACCATGGCGAGAGTCATGGGCAACCCCGAGAATGCACATATAAGGACTTTACTAATGCAAAACCCCGTATGTTTTATGGAGCTGGTGGTGTGATGGCTCTAAGACAGTGGATTGAAAGGACAGAAGCAGTCTTTGAAATCTGCTCCTGCCCCGAGCACAGCAAGGTCAAATTTGCAACCTTCACACTCATTGATAGAGCTTTGACTTGGTGGAACGGCCACGTTAAAGTACTTACTCTAATAGTGGCAAACTCCATACGCTGGGAGAGCCTCAAAGCCATGATGATGAGAGAATACTGCCCACGGGGAGAGATTCAAAGGCTCGAACATGAACTCTGTACTCTCGGAATGGTTGGTACCGACATCGCAACATATACCAACAGATTCTGCGAGCTGGCAATCCTTTGCCCAGATATGATTGCTCCTTAGAGCAAGAAAATAGAGAGGTACATATTGGGACTGACGACCCAATTACGGTCAAGCGTGTTAGCCTCTAAACCTGACACCTTTGAAAGTGCTAAGGAATTGGCACAATCTCTGATTGACTACGGAGGCCATCGGAACTCAACTGTTTCTGCACCAGAACCACAGAGAGGAAACAACAACAACAACAACAACAACAACAACAACAACAATAGGAAGAGAGTATGGAATAAAGGGAAGGGTGGGTCTTCCCAAGAACCCGCAAAGAAACAATTGGTTTCAGTAAATGCTGTCACGGTACCTACTACAACTCCTACAATCACCTACCCAACAAAGCCTTATGAAGGTAACCGTCCAAAGTGCACCAAATGCAGTCACCACCACCATGGACCTTGTCGGGAAATGTAGTGCGCCAACTGCAACAGAAAGGGACACACAGCCCATTTCTGCAAGGATCCCGCAAGGCCGATCACTCAAGTTCCCAGTGCAGGTATAGGCCAGACTTGCTACGGTTGTGGCGAGGTGGGCCACTACAGGAGGAACTGCCCCAAGATAGCAGGCACTAGCGGCGTAGGACGAGTTTTGACTATAGGCCACGACGAAGCTATAGCAGACCCAACTGTAGTTGCTGGTATGTTCCTCCTCGATAATTCATATGCATGCATATTATTCGATAATGGAGCGGAGAGAAGCTTCGTGAGTCAAAACTTTATTCACTTACTTAAACCTAAACCAAGAAAACTAGAAAAATCATTATGGCCAATGGAATAACCGAAAACACTAACTACATATACAAGGACTGTACGTTAACTTTAGACAGTCATTCTTTCCCAATCAATCTTATGCTGGTTCCTATTAAAAGTTTTGACGTCATAGTCGGTATGGATTGGTTTAGTCTTCTTCGCGCCAACATTATTTGTTTTGAAAAAGCAGTTCGCCTTAATCTTTCTAACAACGAAACATTAGTGATTTACGGCGACAAATCAAGTACGAACCTTCGTATCATTTCGTGCATCCAGGCTCGAAAATGTTTACGGAAGGATTGTCGAGCATTCCTAGCGCACATCGTCGATACAAGCCAGGAACTAAAGGACATCAAGAACATTCCAGAAGTACGCGATTTTCCCGATATCTTTCCAGAAGAACTACCAGGATTACCACCACAACGCCAAGTCGAATTCAGAATCGACTTAGTTCCAGGGGCTACCCCAGTAGCGAAATCGCCTTATCGTCTGGCACCAGCAGAGATGCAAGAACTTTCCAGTCAACTTAATGAACTCCTGCAAAAAGGATTCATAAGACCAAGTTTCTCACCTTGGGGAGCACCGGTCTTGTTCGTAAAGAAGAAGGACGGATCGTTCCGTATGTGCATCGACTACAGAGAGCTGAACAAAATTACTGTCAAGAACCGTTATCCCCTACCCCGCATTGATAATTTGTTTGATCAACTTCAAGGAGGAAACTACTTCTCGAAGATAGATCTATGATCCGGATATCATCAATTACGGGTACTTGAGGGGGATATTCCCAAGACAGGTTTCCGAACTCGTTATGGGCACTACGAATTTGTCGTAATGCCATTTGGATTAACCAACGCACCAGCAGTATTTATGGAGCTAATGAATAGGGTATGCCGTCCCTACTTAGATCAGTTCGTCATCATCTTTATCGATGATATACTTATCTACTACCGAAGTAAGGAAGAGCATAGTCAACACCTACGAAAATTCCTAGAAACACTACGATCGGAGAAACTCTATGCGAAGTTCTCTAAATGCGAATTTTGGATTCGAAGAGTCGAATTTTTGGGCCACGTGGTTAGCGAGAAAGGGATACACATGGACCCCTCCAAAATCAAAGCCATCGAGAACTGGTCAGCACCAAAGACACCTACATAAATTCGTCAATTTCTAGGTCTCGCTGGCTACTATCGCAGATTTATAAAGAACTTCTCTAGCATTGTGAAACCTCTTACTACATTAACCCAGAAAGGCATGGCCTTCGACTGGGAAGCAAAACAAGAGAAGGCGTTCCAAACACTGAAACAGGCCTTGTGCACCGCACCGATACTATGCCTCCCCGAAGGGATAGAAGACTCCGTAGTGTATTGCGATGCGTCAAACCAAGGACTTGGTTGTGTTCTTATGCAGAGAGGGAAAGTTATTGCTTATGCCTCCCGACAACTTAAGACACACGAAGTGAACTATACGACACACGATCACAAGAGCCTTCAACACATTTTTGATCAGAAGGTACTCATCATGCGACAACGACGATGGGTTGAGTTACTCAATGACTACGAATGCGAAATTCGTTATCATCCTGGTAAGGCCAACGTGGTAGCTGACACCCTCAGTCGAAAGGAATACACTGGTCGGAGGGTCAAATCTCTGACTATGACTATCCATTCCCACTTATCCACCCAAATTAAAGAGGCACAAATGGAAGCTTTGCGACCTGAAAACGTGGCGGGTGAATCCCTGCGGGGAATGGAAAAGAATCTAGAAGTAAAGGGTGGCGGAGCATATTATCTTATGGACCGAATCTGGACGCCAAAACATGGCGGGTTCAGAGACGTAGTAATGACTGAAGCACACAACACGAGGTATTCCGTTCACCCGGGTTCAGATAAGATGTATCTGGATCTTAAAAACTCGTACTGGTGGCCTAACATGAAAGCAGAAATTGCTACCTTCGTAAGTAAATGGCTTACTTGCGCTACGGTTAAGGTCGAGTATCAGAAACCTTCAGGATTACTACAACAACCGGAGATACCAGAATGGAAATGAGAACGGATCACTATGGACTTCATAACCAAGTTGCCCAAGACGACGGGTGGACTTGATACCATATGGGTCATCGTCGACAGGTTGACCAAATCCGTGCATTTCCTACCCATCAAGGAGACTGAAAAAATGGAAAAGCTTACAAGAACTTACTTAAGGGAAGTAGTGTGACTGCATGGTGTTCCGATATCCATTATCTCCGACCGAGATAGTAGATTCACTTCAAGATTCTGGCAGTCACTACAAGGTTCCCTGGGGACTAAGCTAGACATGAGTACAGCCTACCACCTACAAACAGACGGGCAGAGTGAGAGAACGATACAAACTTTAGAAGATATGCTGAGAGCCTGTGTGATTGACTTTGGAAAGGAATGGGATATCCATTCACCCCTTGTCGAATTTTCATACAACAATAGTTATCATACAAGCATAAAGGTTGCTCCGTTCGAAGCCCTCTATGGTCGAAAGTGCAGATCCCCTCTGTGCTGGACTGAAGTTGGCGTTACCTAGTTAGCTAAAGGAAGAGTTCCTGAAAGCACTCTCACCGGTCCGGAAATCATACGAGAAACGACAGACAAGATCGTTCAGATTCGTGAACGATTGAAAGCCTCTAGAGACCGACAGAAAAGCTACACTGACCAAAGGAGGAAACCTTTGGAATTCCAGGTAGGAGACCACGTCTTATTAAAGGTCTCACCGTGGAAGGGTTTAGTACACTTTGGAAAGTGTGGGAAACTAAATCCAAGATACATAGGGCCTTTCGAGATTCTTGCCAGAATCGGCCATGTGGCTTACAAGCTTAACCTACCGCATGAACTTAGTAACATCCATCCAACCTTCCACGTCTCAAACTTGAAAAAGTGTCTGTCTGACGAGACTCTTGTTATTCCACTCGACGAGATCGAGATCAACGAGAGCCTCAACTTTGTGGAAGAACCAGTAGAAATCATGGACCGAGAGGTGAAACAAACAAAACAAAGTCGCATACTCATTGTGAAGGTTCGCTGGAGAGCCAAGCGGGGACCTGAATTCACATGGGAACGCAAAGATCAGATGAAACAAAAGTACCCTCATCTCTTTCATGTTCACTAGTATCTTTATTACTTTAAATTTTGGGACGAAATTCTCTCTAACGGGGGGATGATGTGACAACCCGATATTTCAACTCTTTGTAATGACCTAAAAGGTCAATTGTAACCACTTTTGAGTTAATAAAATTAACTTTCATAATAAAATGTCCAAATAGTTCTATTTAAATTCCTTCGATATTTAAATATCTTTAAACCATGATCGTACGTAAAAAGAACGCCCAAATCCGATTTCGTATATTGAAGTTATGATTTTTTTTAAAAGAAATTCCTTAAGCACTATGAGTTATAAAATAAATAATAAAAATAATTTCGGAATTTGCCAACGAAGTCTAAACGAAAGTTGTAGAGCGTAGTCTCACCTACGCGTGGATATAAAGACCATCGAAAACAGAGTTCGTATGAAGAAGATATGAATTTTTGAAGTTTATTAAATAAATTATATATTTATTTAATTCAAAATTCAAGCATTATCCGAAGAGGAGTCAGCGTCCTCATCCGAGGTACGCGTTGCGTACTCCTGTACGCCTTGCGTACCCGAGGGACTTGGCCTCGAATCGTCCACATCGCCCTATGCGAGGCTACCGACCCGTCCGACCCGCCCGTCCGACCGACCCGCCGTCCCATCCGACCCGACAGACTGATCCGTCCCATCCGAAGCTGAGGCAGTCGAGGCTTCGGTCAGGCATGACGTACGCGTACGCGCTGCGTACGAGCGTACGCCCCGCGTACGAGGCTTCTCAGACCCTCCTATAAATAGCATGCGAGGGCTTCCGAGAAAAATGCTCATTTCTCTCCTTTCTTTCACGATATTGTCTTGTTTTCCGTGCCCGTTCAAACCCGAAGCTCTGGTCTTTTTGCTCAAGTCCCGAGGATCGATTTTACTCCTGAGATTCCCGAGAATCCCGAGAAAAATCCGTTTTCCGAGATGAAACTCTGCCCGGTTTTCCATCTCGCTATCTCCAAACTTTCAAGTGAGTTCATACCCCTTAATTTACCTTTTAAGGGTTCCATAAATTCTTTTATATGCTTTTATATATCCAAATCACATGCGATTTAAAAATTTTAAGGAACTTTCATATATATATATATATATATATATATATATATATATATATATATATATATATATATATATATATATATATATATATATATATAACATATGTTAAAATAGCATTCTATCTTTTGAAATATAAATTTGTTGTAATGCATGTATAAACTAAACTTTCTTAGATTATACTTATCATTCATAGACTCTACACCTAAAATCTATGCTTTCATAACAAATGATTCCTTTTCTTGGTATTTCTAAACAAACGATACACATTTTTAGAAAACTATAATATGTATAGTTTTACGAACAAATTTCTAACTCTTATGTACAAGAAACATGAATTTCAAGAAGTCACTTTCGTATACAAGAACAAACGTAACATTTTAACAAGTAGATCTGTTTTTATACCACAGTTTTTGTGAGACACTAACTTCATGTACGTTCGAGTACACATTTCAAGTCCTGTATTATATACCAGAATCCCTTGGAGGGGGAGCATGGTGTTTGTGTATAGATCTATACGGGCTTGACAACCCGCACCCTGACTGTTAGCTGCAGTCCACCGTTTGGGGTGACAAATGTCATAACATTCCAAAGCCTGAAGAACGTTGTGTATAGGCATTCCGAGTCAATAGTATGGTTATAAAACTCACATGGGGTATTAAAAATGCATTGATTTACAAGGTTTTCAAACACATTGGTTGTTTTACACTTACATACATTTTTAGAAACAAACATTGGTCTTGAGTGAAGGCTACTTTTATACTAGTAGAAAATATAGGATTTTCTAAACACAAACAAACAAAGACAAAACATTTCATTTCATACAAACATTGTCACTTAAATACTTATGAAACTCACCAGCTTAAATGCTGATCTACTTTTTCAAAATTACTTGTATGTCCCAGGAAATCAGTAATTTTAGGTATTCATTACGCTTTTGATGAAGGGATGTTGCGGTGCCAGTTTAATCTCGTATTTTGACATCATATTGTAATTGGTTTTGAGCATGTAACTTTTGAAAAATGTAAACTTTCAATTATATATATATATATGATGGTTGTATTGCTTTCTTTACTATGTATTCATTTGTTACGCTACCACATGAAGTCATCCACCCCCTAACGTTTCCACCGTTCAGATTTGGGGGTGTGACACCACTTTTGAAGATCAAGATGAAATACGGGATGATAATTGAGATAAAAACTCGATGTTCTTGACTTGAAAACTGAAGAATGACTTGAAAATGGAAGGATAACATACTTAAGGAGGGTTATGTACGACCCAACATGGGTGTACGGTCGTACACTCATGTGTACGGCCATACACTCCCTCATATGGAGTGTATGGCTGGATTTTGGTGTTTAAAGTGTAAGCGATCCAATCCATTACTCAATCCTTTAATGCACTGAGCTTTGAGCCTTTGAACAAACTCTATACAAGACTAAGCGATAGCAAAAACGAGTCTGGCACTCAGTTGAGTTGACTGTTGGACTTACAAAGAAAAAAAAATAGGGTTGTAACAAGTATGCTGGAAATTTACCGAAGTGCAGCAAGTGTAATTTCCATCATATAGGAAATTGCCATGAGATGCACTATAAGAACTGCACTAGAAAGTGGTACACTGCCCGTTTTTGTAGGTCACCTACATAACCAATCACTCAGGTTCCTGGCGTTGGGGTAGGTCGGGCGTGTTTTGAATACAATGAAGCTGGACACTTCAAATGTGACTGTCCAAAGGCTAAGAATGTCAGTGGTATGGGAAAAATATTGGCTATTAGTCACAAGGAAGTTGTTGTGGACCCAACTATGGTTACATGTACATTTCTTCTCAACAACTCATATGCATGCATTCTATTTGATAACGGTGCTGAGAAAAGCTTCATGATCTATAAATTCGAACACTTACTTAAACAAAATTCCCAACCACTAAATGATATTGTCACACCCCAAGCAACAACATCATCCATTGCATTAATAGCAAAGCTTAATACATGTGTTTTCTTTTGCTAGATATAAGACACCAAAATATGTAATCAAAATAAAAGATGAGTCTTGACAGCTCCGTCTTCTCAAAACCTGGTCATCACACCTGTCTACTGGTGACCTTAGAATACAAGTTATATTGAAAGCGTAGATCTGCATTTAAGCTGGTGAATTCATAAATACTTTAGTGTCATTGTATAAGTTTGATGAACAGACTTGTAAAGCTTCAATGTAAATGTTCAATAAAAATGTTTGTATACGTTTGAAAAGCCTAGAAAATCCTATATTTCCTACTAGTATAAAATGTAGTCTTCTACCAAGACCTAACTATTTAGAAGGTTTGTTTCTCCGTAAGAATGAAGGTTTTTCCCAAGTACAACTATTATTATCAAAATATAGTTTACCTCATCGTTTATGTGAATGGGTCACAATGTAAAGATAATAGGGAAAATTATATAATCACTAAAATTGTATCCATTTGTCTAGGATAAACACGGCGAGGTAAATCGCCGAAAAGTACAACCGAGGACATCCGACGATGTGCAGTTTCCCACTATAGCTAACAACCCGGTGTAGGATGGTCAGTCCCGTATAGTATCTCCTATACTATACTTATTATAATTTACTAGTAATGTTGTTTGAAATTTCCAAGTATGTTTGTACACCTTTGCTACACAAAAGTGTTGGAACTGAAGTAACATCTTTTGTATCAATATATATATATATATATATATATATATATATATATATATATGTATATATGTATATGTATATATATATATATGTATATATATATATATACTTACTACATAAGGGTATAGATATGGTTTTAACAATATATATGTTTAAAAGAGGTTTTGTAATACATTTAAAGAGTTTGCAACAATAAATAATAATGATTTGACGTCAATTCATAAAACGATTTAAAAGTAGTTAGTTAGATAAAAAAATTTAAGGAAATTGAAATCAATGTTTGAAACACTGTTATAAATCACATGTGATGGATTATATAACTATATGTTTTCTACTTGTATTCTCCCCCTTAAAAGCATTTAAAGTCATTTACAAGATAGATTAAGGGGTATGAACTCACCTATAATGAGCAGTTTGACTGAAAGTGTTGGATAATGTGCTAGGTGTCAAGTGAAGACTTGAACACACACAATGATCCTATTGGTAAAGACATATATATATATATATAACTAGGAGATGAAGTGTAACAACAAATAGAGGAAAGAACACTTACCACTTTTGAAGATCAAGATGAAAGACGGGATGATAGTTGAGAGAAAAACTCGATGTTCTTGACTTGAAACCTGAAGAATAACTTGAAAATGGAAGGATAACATACTTAAGGAGGGTTATGTACGGCCCAACATGGAGGTACGGTCGTACACTCATGTGTACGGCCATACACTCCCTCATATGGAGTGTATGGCTGGATTTTGGTGTTTAAAGTGTAAGTGATCCAATCCATTACTCAATCCTTTAATGCACTGAGCTTTGAGCCTTTGAACAAACTCTATACAAGACTAAACGATAGCAAAAACGAGTCTGACACTCAGTTGAGTTGACTGTTGGACTTACAAAGAAAAAAAATCGGGTTGTAACAAGTATGCTGGAAATTTACCGAAGTGCAGCAAGTGTAATTTCGATCATATAGGAAATTTCCATGATATGCACTATAAGAACTGCAATAGAAAGGGGTACACTGCCCGTTTTTGTAGGTCACCTACATAACCAATCACTCAAGTTCCTGGCGTTGGGGTAAGTCGGGCGTGTTTTGAATGCAGTGAAGCTGGACACTTCAAATGTAATTGTCCAAAGGCGAAGAATGTCAGTGGTATGGGAAAAATATTGGCTATTAGTCACAAGGAAGCTGTTGTGGACGCAACTATGGTTACATGTACGTTTCTTCTCAACAACTCATATGCATGCATTCTATTTGATAACGGTGCTGAGAAAAGCTTCGTGATCCATAAATTCGAACACTTACTTAAACAAAATTCCCAACCATTAAAAGATATTGTCACACCCCAAGCAACAACATCATCCATTGCATTAATAGCAAAGTTTAATACATGTGTGTTCTTTTGATAGATATAAGACACCAAAATATGTAATCAAAATAAAAGATGAGTCTTCACAGCTCCATTTTCTCAAAACCTAGTCATCGCACCTGTCTACTAGTGACCTGAGAATACAAGTTATATTGAAAGCGTAGATCTGCATTTAAGCTGGTGAATTCATAAGTACTTTAGTGTCATTGTATAATTTTGATGAAAAGACTTGAATATGTTCAATGTAAATGTTTGTATACGTTTGAAAACCCTAGAAAATCCTATATTTCCTACTAGTTTAAAATGTAGTCTTCTACAAAGACCCAACTATTTAGAAGGTTTGCTTCTCCGTAAGAATGAAGGTTTTTCCCAAGTACAACTATTATTATCAAAATATAGTTTACCTCATCGTTTATGTGAATGGGTCACAAAGTAAAGATAATAGGGAAAATTATATAATCACTAAAATTGTATCCATTTGTCTAGGATAAACACGGCGAGGTAAATCGCCGAAAAGTACAACCGAGGACATCCGTCGATGTGCAGTTTCCCACTATAGCTAACAACCCGGTGTAGGATGGTCAGTCCCGTATAGTATGTAGTAGTCTCCTTGTACAATATGTTCTCTTTGTATAGTATGTTCTCTTTGTATAGAATCATGAATTAAGTGACTCGTGTAATATTACTTGTACTAGGAATAGTAAATAGTATCTCCTATACTATACTTATTATAGTTTACTAGTAATGTTGTTTGAAATTTCCAAGTATGTTTACACACCTTTGCTACAAAAAAGTGTTGGAACTGATGTAACATCTTTCGTATTAATATATATATATATATATATATATATATATATACACTTACTACATAAGGGTATAGATATGGTTTTAACAATATATATGTTAAAAAGAGGTTTTGTAATGCATTTAAAGAGTTTGAAACAATAAATAATAATGATTTGACGTCAATTCATAAAACGATTTAAAAGTAGTTTGTTTGACAAAAAGTTTAAGGTAATTGAAATCATTGTTTGAAACACAGTTATAAATAACATGTATATATTTTCTACTTGTATTCTCCCCCATAAAAGCATTTAAAGTCATTTACAAGATAGATTAAGGGGTATGAACTCATCTATAATAAGTAGTTTGACCGAAAGTGTTGGATAATGTGGTAGGTGTCAAGTGAAGACTTGAACACACACAATGATCCTATTGGTAAAGACATATATATGTGTATATATATATATATATATATATATATATATATATATATATATATATATATATATATAACTAGGAGATGAAGTGTAACAGCAAATCAAGGAAAGAACACTTACCACTTTTGAAGATCAAGATGAAAGACGGGATGATAGTTGAGAGAAAAACTCGATGTTCTTGACATGAAAACTGCAGAGTGACTTGAAAATGGAAGGATAACATACTTAAGGAGGGTTATGTATGGCCCAACATGGGTGTACGGTCGTACACTCATGTGTACGGCCATACACTCCCTCATATGGAGTGTATGGCTGGATTTTGGTGTTTAAAGTGTAAGCGATCCAATCCATTACTCAATCCTTTAATGCACTGAGCTTTGAGCCTTTAAACAAACTCTATACAAGACTAAACGATAGCAAAAACAAGTCTGACACTCAGTTGAGTTGACTGTTGGACTTACAAAGAAAAAAAATCAGGTTGTAACAAGTATGCTGGAAATTTGCCGAAGTGCAGCAAGTGTAATTTCCATCATATAGGAAATTTCCATGATATGCACTATAAGAACTGCAATAGAAAGGGGTACACTTCCCATTTTTGTAGGTCACCTACATAACCAATCACTCAGGTTCCTAGCGTTGGGGTAAGTTGGGCGTGTTTTGAATGCGGTGAAGCTGGACACTTCAAATGTGACTGTCCAAAGGCGAAGAATGTCAGTGGTATAGGAAAAATATTGGCTATTAGTCACAACGAAGCTGTTGTGGACCCAACTATGGTTACATGTACATTTCTTCTCAACAACTCATATGCATGCATTCTATTTGATAACGGTGCTGAGAAAAGCTTCGTGATCCATAAATTCGAACACTTACTTAAACAAAATTCCCAACCACTAAAAGATATTGTCACACCCCAAGCAACAATATCATCCATTGCATTAATAGCAAAGTTTAATACATGTGTGTTCGTTTGATAGATATAAGATACCAAAATATGTAATCAAAATAAAAGATGAGTCTTCACAACTCCGTCTTCTCAAAACCTGGTCATCGCACCTGTCTGCTGGTGACCTGAGAATACAAGTTATATTGAAAACGTAGATCTGCATTTAAGCTGGTGAATTCATAAATACTTTAGTGTCATTGTATAAGTTTGATGAACAGACTTGTAAATGTTCAATGTAAATGTTTGTATACGTTTGAAAACCCTAGAAAATCCTATATTTCCTACTAGTATAAAATGTAGTCTTCTACCAAGACCCAACTATTTAGAAGGTTTGCTTCTCCGTAAGAATGAAGGTTTTTCCCAAGTACAACTATTATTATCAAAATATAGTTTACCTCATCGTTTATGTGAATGGGTCACAAAGTAAAGATAATAGGGAAAATTATATAATCACTAAAATTGTATCCATTTGTCTAGGATAAACACGGCGAGGTAAATCGCCGAAAAGTACAACCGAGGACATCCGTCGATGTGCAGTTTCCCACTATAGCTAACAACCCGGTGTAGGATGGTCAGTCCCGTATAGTATGTAGTAGTTTCCTTGTATAGTATGTTCTCTTTGTATAGTATGTTCTCTTTGTATAGACTCATGAATGAAGTGACTCATGTAATATTCCTTGTACTACGAATAGTAAATAGTATCTCCTATACTATACTTATTATAATT
The DNA here is from genome assembly GCF_052625555.1 of Lactuca saligna. Classification (NCBI taxonomy): domain Eukaryota; kingdom Viridiplantae; phylum Streptophyta; class Magnoliopsida; order Asterales; family Asteraceae; genus Lactuca; species Lactuca saligna. The sequence goes on along the minus strand of NC_136418.1, from coordinate 97,825,738 downwards.
TACTAGTAATGTTGTTTGAAATTTCCAAGTATGTTTACACACCTTTGCTACATAAAAGTGTTGGAACTGAAGTAACATCTTTCGTATCAATATATATATATATATATATATATATATATATATATATGTATGTATGTATATACTTACTACATAAGGGTATAGATATGGTTTTAACAATATATATGTTTAAAAGAGGTTTTGTAATACATTTAAAGGGTTTGAAACAATAAATAAAAATGATTTGACGTCAATTCATAAAACGATTTAAAAGTAGTTTCTTTGATAAAAAAAAAATTTAAGGTAATTGAAATCATTGTTTGAAACACAGTTATAAATCGCATGTGATGGATTATATAACTATATGTTTTCTACTTGTATTCTCCCCCATAAAAGCATTTAAAGTCATTTACAAGATAGATTAAGGGGTATGAACTTACCTATAATGAGCAGTTTGACCAAAAGTGTTGGATAACGTGGTAGGTGTCAAGTGAAGACTTGAACACACACAATGATCCAATTGGTAAAGACATATATATATATATATATATATATATATATATATATATATATATATATATAACTAGGAGATGAAGTGTAACAACAAATCAAGGAAAGAACACTTACCACTTTTGAAGATCAAGATGAAAGACGGGATGATAGTTGAGAGAAAAACTCGATGTTCTTGACTTGAAAACTGAAGAGTGACTTGAAAATGGAAGGATAACATACTTAAGGAGGGTTATGTACGGCCCAACATGGGTGTACGGTCATACACTCATGTGTACGGCCATACACTCCCTCATATGGAGTGAATGGCTGGATTTTGGTGTTTAAAGTGTAAGCGATATAATCCATTACTCAATCCTTTAATGCACTGAGCTTTGAGCCTTTAAACAAACTCTATACAAGACTAAACGATAGCAAAAACAAGTCTGACACTCAGTTGAGTTGACTGTTGGACTTACAGAAAAAAAATTGGGTTGTAACAAGTATGCTGGAAATTTACCGAAGTGCAGCAAGTGTAATTTCCATCATATATGAAATTTCCATGATATGCACTATAAGAACTGCAATAGAAAGGGGTACACTTCCTGTTTTTGTAGGTCACCTCATAACCAATCACTCAGGTTCCTGGCGTTGGGGTACGTTGGGCGTGTTTTGAATGCGGTGAAGCTGGACACTTCAAATGTGACTGTCCAAAGGCGAAGAATGTCATTGGTATGGGAAAAATATTGGCTATTAGTCACAAGGAAGCTGTTGTGGACCCAACTATGGTTACATGTACGTTTCTTCTCAACAACTCATATGCATGCATTCTATTTGATAACGGTGCTGAGAAAAGCTTTGTGATCCATAAATTCGAACACTTACTTAAACAAAATTCCCAACCACTAAAAGATATTGTCACACCCCAAGCAACAACATCATCCATTGCATTAATAGCAAAGTTTAATACATGTGTGTTCATTTGATAGATATAAGACACCAAAATATGTAATCAAAATAAATGATGAGTCTTGACAACTCCGTCTTCTCAAAACCTGGTCATCGTACCTGTCTACTGGTGACCTGAGAATACAAGTTATATTGAAAGCGTAGATCTGCATTTAAGCTGGTGAATTCATAAATACTTTAGTGTCATTGTATAAGTTTGATGAACAGACTTGTAAATGTTCAATGTAAATGTTTGTATACGTTTGAAAACCCTAGAAAATCCTATATTTCCTACTAGTATAAAATATAGTCTTCTACCAAGACCCAACTATTTAGAAGGTTTGCTTCTCCGTAAGAATGAAGGTTTTTCCCAAGTACAACTATTATTATCAAAATATAGTTTACCTCATCGTTTATGTGAATGGGTCACAAAGAAAAGATAATAAGGAAAATTATATAATCTCTAACATTGTATCCATTTGTCTAGGATAAACACGGCGAGGTAAATCACCGAAAAGTACAACCGAGGACATCCGTCGAAGTGCAGTTTCCCACTATAGTTAGCAACCCGGTGTAGGATGGTCAGTCCCGTATAGTATGTAGTAGTCTCCTTGTATAGTATGTTCTCTTTGTATAGTATGTTCTCTTTGTATAGACTCATGAATGAAGTGACTCATGTAATATTCCTTGTACTAGGAATAGTAAATAGTATCTCCTATACTATACTTATTATAGTTTACTAGTAATGTTGTTTGAAATTTCCATGTATGTTTATACACCTTTGCTACACAAAAGTGTTGGAACTGAACTAACATCTTTCGTATCAATATAGATTTATAACTGTGTTTCAAACAATGATTTCAATTACCTTAAATTTTTTTTTTATCAAAGAAACTACTTTTAAATTGTTTTATGAATTGACGTCAAATCATTATTATTTATTGCTTCAAACCCTTTAAATGTATTACAAAACCTCTTTTAAACATATATATTGTTAAAACCATATCTATACCCTTATGTAGTATGTATATATATATATATACATATACAAATATATATATACATATATATATATATATATATATATACCCATTTGTGACCCATTAAACACCATAAACCACCCCACCATGAGTTTACGGCCTTAAACTCATGGGGAATGGGTGTTTTAGACCAAAAACTCTTGTATGAGTTTATTCATGGGGAGTATACTCAAGTTCCAAGTCCCTAGTGCCATTACACATCCTTAAACGCCACCCGGGTCCCTCCAAACACTCATAATGGGGTGTTTCCGCGACTACAAGTATTTGTCCCTAACAAATAATTAATCTAAGTCCTAATTACATACAAATGTGTATCTTTACATTATACTTAGGAACCTTGTGCATTTGCAAGCCCCGGACCAACGTTTAGCATCCGAAATCGTCACGTTTCTTGTCCGGTGAGTTCATACCCCTACTCTTGTTCAACTGTTTTCACTGTTTTTAGTGGGGAATACAAGCAATAGTACAAGGAAATCTTGTACTCCAATTTATCATTTTCTGTTCAATTGATTTCATTTTGTATGTTCTAATACCAATAACTGTGTTTATCAAATAGTTCGAATTGTGAAGTTATCTTTCAAATCAATTATAGAATCTTGATAAAATGTTGCAATCTAAATTATGTTTCATAATCTACAAATAATTCATACTAATCATCAAACAGAACGAATACGAAACTATAATTAGGAACATAACGAATAACAAAACTACAACTAGAAACAGAACGAATAACGAATCTATAAATTGGAACAGAACGGATAACGAAACTATAACTAGGAACAGAATGAATAACAAAACTATAACTAGGAACATAATGAATATAAAATACGACTACGAATACGAATACGAATACGACTGTGAATACAAATACGAATACGAATAGTAATAGGAGTAGGAATATGAATACGAATACGACTACGAATACGAATACGAATACTAATAGGAGTAGGAATAGGGAAACGAATACGAATGCGAACACGAATAAGTACAAGAATATGTTTAAGAATAAGGACACGAATATGAAGATACGTATCTAAGTATATTTCGAGATAATACCATTAGGATATCAGAATACCTAGTTAATACAATAGGTACGAATGGAAATAAATCAGTATATCGAAATTCAATAACTAAAATTACTTTTAGGAAAGTACGAGACTTTCCTGGGGAAATGTTACATAACTAAAAAGGAGTAGTAAACTAGATAACTATATATCTTTCACAATTAGTGATATACAATCAGGAAAGTATGGGACTTTCCTGGGATAATAGTTAAACATAACCAGAACCGTGTAACCTAACAATCAACCAACCTTCTCTTTTAAGAAAATATGGGATTTTCTTGGATAACAACTTTTCGGTAAATTAAAGGAAACCCGTAGATTTTCACAAAGCAAACATCTTATGAACTCACCAGCTTTATGCTGATTTTGAAACTGCTTGTATTCTCAGGTCAACATTAGACAGGTACCTAGCGATCCTTTTGGAGAAGACGGAGTGTACAGAAGACTCGTCTCTACTTTTGTTCATATATACTATGTATTACGAATGTACAACTTTACTTTTGAACAAATGTAAACTTTGATGTGTAATGTAATGGTTGTTTACTTTACTTACTATGCGCATTGGATTTGATACTCAACTTGGAGTCAACCCCGGAAATGTTTCCGCCTTTGGTTTTTGGGGTGTGACAGATTGGTATCAGAGCCCTTGTTTATAGTGAATGGAGTATACCAAACCTTACATGGTATAAAACTATAAACATTAAAGGGCCTAAGTGCTCTGAACTAAAAGTATACCTCAAATATAAGTATTTTCAATAGTATACAAGTATACCCGACCGTCGAAATCCGTAACTACAAGTAGAACAAAACATAAGTAAATGGGTGTTGTACATTGTGATTAAACCTGGGCAGTTATGTAGTCGTGTCTAGGATCAATATAGCCTGGCCAACTATATTCATTCGAGACACGACCAACATGTGCTTGGGAGTGACTGTGATGTACGGCATGCCTAAAACTTACCCAATACCCAAACAATGAGCCGTCGCTGCAGCGAATCATTAAATACTATGGGAGTATTTCTCGAGCCAAATTCGTTATAGAATTCCTCATCCCAGCGTTGCTCCTTAATCATTCGTTTAGCGATAATTTATCTGTTTGATAAATCCTTCCTGCTTTATCGCCTAATAGAATTCTATGTATGTCATAAAGAGATATCCTTTGTATCATATCTCTTGATTCAATTCGGAGGACTTACCATCATCTCTTTCCTGATCTTATTAGATCAAGATGCCTCCAAGAAAAAGACCCAGCTCGAAAACCAACAATAATCCTCCACCTTCTCTTCAAATCGACCTGGCTACCCTTCAGTCAGTTTTAACTGCAGCATTTTCAGCAGCCATGTTGCAAACAAACCTCGGTAGTGCAGGAGGTGGACCCCAACCTCAAAACCAGGGAAGTAGCCAGGGACACCGAAAGGAGTGTTCCTATAAAGACTTTATGAACGCAAAACCCACATTCTTCGATGGAACTGGAGGTGTCATTGCTCTAACACGGTGGTTAGAGAAGATCGAATCTATCTTCGAGATCTGTGCTTGTTCAGAATCCGACAAGGTGAAGTTTGCCGCCTGCACTCTCACCAATAAAGCTTTGACTTGGTGGAACGGACGAGTCAAATCTCTAACTCTACCTGTAGCCAATGCTATGGGTTGGGAAGTTATGAAGGAACTTCTGCACGCTGAGTATTGCCCTCGGGGTGAAATTCAGAAGCTGGAACATGAACTCTAGAACCTGAAGATGAAAGGTTCCGATATCGCTGCCTACACATCCATATTTGATGACTTAGCGCTTCTTTGTCCAGGGATGGTTACCCCGGAAAATAAGAAGATAGAGAGGTTTATCTGGGGATTAACCCAGCCAACCAAAGGGAACGTCTTAGCTGCGAAGCCGGATACATACGACAGCGCCAAATGCCTAGCGCAAATCTTGATCGACCATAGTGAGGACGTAGAGGAAGCAGCTACCACTCTTGAGCCGACGGAAAGAAGTGGTCAGAAAAGAAAGTACTGGGAGGCGGGGGATAAATGTCAGCCTTCACAGGAGTTCTCGAAGAAACAACAGATGGTGGCGGCCCACACTGCCACTACCCCTGCTACTGTTTCTGTCGTAGGTTTCCCAGCCCGAGCACCTATCACCGGATATGCCGGTGTTCTTCCGTGGTGTAACCAATGCAGTTACCACCATTACATCCCCGGTCCCGGTCGTGTAAAATTTTGCAAAAATTGTGGCCATGAGGGTCACCTTGCGCGGAGTTGCAGAACACCAACAAATCAAGCTCCCGGAGCAGGCATCAATCATGCCTGTTATAGTTGCGGTAAAGTCAGGCATTATAAGAGGAACTACCGCAATGCAGCAACGACTGGCAACACTGGAAGAGTCCTAGCTATAGGACAAGGGGAGACAGCCGTCGATCCCACAGTTGCCTCAGGTATATTCCTTTTCGACAACCCTTCTGCTTGCAACCCTTTTTCAATTCTAATTCTAAAAGATAAACTGATAACTATCCATTCGAATCTCTTCATACACATAGTCCTCAATTAGTAATCGAAATATCCATCATCAAGGTAGCCAACAAAGAGAGAGATGGCGTGATACATTCTAAAACACATATCCCAAGGAACATAGAACTTTTCGAAATACTCATTAGGATTGACTCCGTAGCCTACAAACTTCGATTACCCTCGGAACTTAGTAACATTCCTCTGGTACTTCACATCTCGGTCTTTAAGAAGTATCTACCCAACGAAACCTAGACGCTTCCCGATAGTGACGGTTCACTGGAACGTCAAGTGGAGACTTGATTCCACATGGAAGCGTGAAGACCCGAAGCAGTAGATTCATCCTCAAATCTCTTTTCACTTTGCAATTTGTGTTCAAATCTTTGAATTTCTGGACAAAATTCCCTCTAACGGGGGACTAATGTAACAAACCGAAATTTCGTTTCAATTCTTGTACACCCTTTTCGCGACTCGTTTCGATCGTCCAATCGCCGTTTCTGATTTCGTTTCTGATTTCCATCAATTAATTAAATCATTAATGTGAATTTTATTTTATGACTTAATGAGTGTCCTAATACCCTTAGAACTCAATCTAACACCTCGTATTAGTGATCGGAATATTTCTAGAATCAACCATATTGGGTAACGGCGACTTAATCGAGTGCGACCAAAAGCCCCGTTTAACGTCGGTATCGGGTAGAATTCCACCGTGTCCCGAAATTAGGACCTATTTAAATGTATTTAAACATTCATTTGAAGCTTTTTCTTCCTCTCTCTACTCTCTCTCTAACCTCTCTCCTAAATCTAAAGATTTAGGGTCGAAAACTCAATTTTAAGGCCTCAAATCTTTCAGGTACCTTCCTAAACACACTGTATAGCATCTTTGACCTTCAAATTCGACATTTAATCATGAATTAAGACCTTGTATATGAGTTTACGTCCCTGGAAGGAGCTTAGGCCGTAAACTCATAATAAGTGGGTTTTTATGCCTTTAAACCCCTCCTAAACAATTTTGGGACTTATATATGGCTTAATGACTTTATGGAATGGACCTAGAATACCTTAATCTATAATTTGGGGACTTGTATATGAGTTTACGGCCAAGGATGGTGTTTAGGCCGTAAACTCATGATTAAAGGGTTTTTAAGCCCTTAAACCTTTCCTAAACCCCAACAAGACATAGATATGACTTCTAGTATAATTGTTTTAGCCTTGGAACACTTTAAACATAATATTTGAGGGATTTATATGAGTTTACAGCCAAGGCAAGTGCTTGGGCCGTAAACTCCTTAAAAATGGGTGTAAACTCAATTTCAAGGTGTTAGAAAGCCATCTAAAACCACCAAAAGCCTTGGAATAAATCATAGGACCAACCAAAAATAGTTTAAGGACCTTAAACACATCAAAACCCCACATTTGAGAGTTTACGGCCATAGAACATGCCCCATGGCCGTAAACTCCTAAAAGTGTGTCAAATGGTGTCACACCCCGAAAACCAAAGGCGGAAACGTTTCCGGGGCGGACTCCACGTTAAGTATCAAATCCAATGCACATAGTAAAGCAGTAATCACAAAACATTACATTACATAATATTATTTACATCTGTTTGCAAGTAAAGTTGTACAAGTGTTTTATACATATATGATATGAACAAAAGTAAAGACGAGTCTTCGAGACGCTTCGTCTTCTCCAAAAGGTTCTAATGTACCTGTCTAACGCTGACCTGAGAATACAAGCAGTTTAAAAATCATCATAAAGATGGTGAGTTCATAAGCGGTTTAGTTTTGAAAAGAACAAGTTTCCTTTGCTTTCAGAAAAAGTTGTTGATCAAGAAAATCCCATATTTTCTTATGAAAACGGTTTGGTTATCCTTTGTTACAATTTCGAAAACGCTTGGTTATATCATTCCAGGAAAATCCCATATATTCCTTATAGTTTTAGTTATTCGTTTGTTACTTTATCCGTTTATGTGTTGTTTTACTATTTAGGAAAATCCCATATTTTCCTATGTGTTGAGTTGTCTATTTATCTCTAGGTTCATTACTGGTTGTTATGCTATCCCAGGAAAATCCCACATTTTCCTATATGTTGAGTTGTTTATTCGTTTCTAAGTTCGTTACTAGCTGTTATGTTAACCCAGGAAAATCCCATATTTTCCTATGTGTGGTGGTTGGCTCTTAGGTCTGATTTCGAAGTACTAGTAGTTAACATGTGAGTAGTATTAGTTATGTGTTCTAAACCCTTAGTTATTCTACATTCGAATGACCATTATCTACTAACTTAGATGTATTTTTGAATATTTTGAATCACACAGAAGCGTACATTACAGTATTTTTGAAGTTCCGCTATTTCCAAAAGAGTACATTATTCGTATATTCAGAGCTCTATCGACATTCTGAGGCGGATATATTCGAAACTCAGTAGAGGTCCAGAGGCGTATTTTCGCATTCGTAGTCGTAGTCATATTCGTATTCGTATTCGTAGTCATATTCATATTCGTAGTCGTATTCCTATTCGTATTCGTACTAGATTACATTCGTATTCGTGTTGGTATTAGATTACATTCGTATTCGTATTCATATTCGATTACATTCGTATTCGTATTCGTACTAGATTACTTTCGTATTCTTAATCGTATTAGATTACATTCGTATTCGTATTCGTATTAGATTACATTCGTATTCGTATTCATATTAGCTTAGTATGATTTCTTATTTAAAGGGAATATAGTTATAACACTTTTAAAAGAAATCTATATTTAACCTGCAATTCGAAACGTTAGTTATCACAAATATTTGGAAATCAAGACATTTAGTAAGTAAAACCATTGAGTTGAAAATCAGTTTTAAGTACAAAATACGCTTGTACTTATTGCTTGTATTCCCCCCTAAAAACATTGAAAACAGTGAAAAAGGGTAAGGGTATGAACTCGCCAGACTAGGAAATGCGACGGTTTCGGACACTAAATGTTGGTTCGGGGCTTGATTACTTGCGATGTCCCTATGTAAAAGGTAATAATGTCCATATATATCTAATTAGATTTACAATGACTAATTATACGGAACATTACACTCCAACGAGGTTAAACACCTCAAAACGAGCGTTTGGAGTGACTCGGGTGACATCTTCAGACGGGAATTGAAGCGAGGGACTTGGGATTTGAGTTTACTCCCCAAGAGTAAACTCCCTAATGATGTTTACAGCCTAAACACCCATTCCCCATGAGTTTACGGCCGTAAACTCATGGTGGGGTGGTTTATGGTGTTTAATGGGTCACAAATGGATATGGACACTTGGAAATGCTTGGAATAATTTTACCTAAGGCTTGGATTGAATTAAAATCATCAAATACAACACTTAAGGGAGTTTATGGCCTAAGCATGGGGTCTATGGCCGTAAACTCTCATATCCTCTTGAATATGTGTTTTTAAGGTCTTAAAATTAATCACATGTGATTCTAAAAATTCCCACAAGCCTATAAATGAATTTTGGGCACCATTTGACACACTTTTAGTAGTTTACGGCCATGGGGCATGTTCTATGGCCGTAAACTCTCAAATGTGGGGTTTTGATGTGTTTAAGGTCCTTAAACTATTTTGGTTGGTCCTATGATTTATTCAAAGGCTTTTTGTGGTGTTGGATGGCTTTCTAACACCTTGAAATTGAATTTACACCCATTTTTAAGGAGTTTACAGCCCAAGCACTTGCCTTGGCCGTAAACTCATATAAATCCTTCAAAAATTATGTTTAAAGTGTTCCAAGGCTAAAGCAATTATTCTAGAAGTCATATCCATGTCTTGTTGGGGTTTAGGAAGGGTTTAAGGGCTTAAAAACCCTTTAATCATGAGTTTACGGCCTAAACACCATCCTTGGCCATAAACTCATATACAAGTCCCCAAATTATAGATTAAGGCATTCTAGGTCCATTCCATAAAGTCATTAAGCCATATCTAAGTCCCAAAATTGTTTAGGAGGGGTTTAAAGGCATAAAAACCCACTTATTATGAGTTTACGGCTTATGCTACTTCCTGGGCCATAAACTCATATACAAGGTCTTAATTCATGATTAAATCTCGAATTTGAAGATCAAAGATGATATACAATGAGTTTAGGAAGGTACCTTAAAGATTTGAGGCCTTAAAATTGAGTTTTGGACCCTTAAACTTTGGATTTAGGAGAGAGGTTAGAGAGAGAGTAGTGAGAGAAAGAAAAAGCTTCAAATGATAGCTTGAACATGTTTAAGTAGGTCCTAAGTTCGGGACACGGTGGAATTCTACCCGATACCGACGTTAAACGGGGCTTTCGGTCGCACCCGATTAAGTTTCCGTAATTCGACAGGGACGTTTCTAAAATTTCTAAGTTATACAATTTGGGCTAATTTCGTGGGTTCCTAACATGTTTGGACAATCATTAGCATCAATTAAACATATAAGTTTAATTAATTTAACCCAAAAACGACATCGGAACGAATCGATATACGACGAGTTATACGGGTAGAATGGGTTTTTCGGTGATGAATAACTTCCGGTTGTTACATTATCCCCCCGTTAGAGGGAATTTCGTCCCGAAATTCAAAGATTAAGATACAGATTATGAAATGAAAAGAGATGCAGATGGATCAACTGCTCCTGGTTTTCACGCTCCCAAGTGGCATTGGGTCTCCGCTAGACGTTCCAGCGAACCCTCACTTTTCGGGACGTATCTTGGTTTCGTTGGGTAGATACTTCTTAAGGACCGAGACATGAAGTATCATAGGAATGTTACTAAGTTATAGGTTTTCCTTGCTTATCTACCTAATCAAGGAAAAATGGTATAACCGAAGGGCGTCACTACGAACTCGTGGTGATCAGGTCCTGGTCGCTGTATTGGATATATCATCCTCCCGAAGGTTCGATTATGAGGCAGTTCCAAGAATTAGGTTAATACAAGGCTTGACTAGCCGTTCGGAAGGAATTCTCGAGGATTCTTGGAAAAGGCATTGGGGAAAGAGCTGTAGACTTCCCGTTTTCCGAATATCACACGAACGGGGAATGTATGGAAAACTTTCTAAGCTTTGATGCACGAAGATGCGAAGGTCGGATTTAGGTTTGATGCCGAAGATCATGAGAGTTGGGTCGGAGAAAAGATTCGGATGGACAACCCTTTCGAAGACAAGAATAACCACATGAATGAAACTAAGTCATTCCATGAAAGGTTTACCTTTAGATCAAATAGAAAGGGATAATCATCCGAATTGAGGATACGATCTAAGGGTTTGGCGTTAACATTTTCTTTCTCACTGGTTGGTCACCTTGACGGTGCACGTTTCGATTACTAACGAAGGATTTAGTTTAGAAATATGTTTGAATGAATGACTAGCAAATTCTTATGGCATTAGAATCGAAAAGGATTACGGGCACAAGATTCATCAAGGAGAAATATACCTGTGGCAACGGTGGGGTCGGTGATTGTTCTTTCCTGTCCCAAAGTTAGGACTCTCCCGGTGTTGCCAGATGTTACTGTCTTTGGACAGTTTCGCTTATAGTGCCCGACCTCTCCACAGCTGTAGCAGGTTTGACCGATACCAGCTCCGGAAGCTTGACTAGATGATGGAGTTGGGGTTTTGCAGGTTCGTGCGAGGTGACCTTCCTGGCCACAACTTCTACAGAACTTTGCACGACAAGGGCCAGGGATGCGATGCTGGTAGTTACATCGGTCACACCACGGGAGGGTACCGACATATCCGGTAACAGGTACTTGAGATGTCGAATTGACAACAGAAACAACAGCAGGAATAGTGGCAGCATGGACTGCCACTATTTGGTGTTTCTTTGAGGGTTCTGGGGAAGACTGACTCTTCTTCTTCTTTTTCCAAAACTTTCTTTTCTCGCCACTCTTTTCTATTGGCTCGGGGGTGGTATCTGCTTCTTCTTGGTCATCATTATGATCGATTAAAGTTTGTGCCAGACACTTGGCGCTGTCATAGGTATCTGGCTTTGCTGCAATAACGTTCCCTTTGGTTGGCTGAGTTAATCCCCAGATGAAGCTTTCTACCTTCTTGCTTTCCGGGGTAACCATTCCCGGACAAAGAAGTGCCAAGTCATCGAACCTTGAAGTGTAAGAGGTGATATCGGAACCTTTCATCTTCAGGTTCCACAACTCATGTTGTAGCTTCTGGATTTCACCCCGAGGGCAATACTCTGCACGTAGTAGTTCCTTCATAACTTCCCATCCTATAGCATTGGCTACAGGTAAAGTCAGGGATTTGACTCGGCCGTTCCACCAAGTCAAGGCCTTATCGGTGAGCGTACAGGCGGCAAATTTCACCTTATCAAATTCCGAACAGGCGCAAATCTCGAAGATAGATTCGATTTTCTCTAACCACCGAGTTAGAGCAATAACACCCCCTGTGCCATCGAAGAAGGTCGGTTTTGCGTTCATGAAGTCTTTATAGGAACACTCCTTCCGGTGTCCCTGAATACCTTCTGGATTTTGGTTTTGGGAGCCACCTCCTGGACCATTAGGGTTTAGTTGAGGTAGGAGAGCTGATATAGTGGCAGAAATGGTTGCCTGAAGTGTTTCTAGATCGATTTGAATAGGAGGTGGTGGCGGCGGAGGGTTGTTGGTGTTCTTCGAGTTGGGTCTTTTCCTTGGAGGCATCTTGATCTAAAAAGATCAGGAAAAAGAGGATCATAAGTCCTCTGAATTGACTCAAGATATATGGATCAGGGGATATCTCATCAAGACAGATATAACATTATATTAACAATAAGGCAAGAAAGAGTTATCAAGGCAGAAAATTTTATCACTAGGGGAATGACCAAGGAACAATGCGTATACGAGGACTTCTACAAAGGATCGGATCGACAGATACTCCCATAGTATTTCATGGTTCACTGCAGCGACGACTCTTTGTTTGGGATATTGGGTAAGTTTTAGGCATGTTGCGTACCACAGTCACTCCCAAGCACATGTTGGCCGTGTCTCGAATGAATATGGTTGGCCAGGCTATATTGATCTTAGACACGACTACATAACTGCCCAGGTTTAACCGCAGTGTACAACACCCATTTACTTATATTTTGTTCTACTTGCAGTTACGGATTTCGATGGTCGATATACTTGTATACTTTAGAAAATACTTATATTTGTAGAGTATATTTTTAGTTTAGAGCACTTAGGCCCTTTAATGTTTATAGTTCTATACCATGTAAGCTTTGGTATACCAGTTCACTATAAACAAGGGCTCTGATACCAATCTATCACACCCCGAAAACCAAAGGCAGAAACGTTTCCGGGGCGGACTCCATGTTAAGTATCAAATCCAATTCACATAGTAAAGTAGTAATCACGAAACATTACATTACATAATATTGTTTACATCTGTTTGCAAGTAAAGTTGTACAAGTGTTCTATACATATATGATACGAACAAAAGTAAAGACGAGTCTTCGGGATGCTCCGACTTCTCCAAAACGTTGTGATGTACCTGTCTAACGCTGACCTGAGAATACAAGCAATTTAAAAATCAGCATAAAGCTGGTGAGTTCATAAGCGGTTTAGTTTTGAAAAGAACGAGTTTCCGTTGCTTTCAGAAAAAGTTGTTGATCAAGAAAATCCCATATTTTCTGATGAAAACAGTTTGGTTATCCTTTGTAACAATTTCGAAAATGGTTGGTTATATCATTCCAGGAAAATCCCATATTTTCCTTATAGTTTTAGTTATTCGTTTGTTACCTTATCCGTTTATGTGTTGTTGTACTATTTCGGAAAATCCCATATTTTCCTATATGTTGAGTTGTCTATTTATCTCTAGGTTCGTTACTGGTTGTTATGCTATCCCAGGAAAATCCCATATTTTCCTATATGTTGAGTTGTTTATTCGTTTCTAAGTTCGTTACTAGCTGTTATGTTAACCCAGGAAAATCCCATATTTTCCTATGTGTGGTGGTTGGCTCTTAGGTCTGATTTCGAAGTACTAGTAATTAACATGTGAGTAGTATTAGTTATGTGTTCTAAACCCTTAGTTATTCTACATTCGAATGACCATTATCTACTAACTTAGTTGTATTTTCGAATATTTGGAATCACACAGAAACGTACAGTACAATATTTTTGAAGTTCTGTTGTTTCCAAAAGAGTACATTATTCGTATATTCGGAGCTCTGTTGACATTCTGAGGCGGATATATTCGAAACTCAGTAGAGGTCCAGAGGCGTATTTTCGCATTCGTAGTCGTAGTCGTATTCGTATTCGTAGTCGTATTCGTATTCGTAGTCGTATTCCTATTCGTATTCGTACTAGATTACATTCGTATTCGTGTTCATATTAGATTACATTCGTATTCGTATTCATATTAGATTACATTCGTATTCTTATTCGTACTAGATTACTTTCGTATTCGTATTCGTATTAGATTACATTCGTATTCATATTCGTATTAGATTACATTCGTATTCGTATTCGTATTAGATTAGTATGATTTCTTATTTAAAGGGAATATAGTTATAACACTTTTATAAGAAATCTATATTTAACCTGCAATTCGAAACGTTAGTTATCACAAATATTTGGAACTCAAGACATTTAGTAAGTAAAACCATTGAGTTGAAAATCAGTTTTAAGTACAAAATACGCTTGTACTTATTGCTTGTATTCCCCCCGTGAAAACATTGAAAACAGTGAAAATGGGTAGGGGTATGAACTCACCGGACTAGGAAATGTGACAGTTTCGGACACTAAATGTTGGTTCGGGGCTTGATTACTTGCGATTTCCCTATGTAAAATGTAATAATGTCCATATATATCTAATTAGATTTACAATGACTAATTATACGGAACATTACACTCCAACGAGGTTAAACACCTCAAAACGAGCGTTTGGAGTGACCCGGGTGACATCTTCGGACGGGAATTGAAGCGAGGGACTTGGGATTTGAGTTTACTCACCAAGAGTAAACTCCCTAGTGATGTTTACGGCCTATACACCCATTCCCCATGAGTTTACGGCCGTAAACTCATGGTGAGGTGGTTTATGGTGTTTAATGGGTCACAAATGGATATGGACACTTGGAAATGCTTGGAATAATTTTACCTAAGGCTTGGATTGAATTAAAATCATCAAATACAACACTTAAGGGAGTTTACGGCCTAATCATGGGGTCTATGGCCGTAAACTCTCATATCTTCTTGAATAAGTGTTTTTAAGGTCTTAAAATTAATCACATGTGATTCTAAAAATTCCCACAAGCCTAGAAATGAATTTTGGGCACCATTTGACACACTTTTAGGAGTTTACGGCCATGGGGCATGTTCTATGGCCGTAAACTCTCAAATGTGGGGTTTTGATGTGTTTAAGGTCCTTATTCTATTTTTGGTTGGTCGTATGATTTATTCGAAGGCTTTTGGTGGTGTTGGATGGCTTTCTAACACCTTGAAATTGAATTTACACTCATTCTTAAGGAGTTTACGGCCCAAGCACTTGCCTTGGCCGTAAACTCATATAAATCCTTCAAAAACTATGTTTAAAGTGTTCCAAGGCTAAAGGAATTATTCTAGAAGTCATATCCATGTCTTGTTGGGGTTTAGGAAGGGTTTAAGGGCTTAAAAACCCTTTAATCATGAGTTTACGGCCTAAACACCATCCTTGGCTGTAAACTCATATACAAGTCCCCAAATTATAGATTAAGGCATTCTAGGTCCATTCCATAAAGTCATTAAGCCATATCTAAGTCCCAAAATTGTTTAGGAGGGGTTTAAAGGCATAAAAACCCACTTATTATGAGTTTACGGCCTAAGCTCCTTCCAGGGCCGTAAACTCATATACAAGGTCTTAATTCATGATTAAATCTCGAATTTGAAGGTCAAAGATGCTATACAATGAGTTTAGGAAGGTACCTTAAAGATTTGAGGCCTTAAAATTGAGTTTTGGACCCTTAAACTTTGGATTTAGGAGAGAGGTTAGAGAGAGAGTAGTGAGAGAAAGAAAAAGCTTCAAATGATAGCTTGAACATGTTTAAGTAGGTCCTAAGTTCGGGACACGGTGGAATTCTACCCGATACCGACGTTAAACGGGGTTTTCGGTCGCACCCGATTAAGTTTCTGTAATTCGACAGGGACGTTTCAAAAATTTCTAAGTTATACAATTTGGGCTAATTTCGTGGGTTCCTAACATGTTTGGACACTCATTAGCATCAATTAAACATATAAGTTTAATTAATTTAACCAAAAAACAGCATCGGAACGAATCGATATACGATGAGTTACACGGGTACAATGGGTTTTTCGGCGATGAATAACTTCGGGTTGTTACAAATGGTGCCCGAAATTCATTTCTATGCTTGTGGGAATTTTTAGAATCACATGTGATTAATTTTGAAACCATAAAAACACTTATTCAAGGAGATAAGAGAGTTTACGGCCATAGACCCCATGCTTAGGCCGTAAGCTCCCTTAAGTGTTATATTTGGTGGTTTTAATTCAATCCAAGCCTTACGTAAAATTATTCCAAGCATTTCCAAGTGTCCATACCCATTTGTGACCCATTAAACACCATAAACCAACCCCACCATGAGTTTATGGCCGTAAACTCATGGGGAATGGGTGTTTTAGACCAAAAACTCTTGTATAAGTTTATTCATGGGGAGTAAACTCAAGTTCCAAGTCCCTAATGCCATTACACATCCTTAAACGCCACTCGGGTCCCTCCAAACACTCGTAATGGGGTGTTTCCGCGACTAAAAGTATTTGCCCTAAGAAATAATTAATCTAAGTCCTAATTAGATACAAATGTGTATCTTTACATAATACTTACGAACCTCATGCATTTGCAAGCCCCGGACCAACGTTTAGCATCCGAAATCGTCACGTTTCTTGTCCTGTGAATTCATACCCCCACTCTTTTTCAACTGTTTTCACTGTTTTTAGGGGGGAATACAAGCAATAGTACAAGGAAATCTTGTACTGCAATTTATCATTTTCTGTTCAATTGATTTCATTCTGTATGTTCTAATACCAATAACTGGGTTTATCAAATAGTTCGAATTATGAAGTTAGCTTTCAAATCAATTATAGAATCTTGATAAAATGTTGCAATCTAAATTATGTTTCATAATATACAAATAATTCATACTAATCATCAAACAGAACGAATACGAAACTATAATTAGGAACAGAACGAATAACGAAACTACAAGTAGAAACAGAACGAATAACAAATCTATAATTAGGAACAGAACGGATAACGAAACTATAACTAGGAACAGAATGAATAACGAAACTATAACTAGGAACATAATGAATACGAATACGACTACGAATACGAATACGACTGCGAATACGAATACGAATACGAATACGAATAGTAATAGGAGTAGGAATATGAATACGAATACGACTACGAATACGAATACGAATACCAATATGAATAGTAATAGGAGTAGGAATAGGGAAACGAATACGACTACGAATACGAATGCGAACACGAATAAGTACAAGAATATGTTTATGAATAAGGACACGAATATGAAGATATGTATCTAAGTATATTTCGAGATAATACCATTAGGATATCAGAATACCTAGTTAATACAATAGGTACGAATGGAAATAAATCAGTATATCGAAATTCAATAATGAAAATTACTTTTAGGAAAGTACGGGACTTTCCTGGGGAAACGTTACATAACTAAAAAGGATTAATAAACTAGATAACTATATATCTTTCACAATTAGTGATATACAATCAGGAAAGTATGGGACTTTCCTGGGATCATACTTAAACATAACCCGAACCGTGTAACCTAACAATCAACCAACCTTCTCTTTTAAGAAAATATGGGATTTTGTTGGATAACAACTTTTCGGTAAATTAAAGGAAACTCGTATATTTTCACAAAGCAAACATCTTATGAACTCACCAGCTTTATGCTGATTTTCAAACTGCTTGTATTTTCATGTCAACATTAGACAGGTACCTAGCGATCCTTTTGGAGAAGACGGAGCGTACAGAAGACTCGTCTCTACTTTTGTTCATATATATTATGTATTACGAATGTACAACATTACTTTTGAACAAATGTAAACTTTGATGTGTAATGTAATGGTTATTTACTTTACTTACTATGCGCATTGGATTTGATACTCAACTTGGAGTCAACCCCGGAAACGTTTCCGCCTTAGGTTTTCAGGGTGTGATACAAAAACTCGATGTTCTTGACTTGAAAACTGAAGAATGACTTGAAAATGGGAGGATAACATACTTAAGGAGGGTTATGTACGGCCCAACATGGGTGTACGGTCGTACACTCATGTGTACGGCCATACACTCCCTCATATGGAGTGTATGGCTGGATTTTGGTGTTTAATGTGTAAGCGATCCAATCCATTACTCAATACTTTAATGCACTAATCTTTGAGCCTTTGAACAAACTCTATACAAGACTAAACGATAGCAAAAACAAGTCTGACACTCAGTTGAGTTGACTGTTGGACTTACAAAGAAAAAAAATCGGGTTGTAACAAGTATGCTGGAAATTTACCGAAGTGCAACAAGTGTAATTTCCATCATATAGGAAATTTCCATGATATGCACTTTAAGAAATGCAATAGAAAGGGGTACACTGCCCGGTTTTGTAGGTCACCTACATAACCAATCACTCAGGTTCCTGGCGTTGTGGTAAGTCGGGCGTGTCTTGAATGCGGTGAAGCTGGACACTTCAAATGTGACGGTCCGAAGGCGAAGAATGTCAACTGTATGGGAAAAATATTGGCTATTAGTCACAAGGAAGCTGTTGTGGACCCAACTATGGTTACATGTACGTTTCTTCTCAACAACTCATGTGCATGCATTCTATTTGATAACGGTGCTGAGAAAGGCTTCGTGATCCATAAATTCTAACACTTACTTAAACAAAATTCCCAACCACTAAAAGATATTGTCACACCCCAAGCAACAACATCATCCATTGCATTAATAGCAAAGTTTAATACATGTGTGTTCTTTTGATAGATATAAGACACCAAAATATGTAATCAAAATAAAAGATGAGTCTTGACAGCTTCGTCTTCTCAAAACCTGGTCATCGCACTTGTCTACTGGTGACCTGAGAATACAAGTTATATTGAAAGTGATAGTTAGTTTTGTTTACTTCTTTTTATAGTTTATTTTAGCATATTTCATTCATAATTTAGATAATTTCCATGCATATTTTCCTTTTTGTTATTTTATGACTATTTCGGGTACTTTCGAATCTTGTGAGCATAATTGCAGGTTTTCGGGTCTAGCGGAGCGGGAGTGTTTGGGACGTATGGGAGGCGATAAGCTTTGGTAGACAAAAATGATATTGGGCTTGATGGGTAGTGGAGATTATGCATGGAGTGATCTTGATGATTATTTGAGGGCTTGGAGAGAAATAAACTTTAAATTTGCAAGATGCGGGGGAATATTCAAGCGTACGTAGATTATTAATCGGGCGAGTTCACGAGCTTTGGAGGATTTGGAGAGGTCAAATTGGGCTTAAAATGAAGAAAAAACTTGAAGAAAATGGGCTAGGAGGTGATTGGATTCGATCTGGGCTAGTGGGATATGCTTCGGAGGCCCAAAATCTCAAAGAAGCCCATGTCAGGCACCACCCGCGCAGAAGCACGTGGGTCGCGCAAGGCTCTGCAGGGGTAATTTCGGAAATCCATTTGGAAGGCTATTTGAGGAAGGTTGGTGCCCATCTTTTGAGGACTCTTAGACATCTGATTTTTAGAGATTCTCTCTGGAGTTTTGAAGACTTTTGAAGGCCAAGAACCCTTGAAGAACATCATTTTTTTTACCTCTTGATTCTTGCTTAATGTTTGGTACAATTTTCTCTAACTTTGTTTCTTTGGGTTTAGCCATGCTTGGCTAAGCTAATCTTGGTTGACTTTTGGTTAATCCATTGAACTTTTGTTGAATGTTGAAGAATCCATGAACATGTTCTTGAATCTTTATGGGAATGATTTGTGTTTTAACAGCTTATCATTACTTGTATGTTTTAGCTCATGAGTTTAAATGTGTTTGTGGTGATTAGTTGGCTAATTTCTTAATTAAGTAAAGGATCCTCAAATTAGCAAGCAACAAATGATTTTTGTGTTGTTTTTGCTTCACACAATCATAAAAACATTTCCTCCAACATGGTGGTGAAAGCATTTGACCCCTCTTGGATTTTGGTGACTTTTTGGTTCTTAATGCTAGTTGACTTTCACTAATTACATGCTATTTCGAATTAGTGACTTTGACTAAGGAAATTGTTATGAGCTTCTCTAGCCATTTCAATAATTAAGAAAAGTCTAGGTAATCTCAAGCTCCTTGGATTACTATAGCCAAATTAAGGATTTAAATCAAAGTATTGCACCATTGTATTCTAATGATATGTTCATCAAAAGTCAAAGTGAGGAAACTTTAAGTCAACCTTCTCTCCCTTATTGATTTTACATCAAACTCTTATTTTTGTTGCATTTGTCTATTTAAATCATAGTTAATTCTAGTTTGTTTCAAGTGTTTCAACACACCACCCCCCCCCCCCCAACATTTTATATTTATTGTCATTTTACAAACATTTTTACAAAGAGATTTTTTCATAGAGTTATAAATTGAACCAATCTCCGTGGATTCGATCCCTTTACCACTATACACTATTTTAGTGTGTAATATTTAGGGTTATTATTTGTGTTGGCCTCGACAACCACCAAATTTTTGGCGCCGTTGTCGGGGATTGGTTTTGATTTAATCAGTTTGTTTCTCTATGCCAACATCTCATTGTGCAGGTACTCTAATTTAAAACCCGGAAATTAAAAAAAAAAGTATGATTTGGAAATGAACACTCCTTGCACTGAAGACCAACTTTCTGAGCTAGCTCAGTTAGTTATGATGATTGAAAGTGACCAAAGTGTGCAGTCCACACCTCTTCTTTGCGATTTTTGTGCCCAAAATGGACACCATTCCGACACGTGTCTATATTTACAAGGATAATGGGAAGAAGTGCAAGATAAGGGAAGCTACTACCGGTCAAACCAATGGAGTTATGATAAGCCTGAACATGATCAATGGTGGGACAACAACCAAGTTTGGGAAAATAACCATTACCAAAATCCATACCAAACATGGGGAAATAACCAATACCAACCAACTCCACTGTTCCTAGAACGCTATCCTTACCCTCCTCAACAAACTGAAACGCCAAGCATGTCCTTAGAGGATATTGTGAAAAGCATTGCCACTTCTACCCAAATTTTCCAAGAAACAACTCAAGCTAGCCTCAAAAGCTTAGAGCAACAAATAACACAAATTGCTCAATCATTGAGTATAGTGGAAGCTCAACACAAATTACCATCTGTAGAGAGCCCATGTCATAACGCATGTTGCATTCCTTTGAAAGATGAGAAAACTTTTGATGGCTCAAGAGTGTTATATGAAGAAGAGGAAGAAGTAGAAGTGGAAGAAGTTGTCAAAGAGGAAGAAGAAATTGAGAATGTTGTCAATGAAACTATAAACGAAGTAATAAGGGTTAACGAAAGAGAGATTGAGCCACCCACTACCAATGAGAAACTAACTCTAGTGGTAGAACAACCACAAGATCCGGAAACGATAAATCTGCCGGCCCTTCAAAGGATACCTATCCCAAGAAAGAAGACGCCCAACCGGTCTCCTACTCAACCACCATGTCAAAGAGGGAAGAGTTCGTCACCTTGCTAAACAAGTACAAGAAAGAATATGGTTGGATGATTGGTATTATCAAAGGTCTGAGTCCGGTATGGTTCTCCCGTAAAAAGAAAGTCAAATACAAGAAAAGAGTCCCAATGGATGTGCGGAAATTAAAAAATGTCAACACGGGGAAAATTTACAAGGTTAATGGACATCGATTGAAGCCATTCAACGAAATTTTTGATTCAAATGTCCAAGATGTTGTCCATTTGGACACCCCAAAGTGTTAAAGTGAAGTTTGGAGGCGTCTCGCCAAAGACGTTAAAGAAGGGCATTTTTGGAAAGCATTGTGTTTTCGTCATTTTAATTTGAATAAATGAGTTTGGAAGATATTTTTGGGATTCAAAAGAGTTGTTTTTGAAGAAATCAAGAGTTTCTAGGTGTTTGGGGCCTTCCAAAGCAAGAACGGGTGAAAAACGAAGAAAAATGAAGCAAAAATGAAGATCAGGATCAGGGGGTTGCGCGACCCACGTGCTGTTGCGCGGGTGGGTTGCGCGGCCAGGTGTGATGAAGCGACATTGGCCCAAGACTTAACTGCAAGGTCTGCGCGACCCGCATGCTACACTGGGCAATTTGGGCTATTTTTGGCTATTATTTGAGCACGTGTTGACCAAAGGTTTTAATGAGTTGACCTTTTGACTTTTCTTGACCAAAATTGACCCTTGTTGACCCATAGAGTAAAATGTTCAGTTGCCCTTCTTCTTCATTTAATCATCTTGACCTCCCACTCCATTCCTCTCATATAACCTTCCAGCACCCACCTCGCCGGAAAGTTCAAGATTGTCGGAGTTCTATTGGTCGTAATTTCACGAAACCACCGCCACAGACATCTCCCGTCATCCAATCCTCCGATTTAGGTCATTTTTGCCCTTACCTTAAGCATTGAGGACAATGCTTGTTCTTAAGCTTGGGGTGGGGCATTTCATTTTCCTTTTATTTTTTCATGCATTTTTAATTAGGTTGCATAACATTTTAGTTTTAAGCTAATTTTCATTCATTTTTTTTAATTCCAAAAAGATTTTATTTTCTTCTTTTTCACCTTTTATATTTTTTGCATAACATTTAGCTTAGGGCATTAACATTCATGCATTTTTGTTGTCTGTTTATTCTCATCTCCTTGGATGCCATGGAACAGGTTCATAGTTATTGTATCATTATTGGTCCAGGATCTTGTTGCTATCTCACCCATCGAACTGAGACCACTAGCTGCAGTTTGGGATTTCATACTTGGGATCAGATGCTGGTAGCTTAAAGGGGTAAGTGATCATGGCCAGGTAGTTTTCATGAAGAATTATGCATACAATACTAATGACTCTAGGATATACTATAGCAATGGATGTCTTAGCCTTGCAGTCACTACCGCTGAGAGGATCACACTTGATCATGTTTGAACCGTTAGGATGAAGCACTAGTGCTTGTCCCCAAGTAGAATCCATATCCGGTCTCTTTACATCACCATATCTTTTTGGGATTTTCTTAGGATTTTAGAGAAGTCTTTTAGTCCGCATGTGGACATTTTCATTACTTTTGAAAAAAAAAATCACAAGTTTGAAGAGGATCTTACATTATATCTTTATGCTCCACACATGGTCATTTTCTCGCTTAGACCATTCAGATTATATTACTACCCTTTCGGTTCCACTTACACATTTTAGGAACCAAATTTTGAGTCAAAGGGTTGTTATTACATTACTTCAAGTATGGTAAAAAAAGAAAACAAAAAACAAAAAAATAAAATAAAATAAAATAAATTAAATTAAAAAAAATAAAAAAATAAATTGTGTGCAGACAAAATCCCAGCTGCAGAAATCTGAGAAGGGTGACCGGTTCAATTATTGAACTAAATTTTCTAACATTTTGGCCACCCGGCGTTTGATATTCATTTATTTAGGTATGTTTTATTCTATATAGATCGAGTTGTTTTTCGCAAATTGGTGATGTTAGGTAGACTGTCGAGTCGGATACTACGGGAGGTTTGGTCCAACACCAAGTGAATCGATTCCTACAACGGTGCCCGAGCGATTAAACCTAGTTACACATGAGAGAAACCGGCAAATGAGAGATCAGAGTGTACACTTAAAGAAGAGCTCCACCCGAGCCCATCCAGCTGCTTTCTCCCTACTATAGATATTCTTCATTGTATGCATGTTCCATTGAGGCTGCGACTGCTCATCCCTCCTTACTCACCTAAAGAAGTTGTCCTGGTTGTGGTTTATGGTATCCGGTGTCATCGCATGAAAAATTCGTAAGGTAATAGCAAGATCAATTCTAACCATGTTGACTAACAGTGATCAGGTTCTGCGGATCTACCCATTCTTTTTATTTTCTCTAGGATAGTTCATCCCAAGTTCATTTTAGTCTTGTCTTACTTGAGGACAAGTAAGGTTTAAGGTTGGGGTGATTTGATAGTTAGTTTTGTTTACTTCTTTTTATAGTTTATTTTAGCATATTTCATTCATAATTTAGATAATTTCCATGCATATTTTCCTTTTTGTTATTTTATGACTATTTCGGGTACTTTCGAATCATGTGAGCATAATTGCAGGTTTTCGGGTCTAGCGGAGTGGGAGTGTTCGGGACGTATGGGAGGCGATGAGATTCGGTAGACAAAAATGATGTTGGGCTTGATGGGTAGTGGAGATTATGCATGGAGCGATCATGATGATTATTTGAAGGCTTGGAGAGAAATAAACTTTAAATTTGCAAGATGCGGGGGAATATTCAAGCGTACGTAGATTATTAATCGGGCGAGTTCACGGGCTTTGGAGGATTTGGAGAGGTCAAATTGGGCTTAAAATGAAGAAAAAACTTGAAGAAAATGGGATAGGAGGTGATTGGATTCGATCTGGGCTAGTGGGATATGCTTCGGAGGCCCAAAATCTCAAAGAAGCCCATGTCAGGCACCACCCGCACAACCCACCCGCGCAGAAGCACGCGGGTCGCGCAAGGCTCTGCAGGGGTAATTTCGGAAATCCATTTGGAAGGCTATTTGAGGAAGGTTGGTGCCCATCTTTTGAGGACTCTTAGACATCTAATTTTTAGAGATTCTCTCTGGAGTTTTGAAGACTTTTGAAGGCCAAGAACCCTTGAAGAACATCATTTTTTTTACCTCTTGATTCTTGCTTAATGTTTGGTACAATTTTCTCTAACTTTGTTTCTTTGGGTTTAGCCATGCTTGGCTAAGCTAATCTTGGTTGACTTTTGGTTAATCCATTGAACTTTTGTTGAATGTTGAAGAATCCATGAACATGTTCTTGAATCTTTATGGGAATGATTTGTGTTTTAACAGCTTATCATTACTTGTATGTTTTAGCTCATGAGTTTAAATGTGTTTGTGGTGATTAGTTGGCTAATTTCTTAATTAATTAAAGGATCCTCAAATTAGCAAGCAACAAATGAATTTTGTGTTGTTTTTGCTTCACACAATCATAAAAACATTTCCTCCAACATGGTTGTGAAAGCATTTGACCCCTCTTGGATTTGGTGACTTTTTGATTCTTAATGCTAGTTGACTTTCACTAATTACATGCTATTTGGAATTAGTGACTTTGACTAAGGAAATTGTTATGAGCTTCTCTAGCCATTTCAACAATTAAGAAAAGTCTAGGTAATCTCAAGCTCCGTAGATTACTATAGCCAAATTAAAGATTTAAATCAAAGTATTGCACTATTGGATTCTAATGATATGTTCATCAAAAGTCAAAGTGAGGAAACTTTAAGTCAACCTTCTCTCCCTTATTGATTTTACATCAAACTCTTATTTTTGTTGCATTTGTCTATTTAAATCATAGTTAATTCTAGTTTGTTTCAAGTGTTTCAAAACACCAACCCCCCCCCCCCCCCGCCCCATTTTATATTTATTGTCATTTTACAAGTATTTTTACAAAGAGATTTTTTCATAGAGTTATAAATTGAACCAATCTCCGTGGATTCGATCCCTTTACCACTATACACTATTAGTGTGTAATATTTAGGGTTATTATTTATGTTGGCCTCGACAACCACCAGAAAGCGTAGATCTGCATTTAAGTTGGTGAATTCATAAATACTTTAGTGTCATTGTATAACTTTGATGAACAGACTTGTAAATGTTCAATGTAAATGTTTGTATACGTTTGAAAACCCTAGAAAATCCTATATTTCCTACTAGTATAAAATGTAGTCTTCTACCAAGACCCAACTATTTAGAAGGTTTCCTTCTTCGTAAGAATGAAGGTTTTTCCCAAGTAGAACTATTATTATCAAAATATAGTTTACCTCATCGTTTATGTGAATGGGTCACAAAGTAAAGATAATAGGGAAAATTATATAATCACTAAATATGTATCCATTTGTCTAGGATAAACACTGCGAGGTAAATCGCCAAAAAGTACAACCGAGGACATCCGTCGATGTGCAGTTTCCCACTATAGCTAACAACCCGGTGTAGGATGGTCAGTCCTGTATAGTATGTAGTAGTCTCCTAGTACAGTGTGTTCTCTTTGTATAGTATGTTCTCTTTGTATAGACTCATGAATGAAGTGACTCATGTAATATTCCTTGTACTAGGAATAGTAAATAGTATCTCCTATACTATACTTATTATAGTTTACTAGTAATGTTGTTTGAAATTTCCAAGTATGTTTACACACCTTTGCTACACAAAAGTGTTGGAACTGAAGTAACATCTTTCGTATCAATATATATATATATATATATATATATATATATATATATATATATATATATATATATATATATGTATATATGTATATATATATATATATGTATATATATATATATATATATATTTAACTAGGAGATGAAGTGTAACAACAAATCAAGGAAAGAACACTTACAACTTTTGAAGATCAAGATGAAAGACGGGATGATAGTTGAGAGAAAAACTCGATGTTCTTGACTTGAAAACTGAAGAATGACTTGAAAATGGAAGGATAACATACTTAAGGAGGGTTATGTACGGCCCAACATAGGTGTACGGTCGTACACTCATGTGTACGGCCATACACTCCCTCATATGGAGTGTATGGCTGGATTTTGGTGTTTAAAGTGTAAGCGATCCAATCCATTACTCAATCCTTTAATGCACTGAGCTTTGAGCCTTTGAACAAACTATATACAAGACTAAACAATAGCAAGAACGAGTCTGACACTTAGTTGAGTTGACTGTTGGACTTACAAAGAAAAAAAATCGGGTTGTAACAAGTATGCTACAAATTTACCGAAGTGCAGCAAATGTAATTTCCATCATATAGGAAATTTCCATGATATGCACTATAAGAACTGCAATAGAAAGGGGTACACTGCTCGTTTTTGTAGATTACCTACATAACCAATCACTCAAGTTCCTGGCGTTGGGGTAAGTCGGGCGCGTTTTGAATGCGGTGAAGCTGGACACTTCAAATGTGAATGTCCAAAGGTGAAGAATGTCAGTGGTATGGGAAAAATATTGGCTATTAGTCACAAGGAAGCTGTTGTGGACCCAACTATGGTTACATGTACGTTTCTTCTCAACAACTCATATGCTTGCATTCTATTTGATAATGGTGCTGAGAAAAGCTTCGTGATCCATAAATTCGAACACTTACTTAAACAAAATTCCCAACCACTAAAAGATATTGTCACACCCCAAGCAACAACATCATCCATTGCATTAATAGCAAAGTTTAATACATGTATATTCTTTTGATAGATATAAGACACCAAAATATGTAATCAAAATAAAAGATGAGTCTTGACAGCTCCATCTTCTCAAAACCTGTTCATCGCACCTGTCTACAGGTGACCTGAGAATACAAGTTATATTGAAAGCGTAGATCTGCATTTAAGCTGGTGAATTCATAAGTACTTTAGTGTCATTGTATAATTTGATGAAAAGACTTGTAAATGTTCAATGTAAATGTTTGTATACATTTGAAAACCCTAGAAAATCCTATATTTCCTACTAGTATAAAATGTAGTCTTCTACCAAGACCCAACTATTTAGAAGGTTTGCTTCTCTGTAAGAATGATGGTTTTTCCCAAGTACAACTATTATTATCAAAATATAGTTTACCTCATCGTTTATGTGAATGGGTCACAAAGTAAAGATAATAGGGAAAATTATATAATCACTAAAACAGTATCCATTTGTCTAGGATAACAGCCCGGTGTAGGATGGTCAGTCCCATATAGTATGTTGTAGTCTCCTCATATAGTATGTTCTCTTTGTATAGTATGTTCTCTTTGTATAGACTCATGAATGAAGTGACTGATGTATTATTCCTTGTACTAGGAATAGTAAATAGTATCTCCTATACTATACTTATTATAGTTTACTAGTAATGTTGTTTGAAATTTCCAGGTATGTTTACACACCTTTGCTGCACAAAAGTGTTGGAACTGAAGTAACATCTTTCGTATCAATATATATATATATATATATATATATATATATATATATATATATATATATATATATATATATATATACACTTACTACATAAGGGTATAGATATGGTTTTAACAATATATATCTTAAAAAGAGGTTTTGTAATGCATTTACGGAGTTTGAAACAATAAATAATAATGATTTGACGTCAATTCATAAAACGATTTAAAAGTAGTTTGTTTGATAAAAAATTGAAGGTAATTGAAATCATTGTTTGAAACACAGTTATAAATCACATGTGATGGATTATACAACTATATGTTTTCTACTTGTATTCTCCCCCATAAAGGCATTTAAAGTCATTTACAAGATAGATTAAGGGGTATCAACTCACCTATAATGAGCAATTTGACTGAAAGTGTTGGATAATGTGCTAGGTGTCATGTGAAGACTTGAACACACACAATGATCCTATTGGTAAAGACATATATATATATATATATATATATATATATATATATATATATATATATATATATAATTAGTGATTATAACACTAATTAGACAAGTATTGACACCCTAGAACCTAGAAAACGTTTTGATTCAAGTGTTAGTATATCATAGGGTTGCATCTAAGGGTTGTAAGGCCTCAGTTAGGAGTTCATGGCCCAAATGATCAAAACCACATGAGTTGATGACCCCTGGTCATTACACCTTATGAGTTTACTGTCGTAAACGCATGGTAATTGCACCATGATGTGTTTTAAAGGCCTTACTATCACAAGGGAGTGTTCTAGTCACTTGTTAAAGCCTTAGGGATGAGTGGTGGCAAAATTGCACCACAAACTAGAGTTTACGGTCAAGGAAGATCTTGGGCCGCAAACTCATGTTCTTGTTGAGTTCTTGATGATTTCTAGGTGTTTAACACAAGAACCAAGCATATTACAAGTTAAGGAAGGAGTACTTACAATATAGAGGCTTGATTTGGTGATTAGAGTTCAAGAACACTAGTGTGTGTTTTTGTTGAAACTTGAAGGTTTGAAGATCTAGTCAAAATAAGAAGATTTCATGGATGAAATCATTGGTATTCACTAGATATGTAAGGATATCAAGAAGAAAATGGAAAGATCACTTACTAGATTGAAGTTTGGAATGAATGATCTTGATGATACTTGAGAGTAAACCCGAATTCTAGACTTGAAATTGTAACAATGGATGAAAATGGCCAAGTTTTTCTTATATAGGCATGGAGTTTACGGTCCCATGAGTTCACGGCTGTAAACCCATGGTCTCATGGCCGTAAACTCCTCTTTTGAGGGCTTGATGTCTTGGAACCATATTTGACCCATTTTAGTATTTGATCCTTTGATGTACTAAGCTCAGAAAGCCCAAACAGACTCAAAACAGTGCTAAAAGTTAGTAGATACAAGTGTGACTTTGATTGAATTGAATCACTATACGAGATAAAAATTTCGGGTTGTCATAGATACCTTCATTGTACAAATGGCCAATGGGAAACTGAGTGCACTAATGGTATATACATAGGATGTACCCTTACACTAACTATCTTTTCCTTCCCAATCAACCTAATGTTGGTATCCATAAAAAGTTTCGACCTCATCATTGGTATGGATTGGTTAATTCCTAATCGCGTCGACATCCTATGTAATGAGAAAGTTGTTCGCCTTAACCTGCCCAGTAATGAAACCCTTATCATTTACGGAGAGAAATACGGCGCGAACCTACAACTCATTTCCTATATCAAGGAGCAAAATTATCTTCGCAAGGAGTATTGTGCTTTTCTAGCTCACGTGGTAGACAAGAAACAAGACGTGAAAGACTTTGAGAGCATTCCCGAAGTCTGTAATTTCCCCAACATTTTCCCCGATGTTCTTTTAGGAGTTCTTCCTAAACGTCAAGGCGATTTTGAATCGACTTGATACCTGGAGATACCCCTGTAGCTAAGTCTCCATATCGCCTTGCACCATCAGAAATGCAGGAACTATCCAGCCAACTGAACGAACTTCTAAGCAAATGCTTCATAAGACCAAGCTTCTCACCTTTGGGATCACCGGTCTTGTTTGTGAAAAAGAAGGATAGATCATTTCACATGTGTATAGACTATAGGAATTGAATAAACTCACTATCAAAAACCAATAACCTTTGCGTCGAACCGACAACGTTTTTGATCAACTTTAAGGGGCAAGTTTCTTCTCCATGATTGACCTAAGATCAGGATACCATTAGCTACAAGTCCAGCAGGCTGATATTCCAAAGACTGCTTTTAGAATTCTCTACGGTCACTATGAATTCCTAATGATGCTCTTTTTTCTAACGAATGCACCTACAATATTTAAGGACATGATGAATCGTGTGTGTCGACCTTACCTACACAAGTTCGTTATCATTTTCATTGATGATATACTAGTCTATTCGCGAAGTAAGGAAGAACACATCCAAAAATTATGACAAGTCATGGAAACCTTAAGGGGAGAGAAATTATAAGTGAAGTTCTCAAAATGTGAATTCTGGATTCGAAAGGTGAAATTCCTAGATCATGTAGTCATCAAGGATGGGATACATGTTGATCCTTCCAAGATCAAAGCTATCAAAAGCTAGGCGACCCCACGAACCCCAACAAATATTCGTCAGTTTCTAGGTCTCATTGGCTACTACAGGAGATTCATTCAAAACTTTTCAAAGATCGCAAATCCACTCAGCACCTTGACCCAGAAAGGTGTACCCTTCAGCTGAGAGGAGAAACAAGAAACTACTTTCCAGACTCTAAAGCAAACCCTCTGCAGCACATCGATCTTGTCCCTTCTAGAAGGGACAAAATATTTTGTAGTTTACTGGGATGCGTCCAAGTTAGGATGCATTCTTATGCATCGAGGAAAGGTTATATCATGCACCTCGAGTGTGACAACCCCAAATATATTACCGTTACAAACCCTATTTTCACTAACGGAATGCGTCACTATATGTTATTTTCGGTAATGTTTGGAGTCGTCAATAAACAAATATCTAGTCATTTATATGTTCTGATATTATCATAAGTATTTATAATTTGTAAATGTTAACCCCGTTTAACTAAATAGAGTTATATTACTTTTCAACCACTTCACCCGGGTAAAAAGTTTTAACCCCGTTAATCTTTAGCATCGGGTAGCCGTGTATCGGGTGCAATACCCGAGACATATATAAACAAATGGACACTACAATTGAACTCTTTTACCACACCTTCACTCTCTCTCACTACTTTCTCTCTCTAGACCCGAAATCGACCCTATATCCGCAAATTCCAGCATCCAAACGTAAGGACTCATTACCTATCTTATTCTAAACATACTTCATTGTATTTAGAGGCCAAAAATCATAGAGAACAAGGACCAAAAATGAGTTTACGGCCTAAGAAGCCCCTTAGGCCGTAAACACCTAAAAACTTACCAAAAGCCTCAATTTTCCTTCCTTTAATTTTATGGACTAATTAAGAGATATACCTAGGAGAGTTTGGACATTAAAACACAAGATTTTGAATCTTAAAAAGGAGTTTACGGCTCAAGCTTATGCTTAGGCCGTAAACACCCCAAAAACCCCAAAAACCCTTGCTAAAAGCCCCAAAAACTAATCTAGGGTGTGTGGTAATTTAGTCTTGACACTAGGAAATGTGTAAGTGCATTAAACAACACCATTTGAGGACAAAAAGAGGAGTTTACGGCCAAGTCTAAGCTTGGGCCGTAAACACCCAAATTTTATGTCAAACAAGTCCCAAAAACTTATCTAAGGCATGTAAGGAATTTAGCTAAGGCCCTAGGAAGTCTGTTGTACCTTTAAACTTCTCAATTTGAGGCCAAAAGAAGAGTTTATGGCCAAGGATATTCTTGGGCCGTAAACTCCCTAATTCTTATGCCAAAACGTCCCAAAACTCCATCTAAGGCCTTCTAGAATTTACCTAAGGTGAAGGGGACTGTGTTGTACCATTTAAACATCCATTTTGAGGGATTAAATGAAGTTTACGGCCCAAGCACAAGTCTTGGCCATAAACTCCCCAAAATGTCACAAAATGTGGGTTTAATCCCTCCATGTTAGTTCAAGACACATACCATTAAATTAAGGAAGTGAAATAATGCCTTAAACTTGCATTTTGGAAGACCACATGAGTTTACGGCCAAGCCTAGGGGGCTTACGGCCGTAAACTACCAAGGAGTGGCCTTTGGGCCGTAAACTCCAAGGGAGTCAGCTCATGTACCCTCCCGTAAATCTTTCTTAGCCTTAAACCACTCCGGGGAACCCCTTCTAGGCCCTAAAACCCCGAATTGATGCTAGAATGCCTAAATACTTAAATGGAAAGCATAAAATGATTAATTTCTTGAAAAACACATATTTTCATATGACATTAGGGTCCTAAAGGGTGCACAAGTCACTATTTGGATCAAAACGCTCAACCGACACTTTTACCCGATTTACCCGATTCACCCGATTTACGCGATTTCAGGTGAGTTCATACCCCTTTAATGAACCTTTCAAATGTTTTATATGTTTTAGGGGGAGATACAAGTTGAATATACATGTTTATGAAAAGTTATACAAGACAATTTTTCATATTACAGAATTAATCACATGTGATTCACTACCTGCAGACCAAATCACATGTGATTTATCACTATGCCTTATAAATAAATCATTTGTTTTCAAAACTATTTTGGATAAACAAACAAGTTTTAAATGTTTCTTTTGTACAATACTTTTATTTAATAAACCTCCTTATAAAAATGTAACCACACTGATATATTTATATAAGTATGACTTGAAGGACTTAGGACCGATAGCTCGCCTTATTTCCTGTTCTTGTTTGATTGTGGGCTTAGGGTAGTGGTTATCCGTCCGACTGTCGTTGATTTCTTAGTTATATATCTCGTATATTAGTACGGATTAAGAGCATTCCTTATTTCATTAGATGCCTAAATCACTAACCTGAATAGAACCACACACACTAAGTTAACTATAATAGGTATAGTTAAGGTCTCTATCACTCGTTTTAACTACTACTCTACACTACTATAATTCTCTCTATTATGAAACTAAACACTAATAAGAGAATACAATACGAGTTATACAAAAGACTACTACACTATAATACAAGAGAAAGTACTAATCATGAGATAATTCATTAACCCACTACGAGATACTCTATTCGCTACGCACTACACCCGATGTTTTCCGATAGGAAGACGACACTATATGTATAGATCTATACGGGGCAGACGCTATTACATCCCGACTGTTAATTTC
Organism: Lactuca saligna; assembly: GCF_052625555.1. Classification (NCBI taxonomy): domain Eukaryota; kingdom Viridiplantae; phylum Streptophyta; class Magnoliopsida; order Asterales; family Asteraceae; genus Lactuca; species Lactuca saligna. Next base: position 97,792,333 of record NC_136418.1, on the reverse strand, counting down.
AGTCCGAGCCGCACAGGTCCAGGGATGCCTTTACTATACTACACTATACATGACCAGGAAGGTCATGGGGGTCCGCTATTACTCACACTATTGGTAACATACAAGAAATACACTATAACTGCACTAAAACCCTAATCAACAGATAAAGTTAATATCCCGAAGTAAATAAGTATCTAATGCTAAAGGAAGCTGCACCACTATTATTTACCTCAAGTATAACTTACCATATTGCTTTACTTATTGGTGAGTCACTATTATACATCCACGTTAAATGATTTTCAAAGACGAAAATGTCATATTTCTTAAAGGTTTTCACTTACTATACATTTCTGGAAAATATAGGATTTTCTACTTATGACTGTAAACTTTAACTTTCATACTATCGATTCTAATGCTTTTTATATAAGAACACACACTAAACTCTTATGAACTCACAAACTTTATGCTGATATTCTTTTCATAATAACTTGTATCTTCAGGTCAAAGATAGACAAGTACTACTGCAGCATTTTTGGAGAAGATGGAGCATGCAAGACCCATCTCTTATTTTTGTTTACTTTTGGTGTTTGTTGAACATTACAAAACACACTTGTAAATACACTCACTATGTAAATGAAATGGTTGTATGTTTCTTGCTTTTACTATTATGCAATTGTGATGATACCGTACACTACGTCCTCCACCCCGAAACGTATTCCGTCGCTGTCGGTTTTGGGGTGTGACAGATTGATATCAGAGCATTGTTTATAGTGAATCAAGTATATCAACCTATAAAAGATATACAAACTATAAACACTTTGGGACTAAAACACTCTAACCAATAATATATACTGTTAAGTATCTAAAGGATTTAACTAAGTATATATATGTATATACACACATCACTATAAAACACAGAAGTCAGTATCATCCTAGAACAAAACAAAAGTATTAAGATTGTTGGATAGCACAATTGGGCTTAGAGACATATAGTCACATTTAGGGGGATGTAGCCTGATCAACTACGTTTTCCTGGGAGTGACTAGCATGTGCCTAAGCTTGGTTGTGGTGTTACAACAAGTCTAAAACTTACCAACACTACCACAATAAAATTAGCATTAGAATACTATAGGAGTATTCTGTACCTCTAAAAAACATACATCTGGGAGAACTAAAAAGGGTCGTTACTGATGGAGAAATAGTTGCTAAATGGATACTTTCCGGTTACATGTGACTAGGGCGTTATGGACTTAGAATCTGTGATCTTTGCTTTACTTCCTATTCCTTCTTTGGTTGTGGATTTAGAGTTAGGGTCACTTATTCGACGGACTATCCTGCCCCAGTCACATGTAATTAGTATGCATTATGCAAGTATTAGTCTAACTTGTGACGATCATCTTATAAGTAATTTAGGTTAGTGCGCCTATTAATATTCTTTTCCCTTTTTCTCGCATAGATATCATGGCTGGCTTCCACCCCCTGGCGACCAGTACTACCCAAACCAGGGCAATGGAGGATGGCTCAGCGAAGAGTCAGACAACGATCACCCAATCCCTCTGGATGATCACCGAGCAGAAGGCTTTCCAGATAACTCCGACTCCGAGCCAGAAGTAAATAACCTACCTCCCGGAGCTCCGAACCCCAACCCCCATCGGATATTTTAGGGTCCCACTCCTATGTGGGCCATATCCTTGCACAGATGGAGCGAGGAACAGGGTCAGCCCATGCCATACAATAGAGACCGAAGATTCTACAACATAAACGAAGGAGGATCAGCAGATCGGGTTCTGCCCATCATGATCCGAAGGATTGCTAGGAATGTCGAGCAGGGTCAAGCTGCTATAGGTCGAGTTGTAGAAGTGGATGCCAACTCGAATCTCAACATGGTTCGCATCCGTCAACTCGAAGAAGCCATGGACAGGAAAAGGAGGACCAACGAGGCTCTGCAGCATCAACAGGCTGCATCCTAAGCCAAAGTTAGGGAACTCCGTACACGCCAAAGGACTCATGACCGACAACTTCAAGAAATTATGCGTCAGCTAGCGGATCTGAGGATTCGCCCAACAAGTAACCGTCGCCAGTAGAAAATGTTTAGTTACCTCAATCTTTTGTTTAAAGGGTTAGCCTTTTCTCTCTATGTTTCGTAGGTCTATCATCTGTAAACATTCCTAGCTTGAAAGTACTCTAGTTAAACCTCTAAACTGCCAACATTTTCTCTATGGTATGATGTAAGACCTACTGCTAGGTCATTTTTCATGAACTTGTGTTGCATCATTAATACCAGTATATTGGCAGTTGATTTCTCTATTGCTATAACTCTCATTCTGATCTTGGATTATGTTGATTTAATCCATGAAACACTCTATTCATATTCGCAATAGGCTCTTAGTATTGCTGTCATTTCTATGATCTTCCAGTGAAGGATGCCTCCACGAAAGCATCCAAGCAGAGGAAGACTAGCAACCTAAACCCCTCCTCCACCACCTCCTCCTCTGTAGATCGACCCGGTGTTGTTCGAAACAGCGGTGACCGCGGCCGTAACAGCAGCCATGGCCCAAATGAACTCTGGGGATGCGAGCGGTGGTAACTCCAGGTTCGGTGAAGTCCATCATAGGGTGCAGGGATGCACTTATAAGGATTTCATGAACTGTAAACCCACCTTCTTTGACGGTACTGGAGGAATTCTGGCATTATCCCAATGGTTCGAAAGAACCGAAGCTGTATTTGAGATGTGCTCTTGCCCCGAGGAGAGCAAAATCAAATTCGCTACTGCTACCCTCACTAACAGGGCCTTGACATGGTGGAACGGCCATGTCAGTTCACTCTCCTTGGTCACAACCAATGCCATGGGCTGGGACACTCTAAAAGATCTCAAGAGAGGAGAGTACTGCCCTAGGGGCGAAGTTCAGAAACTTGAGGAAGAACTCTGGAACCTCAAGATGAAGGGGACTGACATAACGGCTTATGCGGCCAGGTTTTGCGACTTGGCGGCTATGTGTCCCAATATGATCCCCTCTGAAAGGAAGAAGATTGAATGATACATGTGGGTTTTAGTGCCCCCGTATTGAGGAAATGTTCTAGCCTCACGCCCTACCACTTTTGATAGAGCCAAGGAATTGGCCCAGAGTCTGATCAACCACGAAATCTCCTCCACTCTAGAAACAGCAACCACAACAACCACTGCACCACCCGCTTCATCTGATAGAAAGAGGAAGCGATGGGATAAGAAGAAGGGCAAGAAAACTCAGACCTCCTCAAAGGACCAGCAAATTATGGCGGTCCATGTTGCCACCACCCCGGCCACTCGAGCAGCCCCAACCCCGCCGAAAGCTTACAGTGGAAACTTGCCCAAGTGTCCCAAGTGCCCTTTCCACCACAACGGCCCCTGCCGTGAACTGCAGTGTTCCAACTGCGGTCGAAAGGGCCACACTGTCCGATTTTGTAAGGCCCCTCCCAAACCTATCACACAGGTTCCTGCTACGGGAGTGACCCCAACTTGTTATGGCTACGGAGAGGCGGGTCATTTTAAGAGAAACTATCCAAAGACCACAAATGTTGGGGGAACTGGAAGGCTACTCACTATCGGTCACAATGAAGCGGTAGCAGATCCCACGGTAGTCACAGGTACGTTTCTTCTCAACAACTCCTATGCCTGTGTCTTATTTGATAGTGGTGCAGAAAGAAGCTTCGTAAATCATAACTTTAAACACTTACTCAAACAAACCCCTCAACCACTAAAAGAAACATTCGTCATAGAAATGGCTAATGGGAAAATAGAAAGCTCTAGCGAAATCTACATAGGTTGCACCCTCATGTTAGACGATCACTCGTTTCCAATCGATCTTATACCAGTCTCAATCAAAAATGTTGATGTCATTGTTGGTATGGATTGGTTGAGTCTCCATCACGCAGATATCCTATATTCCGACAAAGCCATTCGCCTGAACCTTCCGAATCACGAAACCCTATTGATATATGGAGATAAGCCGAGTACGAGTCTTCGTATCATCTCCAGTATTCAGGCTCAGAAATACTTACGCAAGGAATATCGCGCCTTTCTTGCTCACGTCGTCGACAATAACCAGAAATCGAAAGATCCAAAAGGCATTCCCGTAGTATGCGATTTCCCTGATGTCTTCTTGGAGGATCTTCCCGGCCTACCTCCCAAACGTCATGTTGAGTTCAAAATCGACCTAGTTCCAGGAGCTACCCCCGTAGCTAAGTCGCCTTACCGTCTAGCGCCCGCCGAAATGCAAGAATTATCCGGCCAACTCAACGAACTGCTCAACAAGGGCTTTATAAGACCGAGCTTCTCACCTTGGGGAGCTCCGGTCTTGTTCGTGAAGAAGAAGGATGGATCGTTTCGGATGTGCATCGATTATAGAGAACTCAATAAACTCATGGTTAAAAATCGCTACCCTCTCCCTCGTATCAACGATCTATTCGACCAACTACAAGGAGCAAGTTATTTCTCCAAGATTGATCTTAGATCTGGGTATCATCAGTTACGGGTACTTGAGGAAGACGTTCCGAAGACAGCTTTCCAAACCCGCTATGGACATTTTGAGTTCGTAGTGATGCCCTTTGGACTGACTAACGCCCCCGCAGTATTCATGGACTTGATGAGTGTCATCCATATCTGGATCAGTTCGTCATCGTCTTCATTGACGATATCCTCGTTTACTCTCGGAGCGAGGAAGAACACAGGGATCACTTACGACGAGTCCTGGAAACGCTGCGATCCGAAAAGTTGTATGCGAAGTTCTCTAAGTGCGAGTTTTGGATCCGAAGAGTCGAATTCTTAGGTCATGTGGTTAGTAAAGAAGGAATCCATGTGGATCCCTCCAAAATAAATGCTATTGAGAACTGGTCAGCACCGAAAACGCCTACGGAAATTCGTCAATTTCTAGGCCTCGTTGGCTACTACTGTAGATTCATTCAAAACTTCTCTTGGATTGCGAAGCCTCTCACTATGCTGACACAGAAAGGCGTATCGTTCGACTGGGAAGAGAAACAGGAGAAGGCATTCCAAACCCTGAAGCGAGCCCTATGCACCGCACCAGTATTATCCCTTCCCGAAGGTGCAGAAGACTTTGTTGTATATTGTGATGCATCCAATCAAGGGCTTGGTTGTGTATTGATGCAACGAGGTAAGGTTATCGCCTATTCCTCGAGGCAGCAAAAGAACCATGAGGCAAACTACACTACTCACGACCTCGAGTTAGGAGCGGTTGTCTTTGCACTAAAAATCTGGAGACACTACTTATACGGGACGAAGAGTGTGGTGTACACTGATCATAAAAGTCTTCAACACATACTGAACCAAAAAGAACTCAACATGAGGCAGCGTCGATGGGTCGAGCTACTTAACGATTACGACTGTGAAATTAGATATCACCCTGGAAAAGCCAACGTAGTAGCATACGCACTAAGTAGGAAGGAGTATACTGGTCGAAACACCAAGTCGTTGGCGATGACTATCCATTCGCATCTATCCACATAGATCAAAGAGGCCCAGCTGGAAGCCTTAAAGCCTAAGAACGTGACGGAAGAATCCCTACGAGGAATGGATAAAAATCTGGAGGTTAAGGGTGACGGAGCCTACTACATCATGGACCGAATCTGGACTCCACGCCGTGGAGGCTTTAGAGACTTGGTTATGAGAGAAGCACACAACACTCGTTACTCCGTCCACCCGGGTTCAGATAAAATGTATTTGGATCTCAAAAAGCTATACTGGTGGCCGAACATGAAAGCAGAGATCGCCACCTTTGTGAGTAAGTGCCTTACTTTTGCAAAGGTCAAGATCGAATATCAAAAGCCATCAGGACTCCTCCAACAACCTGAGATACCAGAATGGAAGTGGGAGCGGATCACAATGGATTTTATAACCAAACTTCCCAAGACAGTGGGTGGATTAGATACCATTTGGGTCATTGTTGACAAATTGACCAAGTCTGCACACTTCCTACCCATCAAAGAAACAGACAAGATGGAGAAACTCACTAGAACATACATTAAGGAAATAGTACGACTACATGGCGTCCCTATATCTATTATCTCAGACAGAGATAGTAGATTCACCTCTAGGTTTTGGCAATCGTTGCAAAAGGCACTAGGGACGAGGCTGGACATGAGTACAGCCTACCATCCGCAGACCGACGCGCAGAGTGAGAGGACGATCCAAACCTTAGAAGATATGCTGCGAGCTTGTGTGATTGACTTCGGCAAATCATGGGACACACACTTACCTCTTGTGGAGTTTTCTTACAATAATAGTTATCATACGAGTATCAAGGCAGCTCCGTTCGAAGCCCTCTACGGCCGTAAGTGCAGATCCCCTCTGTGCTGGGCTGAGGTGGGTGACACTCAGCTAGCTAGAGGAAGAGTTCCTGACAGCCCTCTCACTGGCCTGGAGATCATTCGAGAGACGACCGAGAAAACTGTACAGATATGTGAACGACTGAAAGCCGCTAGGGATCGACAGAAAAGCTACGCCGACAAACGAAGAAAACCCTTGGAATTCCAAGTGGGAGATCGAGTCCTGTTGAAGGTCTCACCCTAGAAGGGCACGATACACTTTGGAAAGGGTGGAAAGTTGAACCCAATGTACATAGGGCCTTTTGAGATTCTCGCCAGAATCGGCCCCGTAGCTTATAAACTTAACCTACCTCACGAACTAAGCAACATACACCCTACCTTCCACGTCTCGAACTTGAAGAAATGCCTGTCAGACGAGACACTTGTAATTCCCCTTGACGAGATTGAGGTCAATGAGAGCCTCAACTTCGTGGAAGAGCCTGCGGAGATTATGGATCGGGAAGTAAAACGAACGAAACAAAGCCGTATCCCAATTGTGAAAGTTCGGTGGAACGCCAAACGAGGACCGGAATTCACATGGGAGCGCGAAGACCAAATGAAACTCAAATACCCCCATCTCTTCGCGTAGTAGTACTGTAATTCTTATCTATATGAATTCTAAATTTCAGGACGAAATTCCCTTAACGGGGGGGATGATGTGACAACCCCAAATATATTACCATTACAAACCCTATTTTCACTAACGGAATGCGTCACTATATGTTATTTTCAGTAATGTTTGGAGTCGTCAATAAACAAATATCTAGTTATTTATATGTTCCGATATTATCATAAGTATTTATAACTTGTAAATGTTAACCCCGTTTAACTAAATAGAGTTATATTACTTTTCAACCGCTTCACCCGGGTAAAAAGTTTTAACCCTGTTAAACTTTAGCATCGGATAGCCGTGTATCGGGTGCAATACCCGAGACATATATAAACAAATGGACACTACAATTGAACTCTTTTACCACACCTTCACTCTCTCTCTCACTACTTTCTCTCTCTAGACCCGAAATCGACCCCAAATCCGCAAATTCCAGCATCCAAACGTAAGGACTCATTCCCTATCTTATTCTAAACATACTTCATTCTATTTAGAGGCCAAAAATCATAGAAAAAAAAGCACCAAAAAGGAGTTCATGGCCTAAGAAGCCCCTTAGGCCGTAAACACCTACAAACTTACCAAAAGCCTCAATTTTCCTTCCTTTAAGTAGATAGATTAATTAAGAGATATAACTAGGAGATTTTGGACATTAAAACACAAGAGTTTGAATCTTAAAAAGGAGTTTACGGCCCAAGCTTATGCTTAGGCCGTAAACACCCCAAAAACCCTTGTTAAAAGCCCCAAAAACTCATCTAGGGTGTGTGGTAATTTAGTCTTGACACTAGGAAATGTGTAAGTGCATTAAACAACACCATTTGAGGACAAAAAGAGGAGTTTATGGCCAAGTCTAAGCTTCAGCCGTAAACACCCAAATTTTATGTCAAACAAGTCCCAAAAACTTATCTAAGGCATGTAAGAAATTTAGCTAAGGCCCTAGGAAGTGTGTTGTACCTTTAAACTTCTCATTTTGAGGCCAAAAGAAGATTTTACGGAAAAGGATATTCTTGGGCCGTAAACTCCCGAATTCTTATGCCAAAATGTCCCAAAACTCCATCTAAGGCCTTCTAGAATTTACCTAAGGTGAAGGGGAGTGTGTTGTACCATTTAAACATCCATTTTGAGGGATTAAATGGAGTTTACGGCCCAAGCACAAGTCTTGGCTGTAAACTCCCCAAAATGTCATAAAATGAGGGTTTAATCCCTCCATATTAGTTCAAGACACATACCATTAAATTAAGGAAGTGAAATAAGGCCTTAAACTTGCATTTTGGAAGACCACATGAGTTTATGGCCAAGCCTAGGGGGCTTACGGCTGTAAACTCCCAAGGAGTGGCCTTTGGGCTATAAACTCCAAGAGAGTGAGCTCATGGACCCTCCCGTAAATCTTTCTTAGCCTTAAACCACTCCCGGGAACCCCTTCTAGGCCCTAAAACCCCGAATTGATGCTAGAATGCCTAAATACTTAAATGGAAAGCATAAAATGATTAATTTCTTGTAAAACACATATATTCATATGACATTAGGGTCCTAAATGGTGCACAAGTCACTATTTGGAACAAAACGCTCAACCGACACTTTTACCCGATTTACCCGATTCACCCGATTTACGCGATTTCAGGTGAGTTCATACCCCTTTAATGAACCTTTCAAATGTTTTATATGTTTTAGGGGGGAGATACAAGTTGAATATACATGTTTATGGAAATTTATACAAGACAATTTTTCATATTACAGAATTAATCATATGTGATTCACTACCTGTAGACCAAATCACATGTGATTTATCACTATGCCTTATAAATAAATCATTTGTTTTCAAAACTATTTTGGATAAAAAAACATGTTTTAAATGTTTCTTTTGTACAATACTTTTATTTAATAAACCTCCTTATAAAACTGTAACCACACTGATATATTTATATAAGTAAGACTTGAAGGACTTAGGAACGATAGCTCGCCTTATTTCCTGTTCTTGTTTGATTGTGGGCTTAGGGTAGTGGTTATCCGTCCGACTGTCGTTGATTTCTTAGTTATATATCTCGTATATTAGTACGGATTAAGAGCATTCCTTATTTCATTAGATGCCTAAATCACTAACCTGAATAGAACCACACACACTAAGTTAACTATAATAGGTATAGTTAAGGTCTCTATCACTCGTTTTAACTACTACTCTACACTACTATAATTCTCTCTATTATGAAACTAAACACTAATAAGAGAATACAATACGAGTTATACAAAAGACTACTACACTATAATATAAGAGAAAGTACTAATCATGAGATAATTCATTAACCCACTACGAGATACTCTATTCTCTACGCACTACGCCCGAAGTTTTCCGATAGGAAGACAACACTATATGTAGAGATCTATACGAGGCAGACGCTATTACATCCCGACTGTTAATTTCAGTCCGAACCGCACAGGTCCAGGGATGCCTTTAGTACACTACACTATACATGACCGGGAAGGTCATGGGGGTCCGCTATTACTCACACTATTGGTAACATACAAGAAATACACTATAACTGCACTAAAACCCTAATCAACAGATAAACTTAATATCCCGAAGTAAATAAGTATCTAATGCAAAAGGAAGCTGCACCACTATTATTTACCTCAAGTATGACTTACCATATTGCTTTACTTATTGGTGAGTCACTATTATACATCCACGTTAAATGATTTTCAAAGACGAAAATGTCATATTTTCTAGGTTTTACTACTACTTATGACTGTAAACTTTAACTTTCATACTATCGATTCTAATGCTTTTTATATAAGAACTCACAATAAACTCTTATGAACTCACCAGCTTTATGTTGATATTCTTTTCAAAATAACTTGTATCCTCAGGTCTAAGATAGACAGGTACTATTGCAACATTTTTGGAGAAGATGGAGCATGCAAGACCTATCTCTTATTTTTGTTTACTTTTGGTGTTTGTTGAACATTACAAAACACACTTGTAAATACACTCACTATGTAAATGAAATGGTTGTATGTTTCTTGCTTTTACTATTATCCAATTGTGATGATACCGTACACTACGTCCTCCACCCCGAAACGTATTCCGCCGTTATCGGTTTTGGGGTGTGACATCGAGACAACTTAAGAATCATGAGGTCAACTATACCACACATGATCTAAAACTAGGAGCAGTGGTTTTCACTATGAAGATCTGGAGGCATTACCTGTATGGTACAAAATGCACTGTAACGTCCTAAAATTCAAGGCTAAAAAATTCATTTTTAAATAAGATATTACATAAAACCATTAGTACAAAAACATTCATTATAATATCTCATGACAAACCAAAGTGTCAATAATCAAAACATATTATCATAAAACCATATCAGAGCATAATCCCAAAAATCTCATGAGTGGAAAACAGAGTGTGATGCGCTGTGATCGAGCCGACTCCTTTCCTTCAAAACAAAATACCTGAAACCAAAACTGAAAACCATAAGCACGAACCTTAGTGAGTTCCCCAGATACTACATATCATACAAACCAACTGATCCATACATGCCATACATAGCCAAGAGCAACACGTAACCTACATAGCTATAATAAATTATGGTGTTATTTGCCAAACATAGTCTTGCTAGGGTGTTGTGTGCCAAACATAGTCTTCCGATTATGCCATGGGCCACACATGGTCTTCCTGGAAAAGCCTGGGGCCACTCCCTGGGTCTTACAAACAAGTGCCAAGGGCCACCACCTAGTCTTTCATGCAAGTATCACAAAGAAAACTATACATACTACTCTATTAGGCTATTCCGCATATAGCGTTCCAGGAGCTAGCTCCTGGTCTTTCATATACAATAGCATATAGTGCGCCAGGAGCCACCTCCTGGTCTTTCATAGATACTACCTAGGGCTAACCCCCGGGTCTTCCTATCATACATAATAACATACGGTGTGCTAGGAGCCGCCTCCTGGTCTTTCATACATATTGCCTAGGGCTAAACCCCTGGTTTTCCTGTCATATATAGACTAAATGGGTCGGCCTTGTGGCGGTAGACCCATAGAAACAATGAGGAGACTCACCTCGTACAACTGAACATTGTAGATAATCCTCTGGTTGCTGTCCGAAAACTCTCTGAACCGCTGTTCCACTAGCTCTCCGAGTTACTAATATCAACATAACACAGTTCCAAACTGAATTCTAGATGTCAAACTAAGTGAACTCTGGTCAAAGTCAAAACCCTGGTCAAAGTCAACCTTCCAGTTGACTCGACTCACTAAGTCAACTTATAGACTCACCGAGTTCTTAAACTCAGAAACTCTCAAAATACTACTCAACTCGCCGAGTCACCGCAAGACTCGTCGAGTTCAACAATTTACTGAGTCCTATCCTGTCCAACTTACTAAGTCACCAGTCAACTCACTGATCTGCGTCTTAACTAGAAAAGGGTTGGGGTTCTGTGATCAGACTCGCCGAGTCCAAGAATAGACTCGCCGAGTCCAAGGCAATCTTCAACAGACTCGCCAAGTCTATGCTAAAGTTCATACAACTCGCCGAGTACACCCATGTGACTCGCCGAGTCTCTTCAGTTCTCAATTCATACATTAACTTTTCGAGCCATGCAGGGTCTCCAATCCATAGATCTGCTCTTCTACAATCAATCCCCCATATAGATTTGAAAACTTTACGTGAAACCAAGGACCTAACGCCCAAAACACTCTAGGGATATGGTTTAAGACAAAGGGGCTTCATCAATAACTTATTAACTTTAGCTTTAAGACATTATGGACCATCACAACCCTAGATCTGAAGTAGGAACCTCAGATCTAAGTCGCAAACCCGAAATAGATCTCAATCTTACCAAAATAGCCTCAAAATATCATTCAAGAATAGATCAAATTGGAATAAAGCCAAAGCAACAGCTTATTACCTCCCACTGAAGAATAATCAAACACTCTACAAAGCCCCTTGCTCCAAGCTTCTTGATCTTCAATATCTCTTCACAAAACTCCCTTATCTAAGCTCCAATTTTCTCCCAAGGATTCTCACTCGTGATTTAGGGTTTCTGGATATCAAAAGGGAAGTATAGAGGATAGGGAAGGGATGTCATGTTGTTTAAATAGGGCACAACCCCCGGGATTAGGGTTTTCCTCATCCAGACCAGACTCGTCGAGTCCACTCCCTGGACTCGACGAGTTGACTATTGACTTAGACCCTTTTCTTTCTTTTCTTAGTATTTCTAATCCTAGGTGTTCCAACATTCCCCCACTTAAACTGGACTTAGTTCTCGAAGTCTACCACGGCCAACTACCTTACCATCTGGTCACCACTTTACCATTAGGTACACACTCCACCCATCCGATCCAAACCTTGAAGATGTCATTTTCAAAATAACCCGTTTCCATACTACGTTTGAGTACACTGCTTTTATCCAACGGATAATGATACCGATACTCCTATTACACATACCCTTGATTCACCAGGGGTTTACCTTTTACCCTACACTGTCACTGGCATTTCTAAGGTACTTTCCACAATCAACAACCTTCCTAATTTCCTCCGAGGACCAATCCTATGCTGAAACCGCAATCCCGACCACTCCTAGTGCTGGCCATCATACCAATACTCACAGAATAACCCCCATGCAATGCCACAATACTGAAGGCTCCACCCAATCATGAGAATTTCGATAATCCTTTGGGTAACAGATCACTCTCTTCTACGTTTAAGGCTCAGACGAGAACGGTGCCACTGAGCCAAATCATCTACTTTGAGATCATTTGATCCCGCAATGAGCAGCTTAGCATCATCCGATTAGTTCACAGCTTTTCGCACCGAATCCCTTACCATCATTCCTGCCTGAAGTCATGTTAACTCCCATTCGCCTACCGGATGAATCAAGATGGACCTAGTCCCAACTGATCTACCATTACCCAGAATACCTATTTCCCCCATGCTACCTCGGAGATACGGGCCCCTCCGCCCACACTCCGTGAAACCAAGCTACTAATGAATGCTACAGCTTACCCGCATTCTTACGCCACTCCTGGTCTCCAATGACCTACCGTCTTCTGGTCCCAATCACAATGTAGCCTACTCACATCCGAGCGGCTGCCCCGTCCTAAACTTAACTATTTGAAAAACGCTGTCAGTGAATCACACACCTGATACATTCGCACTAGTGAATAGGGACCGACAAATGCTACGAGCCACCCCGTAGTCTTACTATACTCGCTCTGCCAACTAGTGAATGCTACGACCACCCACATAGTCTTACAACACTTAAGTGCTGCCAGCTAACTAAAGCTATGGGTCACCCCGCAGTCTTGCTATACCAGTGCTACAGGCCACACCACAGTCTTACTAAACTAATGCTACGGGCCATACCATAGCCTTACTAAACTAGTGCTACGGGCCACACCGCAGTCATACTACACTCCTCTTACTATCTGACCACTGGTGAATGCTACGGCTATCCAGTAGCCTGACAACACCTTTCCACACCGACTGGCTGCTAGTGGATGCTACGACTAACCCATAGTAGAGCATACAAGCACAATCTAGTACCAATGAGCTGTAATCATGTCCTATCTGAAACTCCTAACCGATTCTTCTGCAATCTGTTATCGGGAAACCCTAGAATGCGATCTCACAATGGGCAAGTTTTCTGAATTTCTGGTTCACACCTTCCTCAATTCATACAGCCACCTGGGCTGTCTTTCTTCCTGACAGGAGAGCAAAACTTACCCTAGTTCCAAAACCGTTGTTGTTCCTACAACAACATTGTTTCTCCCCCACTTATCTTTGGTTAAGTCCTTACTGTACGTGAAAAACCTGAGGATTTCCATTCCTTCCTACCTTGCACAGTAGGCATGATAACTACCATCCCCTTGATGTCTCTAGCGATCCATCACTAGCCCATTCTGAATACTATACCATTACTGAATACTAGATGAACACCTCCTGCATCCCGATGCTGATAATCTCCTAGGCTCCAAGTAATTCCCTTAAGGTCAGAATAACTAATGCTCAGAGCAACCCCATCAGTGATAAACCACTTCCTTTGATGCCTCCAAAAGCTATCCAAGTACCAAGACCAGCGCCATCAAAGCCTGATAATGGTGAAGGGCTACTCCCTGGACCCTGCCCACCGACCTCCATGCAACGCTCCTGAACCGCTTTTGGTCATAATCGACATAATACTAGACACTTTGAACCCGAAGTGAGAGATGACCATACGCTAGCTACTAATAGTTCCTGGTATGCAATTGGCATAAGACAATTCTAAAAGTAAAATCCGAATACAAGCAGAGAGACAACTCATACATACAATCACCAGAGTCTGGGGTAAGAACAACCCTGATACACATGGAATCAAAATGGCCATAGATACATACCTGCAACATTCCCTGTTGTAATCTAGATCTCCCTCATCTATCGTTGCAAAGTCCTACCCTCTCACCCATCCGTAATCCTCGAAGTTGTCTGGGCAGATGCGCTCCCTGCTCCCTGCTCCTCCCCTCACCGTCAGGCAGTTGGCCTTCTTGTGACCCACCTGATTGCAATGAAAACATAATAGGCTTGCCCCCCATGGGCAGTCCCTGCTGACATGACCATGACTACCACACTTGTAGCAGTCTGAACCCCTGGAATGAAAAACTCCCTCGTGTGGTTTCCCGCACGTCCTGCACTGACTTCGGACCTGCCGACCTACTATTCGCTAATCTTAAGTCTTGGGTCTCTTCCCGGGACCCTCCAAAGTATACATATTATCCGACCTCCTCTTCGCAATGCGCTCCAAATCAATCTCCCTTTCCTGCGCCTTGGTAATCATAGAGTCCAGGGTCGGGCATGCCGAGAAGCTGACACGCTCCCGAATATCAGCTCTCAACATGTCATGATAGCGGGTCCTCTGCATCTGATCATCCCCTACATACTGAGGCACCAATAAGGACCTCTCCCGAAACATGGCGGTAATCTCCGCCACCAACTCTATGGTTTGTCTCATGTCTAGGAACTCTCTAGCCAACTGTTGAAGCTCCACCACCGGTGCAAACTCCGCCTTAAACCTGGTCACCAAGTCGGGCCAGGCCATAGCCTCAATGGCTGAGGCTCCCAAGGAATCACCAACTGACTCCCACCAGTCTCTGGCTTTGTCTCTCAAACATCCCGCCACAAAGCGGACCATCGACCCCTCTGAGCAGAAGCTCGTCAGCTACGCAGACTCGATGTCTACGATCCCTCTTCTAGCAGCAACATAACCCATCATCCACATGCTCGGACCCTACAACCGAGCCCGATCCTGACCCAGATCCTGAACCCCCCCCCCCCGCTCCATGTCGCGTGACCACCATTCTATAAATGAACATACAATTTTTAGGGTCCCATATACTTTCTAGAGGTCTCATATACTTTCCAAGATTCCTGGTTCCATCTCATCCCTCCTTGACTCGAGTACGGATCCTCTGCTTTAAGTAGTATGGGCCCATACTACCTTCCACATCTATCCGTACTTTCCTCAAGGGTTGCTTCAACTTCACTAAGCCCCTTTCACTGCTCCCAGCACTACTCTCATCCTAGGATTTCCCTAGGGTAACCTCCAACCCGCACCCACTCCTTAGCTGCTGAAAGATTCCCAGTAACATCAACTAGCTACCTTATGAATATAGCCACATGCAACAGAGATGAGATAATCCTTCGAGTAAAGACTCATCCCTAAATCAGTTAGACTCAAATGAGAGCTATGTAATACGGTCAAATCTATCACTCTGAGGTTATCCAATGTGTGCCACATGTGACTTAGCATATTCACTTAATAGCTAGCTCACATTACTAAGAGTCCTACAAAGCACGAAGCAAGCAGCATTCAAACAATGGAAAATCTAACCATCATACTCCAATCAAACCTTTCTATCCTCTAATCAGGAATCTGTACATGCAATTCAAAAGCTCATAAAATCAGGCATAACCTAAACATGCTATCCTATCACTGACTGATCATTTCTAGCATGCAAGTCTACAAGAACATATAATAGGCATATAAGGGATCCTCCTAGATCCTTAGCCCTAATCTAGCATGCAATTCTCATAATCATATCATAGCATAACATATCATAACATGTATCGTTATGTTGGGAAAACTTACTTGAGCTTGGCTAATTGCACGCATCACACACCTTGGTCTTTTCAAAATTTTGTTCTCTTTTCAAATTCTTTTGAAACTCATTTTTATAAAAATGGTTTTCCTTTTGAAAACTTTCATACCAAGCCCTTAGTTTGAGTTCAGACACACCTAAGGGTATGTCTGAATCCCTCAAACCAAGGCTCTAATACCAACTTGTAACGTCCCAAAATTCAAGGCTAAAAATTTCATTTTTAAATAAGATATTACATAAAACCATCAGTACAAAAACATTCATTATAATATCTAATGACAAACCAAAGTGTCAGTAATCAAAACATATTATCATAAAACCATATCAGAGTGTAATCCCAATGATCTCATGTCCGGAAAACATAGTGTGATGCGGTACAATCGAGCCGACTCCTCTCCATGAAAAAAAAATAACTGAAACCAAAACTGAAAACCGTAAGCATGAAGCTTAGTGAGTTCCGCAGATACCACATACCATACAAACCAACTGATCCATACACGCCATACATAGCCAAGAGCCATACATAACCTACATATCTATAATCAAGTAAGGTGCTATGTGCCAAACATAGTCTTCCTAAGGTGCTGTGTGCCAAACATAGTCTTGCGGTTATGCCACGGGCCGCACGTGGTCTTCCTGGTCAAGCCTAGGGCCACTCCCTAGGTCTTCTAGATAAGTGTCAAGGGCTACTGTCTGGTCTTTCATGCAAGTATCACAAAGATAACTACACATACTACTCTATTAGGCTATTCCGCATATAGCGTTCCAGGAGCCACCTCCTGGTCTTTCATACATAATAGCATACAGTGCGCCAAGACCCACCTCCTGGTCTTTCATATATATTACCTAGGGCTAACCCCCGGGTCTTTCTATGATACATAATAACATAAGGTGTGCCAGGAGCCGCCTCCTGGTCTTTCATACATATTTCCTAGGGCTAAACCCCAGGTCTTCCTGTCATATATAGACTAAATGGGCTGGCATTATGGTCGTAGACCCATACAAACAGTGAGGAGACTCACCTCGTACGACTGAAATTTGTTGATAATCCTTTGGCTGATGTCCGACAACTCTCTAAACCGTTGCTCCACTAGCTCTCCGAGTTACTAATGTCAGCATAACACTTAGTTCCAAATTGAACTCTAGAAGTCAAACTAAGTCAACTCTGGTCAAAGTCAAAGCCATATTTAAAGTCAACTTTCCAGTTGACTTGACTAACCGAGTCAACTCATAGACTCGCCGAGTTCTTAAACTCAGAAACTCTCAAAATACTATTCAACTCGCTGAGTCACCCGAAGACTCGACGAGTTCAACGATTTTTGAGTCCCATCCTGTCCAACTCACTGAGTCACCACTCCACTCATTGATATGCGTCTTAACCAGAAAAGGGTTGGGATTCTGCAATCAAACTCGCCGAGTCCAAGGAAATCTTCAACAGACTCGCCGAGTTGTTCTTCCAACTCGCCAAGTCCATGCTCAAGTTCATACAACTCGCCGAATACACCCATGTGGCTCACCGAGTCTCTTCAGTTCTAAATCCATACAATGGCTTTTCGAGCCATGTAGTGGCTCCAATCCATAGATCCACTCTTGTACAGTCCATCCCCCACATAAAGTTGCAAACTTTATGTGAAACCAAGGAGGAAAAGGCCCGAAACACTCTAGGGCTAGGGTTTAAAACAAAAGGGCTTCACCAATAACTTATTGACTTCAGCTTTAAGACATTATAGACCATCACAACCCTATATCTGAAGTAGCAACCTCAAATCTAAGTCCCAAACCCAAAATAGATCTCAATCTTACCAAAATAGCCCAAAAATCTCATTCTAGAATTGATCTAATTGCAATAAAGCCAAAGCAACAGCTTATTACCTCCCACTAAAGAATAATCCAACTCTCTACAAAGCCCCTTGCTCCAAGCTTCTTGATATTCAATATCTCTTCACAAAACTCCCTTATTTAAGCTCCAATTTGCTCCCAAGGATTCTCACTCACAATTTAGGGTTTATGGATCTTAAAAGGGAAGTATAGAGGCTAGGGAAGGGATGTGATGTTCCTTAAATAGGGCCCAACCCCCGGGATTAGAGTTTTCCTCATCCAGACCAAACTCGCCGAGTCCACTAGCTGACTCGCCGATTCGGTCACTTACTTTATGCCCCGGATCCCGCTCCGACTCGTCGAGTTCCTCCCTGGACTCGACGAGTTGACTATTGACTTAGAGCCTTTCCTTTATTTTCGTGGTCTTTCTGATCTTGGGTGTTGCATGCTCAGTCTTTATTGATCACAAAATCCTCCAACACATCTTTGATAAGAAAGAATTAAACATGAGACAATGACATTGGGTGATGCTACTAAACGATTACGAATATGAAATTTGTTATCATCTGGGTAAATTCAATGTAGTAGCTAATGCCCTAAGCAGAAAAGAATACCCGGGACGTCACGTAAAGTCGTTGACTACGACTATCGATTCACACCTATCCACACACATCAAAGAGGCTCAACTTGAGGCCTTGAAACCCAAGAATATGATAGGTGAACCTCTAAGTGGAATTTACAAGAACTTAGAAATCAAAGGTGATGGAGCCCGATATCTCATGAACAGGATCTAGACACCAAAGTTCGGTGGTTATAGAGAGGTTGTCATGAATGAAGCACACAAGACACAATATGCCATTCACCCGGGTTCAAAAAACATGTATCTGGACCTTAAGAAACTTTATTGGTACCTTAACATGAAAGCTGAGATTTTTACATATATGGGAAAGTTTATTAATTGTGCCAAAGTCAATGTAGAATACCAAAAGCCATAAGTGCAGATGTCCTCAATGTTGGGTTGAAGTGGGTGATACGCATCTAGCTAAGAACCAAATACCTGATAGTACACTAGCCGATCCCAAGATCATTTGTGAAACCATAGAAAACATTATCCAAATCCAGGAATGGTTGAAAGCTTCTAGATACAGGTACAAGAGTTATGAGGACAACGAAAAAAAACTTTGGAATTCCAGGTTGGTGATCGCGTTCTGTTGAAGGTCTCACCCTGTAAAGGCGTGAGACGATTCGGAAAACATGGAAAGATAAATCCAAGGTACATTGGGCCATTCAAGACCCTCGCTAAGATCGGCCCCATAGTTTACAAACTCCGTTTGTCACAAGAACTTAACAGTGTACACCCTGTTTTCCACGTGTTAAATTTGCAAAAGTGTCTATCTGAAGAGATTCTTGTGATTCCACTCGGTGAAATTGAGATAAACGAGAGTCTTAACTTCGTGGAAGAACCAATAGAGATCATGGATAGGAAAGTCAAACGAACGAAACAAACTCACATAGTGATAGTGAAGGTTCGCTAGAATGCCAACTGGGGACCTTAATTCACTTAGGAGCGAGAAGAATTTCGGAAGTCAATCTCTTCCCTAGTCCATAGTGTAGTCTTTATAGAAAGTATTTCGGGACGAAATTGCCTATAACGGGGGAAGGGGGATAATGTAACAACCCGTTCTTTCAATTAAGTAAAAGTCAAAACTGAATTTCCTTAAAGAAAGAAAGGAAAAACCGAATTCTCCTTTCTATTTCACCAAGAAACTGAACGCTCCCTTATTTGATGACCATAGGACCGAATTCAGGGGGAATTCGGTCGTGAAGGACCGAATTCACAAAGTTAAGGTCTACTAAGGACCGAAAACCTCAATGGTAATCCTTTTGATACACTTTCCTAAGGTTACATTAATCGCGTTATGAGTTTTCTTCATATTTAAGGAACAAATGGATTCATTTAACACTTACAGTAAACATAATTCACTTCATATGCTCTTAACTATCAAACATATACCCAGTAAACCTTCAAACTTCGTATGATAAGTCAAGTCATTTCGCAGGACGTTCTTCACTGATAGTAAGTATTAATTTAAAAACTAGTGTTTTGTTATAAAAATTTACTTGATATCTGATTATTAATTCATATTACGTATATAATATTATTAGGATACGTTTGTTAACACATGTCTAACCCGAAAATTGTCACTACCACATCGTTATCATCCTTGAACACAGATACAAGGTAAGTTCATACACCTGTATTTTTACTATTTTTTCACTGTTTTATGGGGGAAGGCGGGGGGGGGGGGGGGGGTGATACAAGCCTAACACAAGAATATTGTGTTTACAATTAAATGATTTAATAAATATGTCTAAATAACTTTAAAAGTTCTATAAACTATTTTTAACTTATATTTTTCCAAAATCATATATATATATATATATATATATATATATATATATATATATATATACACACAAGATTTAAAGGGCTTATGAGTAATAATTTGCTTTATTTCCTTTCCTTGTTTGGATGTGGCCTTAGGGTCGAGTTATCTGTCCGAATTTCGTTTCAATTTTAATTATATATATATATATATATATATATATATATATATATATATATATATATATATATATATATATATATAAAGGTTACTTCAAGCAGATTCATTACACTTTGTAAAATGTCGAGCAAAGGGGGTACTTTCATGAATATTACATATCGAACAAAACACTCATATAAATTATAATAGGTATAATTTATGGAACTCTCATACTATTTTCACAACTCGGTTATACAAAGTTTAATGGTATACTCTTGTACAAATACTTCACATTCAAGTATACTAGGAAAAGATCATACTATCAGTTCATTTATTTCAGAATGACTTTTCATCTGTATTATACATGAAATCATCAATATAGTTTTTGTGAGATAAAGTTCACTCGTTTATTCATTTAAGCAATACTATTAAAGACCTGATAATTATAACTAGAATCTCCCGACAGAGAGCGAGACAATTATGTATAGATCTATACGGGATTGACAATCCCGCACTTGGATTGTTCGCTACAGTTGGGCTGGTATGCCAATGAGTGACAAACATCGTTCTAGTTCCAGTGCCTACAAAGCATCGTATCAGGCTTACTAGTCTTAGTATGGTTATAATAAATCACAAAAACATATGAACAATACGATTAGTGTATGAATACTTAAACCAAAGAGTACAAATACAACATACATGTTTTACAATAATACGATTTACATTATAATACTACGACTTACAATTATAGTTGGTGGAACCAGGCACACTCACAATTACAGGGTTTTCAAAGAATACAGTTACAGCATACTAGTTATAATAAAGAGAAACATAACAATACATAATACATTCTTTATAGTTTTATTTTCAACTAAAACTGTGTTGTATGATCTCATAGTACAACTACACTTACACAGTACGATTTTATGGTATTAAAACCACTTTCAATTATTTAAGAAAATATTGGATTTTCTAGAACAGTAAACATACTCATGATTTCAAGGAATAGATAACAAACTTCTAAATATAAACACCTATGCACTCACCATCTTAAATATTGATACTCACTTTTTAAAAACACTTGTATTCTCCGGGAACCGGTAAATAGGTACATCCCTGGGATTTTGAGAAGACAAAGATGTATAAAGTTGTGTCTTTTGTCTTTTGCTATATCTACTTTTGGTGTCATATACATATGAATTGAACACTATGTCATACTTATAAAATTATTAATGCAATGGTTGTTGTACATTGATGATTATGATGCATGTGTTGTGATACTTAAGATGAAGTCATCCACCCCCGGATGTTTCTGCCGCTCTGGTTGGGGGTATGACAGATATAGGTATTGGTATTGTGCTCTTTGTGACCATGCAAATGGATAAATTTAGAGACTTTATCCATTAAGAAGTACATTTAGATTAGATTTGGGAGGTTGAGTTTTTGGCTTGCTTTATTAAGATATTAATAGAAGTTCTTAGGATCAGGGGCGCTATGTATGGCGTAATCTACGTACACATTGTATAGCTCTATGAAGGGTGTATATTAGTTACGCAGGAGGGAAGTCAACTGAGGGTTGACCTTTAACTTTTTGGCCAGTTTGACTTTTGGACTTAGTATTGGAAGGGTAAAATGGTATTTTTCCCAAAGGAGGCTTGATTATGAGCCTGGACTTTTTGTGGGCCAGTCGTTTCCTTGATTGTTAATTAGGTTTTTATTGTGGATAGGTTTAGCAAGAGGATGATTGATATTTTTGGCTCGAGCGGGTTGTTTATCTTGTCTTTAGGACTAAGGTGTGTTTTCTCACTTTACTCATGGTTTGAAGGCACCAATTTTGGTCCATTCAATTGTGATATATATCCTTATGTATAGGATGTTGCTATCATATAGCAATCTGTTTGATTCGTAGATCTATTTGATCACCTGTATAGTTGGTTATTGATATCTGTTCCATATGTTCACATAGTGTGGTTGTGTTGGGGCACTACTGCTTTGTGCTCTATGCCAACAAACTCTAGGGCAATCCAGTCGGGAGGCTATGGGCTAGTGCTAATCTAGTTGGGAAACTGTGGACCTATGGGTAATCCAGTATGGAGACTATAGACCCATAGGAAATCGACTCGGCAAACTGTGAGCCTGGTATGCTTGTATTGTTTATGTATTATTATGTAGGTATTTTGGGGGAAATCACTAAGCTTTTTGCTAAATTATAGTTTATAATTGTTTTTTCAAGTACCAGTAATGATTGTAGGAAGGCAAAGGCATGATCATAGACATCTTCCTACTGATTAATGTTTTGATAAAATTTGATATTTTGATTCTATGGATTTAATTATAAAACAATGACGTACTATCCTATGGTTTTGTGGGATTATTTTTATAAAAATAAAATTTTTATCATGGTTCGTAGGATGTTATACATACACATACACATACACATACACAAACACAATATATATATATATATATATATATATATATATATATACAAACACACACACATATATATATATATATATGTATATATATATACATACATATATATATATATATATAAATATAACATAAAGTGTGTGTGTATGTGTGTGT
Organism: Lactuca saligna; assembly: GCF_052625555.1. Classification (NCBI taxonomy): domain Eukaryota; kingdom Viridiplantae; phylum Streptophyta; class Magnoliopsida; order Asterales; family Asteraceae; genus Lactuca; species Lactuca saligna. Next base: position 97,769,299 of record NC_136418.1, on the reverse strand, counting down.
GTGTGTGTGTATATATATATATATATATATGGAATGTGAAATGTTTATGTGTATAATGTATCTAAATGTACGTATCATGTGTATCTCTAGTAATGAAAACATAAATTGTGTGTCTATGTGTGTGTGTATATATATATATATATATATATATATATATATACACATACACACACACTTTATGTTTTCATTAGTAGAGATACACATGATACGTACATTTAGATACATTATACACATAAACATTTCACATTCTATATATATATATATATATATATATATATATATATATATATATATATATATATATATATATATGTCTATTGTAACGTTCCATTCTTGGTACGCATTTCATTCATTTATGTGTTCATTTTCTAAGGGCTACTCGATGTGTTGCTAGCCCAAACTCGTCGAGTAGATGTCAGTTTCGATGCGGGGTTTAAGTGATCTGCTCGACAAGTTGAGAGCCTTGATTCAACGAATAGGACCGCCATGAGGAAACCCTAATCTTTAGGGATTCCACACTATTTAAGCATCATATATGGCCTCCACCCCAACCTCGATCACCTTCACATGCTACTCTCGAAACCCTAATCATCCCTTGAGTATTCTTGAGCTTTTTCTTGCCATCTGTGTGATTTGAAGCTAGTAGAAGGAAGTAAACCCTTGGTAATTCAAGAAGAGGCAGTAGATCAGGAGCTTGTGTTGTATTTCCTACCCTTTGGAGGTATAAACCTTATACCTTGGCTTCTTTTCGCTTAGATCTTCTTCTAGGCTTGCATGTTGTGACTTTTAGACCATCTCCAAGGTCATTCCCAAGATTTGAACTCTTGGTGATGTAAGGACTTTATATCTTGCCACTCTTGAGCTCCAGAAGCCCAAAGTTGCCACCTTTATTCAACCATGACCGTATTCCATGATGTAGACCTCCATTTTTTCTTGGTATTGGTGTTTTAGCTTCATAACTCCATGCATGCAAGTAAAGTTAGCAAATTTATGTGTAATGCTAGCCTAAGGAGTCCAGATCTTTGAGTTGGAAGCATTGGAATTGATTAGAGTTGACTTTATGGATTTATCATAGGGGGGACTCGACGAGTTGTTCATGCGACTCGACAAGTCGGGTCGTGGTTCCGCAACCTTCTTTGATTTTGAGTGAACTTGTGGAGTTTAGAAAGTGACTCAACTACATGGACACGACTAAGACTACGAAACTGAAGAACTCGGTGAGTCTATGAAGGGAATCGACAAGTTGACTCGTTTTATCTTGATTCTGTACAAGATAGAACTCGACAAGTCTATGAAGGGACTTGACGAGTTGACTTAATTTATAACGAGACAAGATAGCATGGAACTCGAAAAGTTAAGGTATAACTCGATGAGTCTGGTTGACTAGGAGTTGACCTTGACTTTGACTTTAACCAAGGGTAAAATGGTCATTTTACCCTGAGAAGGATTATCAGATATTCACTAAGTATTATTGTGATATTTATATTGACTAAGTATTATTGTGATTTTCCTCACTACGAGACTTTGCAGATAGCTTTATGAGGTGATTTTTCGCCTATAGGAACGGGTCTAAGGCACCAAGGCCATCCCATTTAGATAGTAGTGTTTCTGGACTATGGTCCAATGCCAAGCGCAGCCTGATGTAGATTTGTATGTTTTTCAGAATCTTGATCTGATGGTGGGGCGGTCCCGAGGAATGCTTGTATGCTTGATGTCTTTTTCAGTCTTTCATGTGTTGTTATGTTTTAGGTGTTCCGGATTTAGCTCTAATGATGGGGAAATCCCCAGGAATATCTAGTTAATATGTTATGTTAGTATGTTTCTGGACTCCATTCTGATGCCAGGGCGGTTCCCAAGGAATGTTAGTATGCTTCTGGATCTCAGTCTGATGTCGGGCAGGGCCCGAGAAGTGTTTAAAAGTGAGTATATGTGTTGATGTTATATGTTATTTGATATGTTTGTATGTATGCCGACATCTTCTCGATGTCAGGCAGGGCCCGATGCCAAATAGGGTTCGATGTCGGGCGGGGCCTGATGTCGGGAAAGCCGATGCCGAGCTTGACTCGATATAGTAGGGGCGGGACCCAGGATATGTTTATATGTTATGTGTGTGGTGCCCAAGATATGATTATATGTTATGTGTATGGTATGTGGTAGTTTGGGGGAGCTTACTAAGCTTCGTGCTTACGGTTTTCAGTTTTGGTTTCAGGTATTTCCATTAGCAAGGGGAAGGGCTCCGGATGATCACATGGCACACACCACAGTTTAGCATGGGTTGTTTTAGACTCATAAATTTCTCTCACATGATTTTCATAGAGTATTTGAGATGATGTTTTGAGATACACAACTTATGAATTTTCTAAATGATGATGGTTGATTTGTGGTTTTATATTTAGTTTCAAAACGAAATTCGTGGATTGTACTTTGAGGAGGTGTCAAGTTGGTATCAGAGCATTGGTTTGAGGATTCGGGCACACTTTCAGGTGTGTCTGAACTCAAACTAAGGAATTGGTATAGAAATTTTGAAAAGAAAAAACATGTTTATAATAGGACTTGAGAAAAGAAAAGTGTTTTTGAAAAAGCAAAGGATGATTTATGTGCCTGCTATACGTGTATCAGCTTTTTAAACTGCAATGCTAGTATAAATTAGTCAGTATGATAGCCTGATTAGAATACACTTGATTATGGGTACTTAATCCTCGAATGCTGCTTGATTTGTCCTTTTAGGAGTTCTAAATGTATTTTACTAACTAGTAAACGAATATGTTAAGTACATATTGGGAGGACTAAATAATTTCAGAAGGTAGGTTTAGCCTTATTTTGCAGCTCTCGTTTGAATCTAACCGTTGTAGGGTAGAACCTCTCATTCGAAGAATTATCTAGTCTTAGTGATACGTAATAGTACTCGTGAGCTAGTTAGGGGAGGATAGTAGGAACTTCTTATGCAGCTGATGGCGGAGAGTGGTCTGGTGATTACCCTCGGGCAAGCCTAGTATGAGATTAGCGCGTGAAGCGGTAGTAGAAAAGGGACTTGGTGAAGTCAAGCCAGTACTAGAGGAAAGTATGGATAGAATTGGAAGGTAGTATGGGACCCTACTACTCAAAGCAGAGCATCGGTACTCGAATCAAGGAAGGTTGAGATGAATCCAAGGAACACGTAGTATATATGTGATCCCTCGAGAGTTTTTTACTATTTTGATGTTTGTTATGATATGTTATTCAGAATGGTAGGTTTACCCTATAGACCAGTAGTTGGAAGTTCAGGTGCTGGTGAGGGTTTAGGCTTAGGCTCTGGAGCTTAGTAGCTAGACGAGCAGACTAAGGAGTTCATCTCCTCAGAGATCACACGTGGCATACTTGAGCAAACTCCTAGGATATTTGGTACGGTCAAGGAGGGTATCCTAGAGATTCTTAATGAGAGGTTGAGTGCTTTCCGCAATGAGATAGCGGCCATGGTAGGGGCCCGTACGGTGATTTTTAGGGAGTTTAGAGCTTGTGGAGCTCCAGATTACCATGGGGCTAAGGACCATATTGCTAGCAGCAGATGGTTGGCTGATGTCGCCCATGCTTTCCCGACGAGGAAATGTCCTAAGGGGGACAAGGTCCAACTTGCTTCCTGTCTGCTAAAGGATAGAGCACGCGATTCGTAGGAGGTGGTCATACATGCCATTGGTGATGACGCAACTTTAGATGCGATGACCTAGAGTGACTTTTTAGCCTAGTTCAGGACCGAGTTTTCACCTGTGATTGAGGTGCAATAGCTAGAGAGAGAGTTCTAGGATTTACAGGAGACCACTGAGACAGTGGTTGAGATCACCGCCAAGTTTAGGGAGTGGGCCCTTCTAGTTCCGCAGTACGTGGTGGACGAGGAGATGAAGAAGGCCTGATATCATGAGATGTTAAGGAGCGAATTACGACAGTTTGTGAGCCGTTCTAACTGCAAGAAGATGGAAGATATGATTGTGAGAGCTCGAGAAATAGAGCCAGATTTGGATATGGAGAGAAAGAGGATACTCAAGGGGGTGTAGATAGTGAGTGGGGGCAAGAAGCCCAAGGTGTGAGATCACAGATGAAGGTGCTAGCAGGGTCACAGCCAGTGTGGCAAATGTAGTATGAAACACGAGGGGGCGTGCATGGCAGGGATTTTTGGCTGCTTCAAGTGCTGCCGGACTAGGATATGGGTAGGGATTGTACTGCTGCTACCACTACGACAAGATTAGATCTGATTTTCTTTCAGTGCAATCAAAGGGGACACAAGCAGTCCCACTTCCTGAGTTTAGCTATAGCAGGACAGGTGGTGGCACCCGCTCCTGCCACACTAAGGATTACAGATGGCCATCAGGGCCAGGATGAGGCGCCCACAGCGAAGAGCAGGGCTTTTCAGCTGACTACAGAGAAGACACGTGCGGCTCCCGATGATGTGATCGGTATGTATTATCTCCTTATCTATTTACTTATCTTGGTTGTCGCTCGTGTTTTATGTGTTTTATACAGGATCGTTCCTAGTGAACGATATATCAGTTTTGGTACTGCTTGATTCAGGTGCCACCCGATCCTTTGTGTCGCTTGCACTCAGCAAGCGATTTGTAGGATCTCCAGGGGAGCTGGGTTTCCTACTGGATGTGGAGATAACATATGACAGGACCGTCAGGGTCATGAAGGATCACAGAGAATGTACGCTACAGTTATTCAATCAGTAGTTTTCAGTCGACTTGGTTCCTATTCCCCTGCATGGTAATAAGGTTATAGTGGGTATGGATTGGTTGAGCCCCAATGGGGCAGTGATTGACTGTGAAAAGTAGTTAGTGATGACTCGCACTCCTAGTGGGGGAGAGTTAGTGATCGGGGCAAGAGGCCATAACATGGACCGGTTTTCTGTTTAGCAACGAGAGCGATGGACCACCTGTAACAGGGTTGTGCAGGATAC